>NW_024412417.1:46816399-46844532 GCF_014898765.1 Herpailurus yagouaroundi | reverse complement strand
GTCTCCGGCACGCCACCGAGGTCAGGCCAGGCAGTCGTGAGTCGTGTCGGGGCGTACCGTGTGACGAGCCGGCACTCCACCTGCGGGGTCTCCCTCCCGGAAACACACAACCCGCGCGCAATCATGAGAAAACCATCAGACAAATTCCACAAAATACCTGACTTCCTCAAAACCGTCAAAGTCAGCAAAAACAGGGAATGTCGGAGAAACTGTGGCAACCGAGAGAGAAGCCTAATCATGGAGCAGGAAACATGTATCAGGTAAAACTGAGCAAATGAGGAAAAGGTACAGAATTTAGTTAATAGTAATGTATCCAGACGGACTCGTTAACTGTAACAAATGTACCACAGTCGTTCAAGATTAACGACAGCGGAAAATAGGTGTGAGGAGGGAACGCTGCTGCCTTTGAAAATTTTCTGTAAATCTAACACTATTCTACAATGAAAAGTGTATTTTATTTTTTTATTTTTTTTAATGTTTATTTAGTTCTGATAGAGACAGAGCAGGAGCAGGGGAGGGGCAGAGAGGGAGGGAGACACAGAATCCAAAGCAGCTCCAGGCTCTGAGCCGTCCGCACAGAGCCTGACGCGGGGCTGGAACTCACAAACTGGGAGATCATGACCTGAGCCGAGGTCGAACGCTCAACCGACTGAGCCACCCAGGCGCCCCTGAAAAGTTTATTTTAAAAAACAACCCCAGGGGCGCCTGGGTGGCTCAGTCGGTTGAGCGTCAGAGGCTTTGTCTCCCATCGGGATCTCACGGTTTGTGGGATCGAGCCCTGCATGGGGCTCTGTGCTGATGGTGCAGAGCCTGCTTGGGATTCGCTCTCTCCCTCTCTTTCTCTGCCCCTCCCCTGCTTGCTCTCTCTCTCTCGCTCTCTCTCTCCCTCTCTCTCAAAACAAATAAACTTAAAAAAAAAAAAACGACAGTGAGTTACAGCAACAAAGCAAAGCAGAGAAAGTGCTAGTGTCCGTATAAGAGAGGGGGAGGGGGACGCACACGTGACCACAGAGGCAGGAGCCATGAGCTAGGAAACAGCAAGGGACGCCTGAGCCCCCTGGAGCTGGAGGAGCCCGGAAGGGTCCCCCCCAAAGCCTCCAGGGGAGCGTGGCTCTTGCCCACACCTTGATCTTGGGAGCTAGAAGCCTCCAGAACATGAGACACTGAGTCCCTGCCGCCATAAGCCACCGGTGTGTGGAGTTTGTCATGCCAGCCCCAGGAGACCCACGCAGTGTTCTAATGATCTCGCCATTCGAGGCTCGGAGAAACCAGGGAAGGCTATGCGGCTCTGTTCCTCGCTCACAGCTAAAGCACCTGCAGCCCAGAGAGGTTAAGACGCGTGCCCAACAGCGCTCAGCTCACCTCCCCGTCTGGCTGACCCAGGACAGCAGTGACTCTGGTCTAAGCTCAAGTCTCAGGGAGGTGGTGTTCTTAGGGCCACACCACGCAGGGCTGAGTGTCTGTGCCGAATGCGAGCCCAGCCCAGCCACTGCCCTCGTCTGCTGGGGCTGCCACAGACCAGGTGGCTTAACCAACAAGTTTACTCCTCGCAGCTCTGGAGGCTGGAGGTCCAGGGTCAAGGTGGGAGCATGGTCAGGTCCCGGTGAGGCCCCCCCCCTTGCTGGTTTGCAGACGTCTTGCTGGAGCCTCACATTTGGCGGGGGAGGGGGGGGTCTTGGTCTCTTGGTCTCTTCCTCTTCTTATGAGGACACTGGTCTGCGGTGGGGGCCCCACCCCATGACCTCATCTGGCCTGATCACCTCCCCAGGTACCATCTCACTGGGAGTCAGAGTTTCCCAACTCTGCCCCAGGAGGGCTCTGGGTTGTCCCCCCCCCCTTTGCCTGCTGGAGAAACTACGTCCCATGAAGTGGGTGACTGATCTTCAGGACCCTGAGCTGGTCCCCACTGGCCCACACTCCATCCCCCACCCTGGGCCCCCAGGCTTGGCAGTTCACCCCTTCTTCCCACGGACCCCCTCACGCGCAGCCGTGACCCCCTCCTCCTCCGCATGTCTGGGGCCAATCAGAAGCCTCCAGGCAGAGATGATCCCACAGCGAGCAGCCTCCCCAGGAAGACAACACCCCATCGCACATGCCACCGTGCGGGCGAACCCCTCCTTCCCGCCGCCCCGGGCTGTGTGGCCTTGGGGGGCCGCGGACCTCTCCCAGCCACATCTTTCTTCTTTGAGATGCAGATGACATCACGACTTCCGGAGAGGCCACCCCCACTCCGTCCACGAGGTCTGCCCTGCCCGAACACATCCAACCCGCACCTCGCCTGAGAGAACGTAAGTGGGTAAGTCCTTAGCATAATTTAGCCTCTTTGATGGCGAGTCCAGGGGGCCTTCTGGAAACAAAGCCCCTGCATTCAGCCTCGAGCACAGAAGAATCACTTAAAATGTAAAAATAACACTTTTACAGTTATTAAAGTAATAAGCATTGACTGCAAACAACATACAATAAAAAAGTAAGACAATACTTGAGGGAATGAAGGGAGAGGAAATTGTGGGCACTCTCACCCCCCGGAGCTATTAAAATGTCGGTAAATGGGTTTTAAACTTCGTGTTCTGTATTATTCTCATTCAGAGCGAGAGAGCTGGAGAAAGAGAGAATTTTACAAAGTGGCCCCATTTGGGACGCGGTCTGCCTTTTCGTGCAATAGTGCCCACCACGGGCCCCTTCCACATCAATAAATACGCTCAACGCTGCGACATCTCAGAGCTGCCGAAATCCATTCCGTGGACGCACGGGCCTCCGTTCACCTCCCTTCCGCCCGTGTCCAGTTTGTACCAAACGGCGGCTAATAATTCACACGGCCCACGGCTGGCGGCCGCCCAGTGGTCGCCTCTGCAGGTGTGAGACCGCTTATTTTGTTGAGATACATCCCCAGAGGCTGTGAGCACGTCAGAGTCTCCGGTGCAGGGCAGAATCGTCTTCCAGGAGGCTCCTGTCAAGGGACACCCCTGCCCCCAGAATGTGGGGCCTTGGCCCCCGCCCTCCTCAGCCCCTGCACCTCTGTCAGGCGGGAGAGATGCTTAAAGCAAAAGCATCTCCCTCCTGGTTGCTTGAGGGTTGAATCGGAGACAGGCCTGTATGTCTGCTGGCTGTTTCAGGTCCTTCGTGGTGAGTCGACTGGCTCCTACCTTTGTCCATTTCTTTTTGTTTATTTAACAGATATTTGGGGCTTATTTTGTGACAGTCAGAGGCACAGGCACAAAGGAAAGCAATCCTGAGGGGCGCCTGGGTGGCTCGGTCAGCTGAGCATCTGACTCTGGATTTCGACTCAGGTCATGATCTCACAGTTCGTGGGTTCAAGCCCTGCGTTGGGCTCTGTGCTGTCAGCACGGAGCCTGCTTGGGATTCTCTCTCTCTCTCTCTCTCTCTCTCTGTCCCTCTCTCTCTGCCCCTCTCAAAATCAATAAACTTTAAAAAAAAATGGTTTAAAAAGAAAAGCAAAGCAGTCCCGAGTTGGAACCGCCCTGGAGCTCCCTCTCAGAGAGAAGCAGACAATACGTGCACACACACGTGCACACTTGCGTGGACACACAGGCACATGCACACACCCACGCACGCTTGCATGGAAGCACAGGCATGGGCACACATGCATGCACATGCACGGGCACACAGGCGCACACAGACGGGCAACCTGAGTAACTGGAGAGCTGCACAGAGCCACGAGGGAGCAAACGGAGAATCAAAATGTGTGAGCAGACTGCAGACGGGGACAGGTGTGATTACCCTGTGCACGAAGCCACCAAAAGAATCCACCACCGGCTCAGGAGACATTCACAGGGGTGGAAGGTTTGGGGACAGATGACAGGGCCACTCCATCCTGGGCACTGAGTCCACTTGCAGACACAGCCAGTGAAAGCTAGTTGTAGCTCATGTACCCCCAGGTCTCCTAGCTGACCCCAGGGCACCTCGCACCCCCCCCCTCCCAGGGCACCATTTCCTGCTCAGACGCTCGGCCTGGCCCCAGCACGGCCAGACACAGCTGGTAAGAAGTTCTGCGTCAACACAGCACACCCGCCAACCTCTGGAGCTCAGCTCCGAGACGTCGGGAAGCTGCCAAGACCTCCTGAGGGCCAGCTTTCCTCTCTGAAAATGAGAAATGACCCTTCATTGTGGGGGCGGGGGACAGTCCACTGAGCTACCAGCACTCGGCACGGGAGATGGTTGGGATTCTATTCACGGTGCCCGTGTGCATCTATCACCCCACGAGCACCTCACCGGGGAATCTGCCGCCCCGTGTGCAAAGCAGGGAGACTGAGGCAGAGAGTGTAATCTCCCCGTCAGCACGGCTGAGGACAGACAGTGACGCCGAGCAGTGGAGTATGAGCGGGAATCTGGGTCGGGGTCCGGGCAGTCTGGGTCTGGGTCGGGAATCTGGGTCTGGGTCGGGCATTCTGAGGTGGGGACGGAGCTCAGAGAGAGGGGCTCTCCGTGTTCAGGTTGGGGCTGAGGCGCTGTGGGATGCCCCCACGGCCCGTTGTCATCATCCCCACACCTCTGTCTCCTGGGGAGACTCCACGAGGTTAATGGCCGAGAACGGATTCTGTGAGGGGACATGTTGGGACAAATGTCAGCCGCTGTTAGTCTCCCTTTCTGCCACCATGAGCTACTTAGCAATGAAGGGCTCCTTGGAGCATCCGCTGTTGACAAGAGGGGAGAGAGAGGGTGAAGACATAAGTCACCGAGACGGAAGGATTCGGTGCAAAGCTGCCTGTGAAGCAGCTCTCCTCAAGAGTCTCACGATGAAATATTCATGGGCCCCTCTGCCCGGCCTCTCTGGAGGCTTGCGGCTTCCGGGAGCCACAGGTGCAATGGGGTGGCCCTCAACTGCGGGACAAGAGGGACTCTCCCCCTGCCCTTTGCAAGGTGCTCCTGCGTAAGGGACAGCTTCATGGCAGCCTCGTGTGTCCACAAAGACACAGCAGGGCCCAGAAGAGGGGTGATGTGCAGCCAGCAGGCACCTACTGCATGCCAGGTCCTACATGGAGCACTTGACATGTGCCAGTCACTGCGTCCCCACGTGCCCCAGGATGTGGGCACTCACCCATTCTTGTAAATCGTGGGGCCAGGGCGTGAGTGATCCAAGTCCTTTCCCCATCTGGTCTGGGAGGGGTGGTGGTGGCTGGCCACGTGCCCACTCCCATCATTACACGGGACCCAGGACATGCAGCTGGCAATCCCACCCCTGGCAAGACAAGGACGTCACATGGCCCAAGCAGAAGCCAGACATCTTCCCCGAGATCTCACACATGGACCGAAGAAAGGGGCTTATCTCCTTGAAGCATGGCGTGGAGCTACAGACTCGCCCTCTCATCAGACAGCACGACCCACTCCTTGGAACAGCTTCGTCCTGAATGTCTGTGAGGGGAGCACTTTGGGGCTCATGACGTACTAAACGTGTGGAGCATTCAACAGGGTAAAATAAATGGAAGGAAGGAGAAGGGGCTGAGGGAAGGGAAACGAGCTGCACACACTGTGGCTGCACAAAGAATGAAGGAAAATTCACGTGGCCGGGGCAGTGATGGGGACTGGAACACAGGATAGCAGGTGGGCAGGGACGTCCAATGATGAGCTCTGGTCAGCCCTACTTTGAACAACTACCAGCTCCCCTCTCTCTCTGCCAGTGCATGCGAATATGGAGGGGGGGGGCCAGGACAAGACACAGGGCCAAGGGTAAGTGAGGTCCCACTGTGGACAGCACACGAAAAGGATAAAGCCATCTCCTTGCAGCCCACTCAAGGCCTCAATTATCAGCTCCTACTGGTCCAAGTCTTTGGCATCAGATGGACTAGAGCTTAAAACCTGGCTCTACCACCAGTTAGCTGGAGGAGGCCAAGAAACTTAATTAACTTCTCTGAGCTTGAGTTTTTCTCATCTGGAAAAATTAAGACAGTATCTCCTCCCTCATGGTGTTGTGGTAAAAAGGAAATGAAATAATGTAAATGCTCAACAAACATTTGTCATCATTGTTGTATTATTGTGATGGCAGTGGTGATGACAGCAATGATTATGGTGGTGGTGATGGTGAAGATGATGGTGATGGTGATGGTGATGATGGTGAGGGTGGTGATGATGGTGATGGTGGTGAAGATTGTGCTGATTTTGACAATGATGGCGTGGGTTATGATGATGATGTTGATAGCGTTGATGTTAATGATGGTGCCGATAATGATGCAAATCCCACTGTCTGTCTAAGACTTCCTGGGTGTGGAGCCCAGTTTGGAGGTTAGGAAGAAGAAGCAAGCAGTGGGTTGCTCTTATCATTCTACTCTTGGGTAACATCTCTCAAGGTAATACTGTTCTCTCCCTTGTGACCCTGCAACTCATTTGCATGAGAAGGAGCGCTGTCTGGGAGGGTTCTGAAGATGAGTGATTTGAGTTAGGCCACGCTGGGCTGAGTCCAGTCAAACTCCTTAGCAATACAGTAAGCTTCAGGGTGTGCCAGGAAAGTGGGAGCTAGTAGCTGTGCCCACCATTAAAGGCCTCTGGTGCCTAGAGTAGGGGAGAAGCATGAAGCCACTGCTGGAGTCCCCAGGGCTCATAGCCCTCACCTCCTGGGCTAACCTACTCTCCTGAGATGACGGAGCCTGCTACTGCCACCCTGACCCCCTGAGACAAACATAGAAGAGAGGCCCAGCTAAGGTCTGTAGATGAACAAAATGATGAGTGAGTGTGGAAGGACTGGTAAATCAGGAAGACCCTCACTGTCTTGGAGAAGGACTGTGGGTTATCTGAGGACTTGCCCTCACCAGCCAGGTCTCTGGGACCTTTGTGTGAGAAGAGTACCCTGTTTTCTTTGAGTTGGAACAAAGTCCCCAGATCACCCTCATTTCCAGGAGTGCATGTCGCTGTCCTGTCCCTGCCAGGGGTGTGGGCTGCCTCTGTCTCACAAAGTCTCCTCTCTGTGCTCTGTGTCTTGACTTTACTCTCTCTCTAGAAACCTCCCTCAGAATCCAAAAGGGGGATTCTGCTTCCTCAATTCATTATTTGTTGCCTCCTCCACTTTATTATTGCTCTTCTTTTTTTTTTTAAATGTGTATTTGTTTATTTTGAGAGAGAAAGTGCAAGCAGGGGACGGGCAGAGAGAGAGAGAGGGAATCCCAAACAGACTCTGGGCTCAGCACAGAGCCAGACATGGGGCTTGATTCCGTGACCATGAAATCATGACCTGAGCTGAAACCAAGAGTCGGGTGCTTAACCAACTGAGTGCCCCCCCTCTTCTTGATCTTCTGTTATTGGCCCCCTACCCTGAGTGTCTTTGTCACACTTCTCTTTTCCCCTTCCCTTTCCTGTGACTGAAGTGTCAGAGAAGACCAACTGTCAGTCAGGGTTTTCATCCACATAAGGCAGTAACAAGACCCACATGTTGTCAGCAGGGAGAAGCCTGAATTGTCACCCAGAGAAAGTTCCCCCATCAGATGCCAACAGAGGCCAAGAGGGGAACCTCATTGACAATAAGGAGGTGGTACCCCCATCCCATACCATAGAAGTATCAGAAGCCAGCTAAAACCGGGGCACCTGGGTGGTTCAGGTGGTTAAGCATCTGACTTTAGCTCAGCTCATGATCTCACAGTTCATGAGTTCAAGCCCCACATCAGGCTCTGTGCTGACAGCTCAGAGCCTGGATCCCTCTTCAGATTCTGTCTCCCTCTCTCTCTCTGCCCCTTCTCTGCTCTCTCTCTCTCTCTCTCTCTCAAACATAAACTAAAACTTAAAAAAATTTAAAGAAGTCAACTAAAACAGATTTAAATAAGACCCAGAGTCTACAACATAATACCCAAACACGTTCAGTTTCAACTAAAAAGAACTCATCATACCAAGAACCAGGAAGATCTCAAAGTGATGATAAAAGAAAATCAGTAGACAACAGCAATGTTAGAATCGCCTGACACAGTGTTTAAAGTGGCCATCGTAAGTACGCCAATGACTGGTTATAAACAACTGGTAGTAAGTGAAAAAATAAGTGTCAGCAAAGAAATAGAAGATACAATGAAATGAAGTTGAAATTTTAGAACTGAAAAATACAATAACTGAAGTTTCTAAACACTCTGTAGATGAGCTCAACAGAAGAATGAAAGAGACAGAGGAAATGTCCATGAACTTAAAGATACAACAGTAGAAGTTACTGAATCTGAACAACATAGGGAAAATATACTAAAAAACTAATAGAACCCAGGTACTTGTAAGACTATAACAGAAGATTTCTGTCATCAAACTCCCAGAAGAAGAGAGAAAGAGGGAGCAGCTGAATAATGTACTTAAAGAAATAACAACTGAAAATTCCAAAATTAGACAAGACCTAAACATATAAATTCAAGAAGGTCAGTGAGACACACATAGGAAAAACCCAAGAAAATCCACACAAAGACACATCATAGTCAAACTTCTGAAAACTAAAAAAAATGTAATGTATTTAATAAATACAATCTTGAAAGCTGCCAGCAAATAATAGTACATCACCCGTGGAGGGAAAACAATTAGAATGACAGTGCATTTCTCATCAGAAATCATGGAGGCTGGAAAGAAGTGACAAAACATTTATCTAGTAGTTAAATGGAAGAACTGTCAACCTAGAATTATATATCCAGCAAGAACATCCTTCAGGAATTAAAGGGAAATCAAAATAGTCTCAGGAGAAGGAAAACTAAGAATTTGTCTTGTGAGTGGACCTGTCCTTAGAGATGGCCAATGGTGGTTCTCCAGACAGAAAGGGAACAATAAAAAGAAGAAATTGTGGAGCTTCAGGAAGGAAGGAAGAAGAACACAGAGAATAAAAATAAGCTGAATGCAATACACTTTCCTCCCTTCTCAGTTTCCTAAGGCTGAAGTGAATTGAGATTGAAGCAAATATTATAACACTGTCTGAGGTTCTAACTTCATGTACGAAAAGTACTTTAAACTACTATATTATAAATAAGAACATAAAGGGAAGTACATTTTCTACACTCTACTTGAACTGATAAATGATGACACCAGTAGACTCTGATAAGTTATGTATGTATAACATAATACCTAGAGCAGCCACTAAAATGGCTATACAAAAAGACATACTCTAAAACGCTATAGTGTTTAGTCAAAACAGAAGTCAAAAAAAAAAAATACTCTTCGAGTAACCCACAGGTAGTCAGGAAAAATAAAAGAGAGAAGCAAAAAGCAGGAAAAAATACAAACAGAAAACAAAAAATAAAATGGCAGCCCACTGTAAGCCCTAACAAGTCAATAATTATATTATATATAAATGGCCTAAATTTACACCAATTAAAATACAAAGATTGACAAAGTAGATTAAACATAACGGAACTCTATCAGGCCTACAAGAGACTCATTTCAAATATGACATTATAAGCAGATTGAAAGTAAAATAATGAGAAAAGATACAACATGCAAACATTAATCAAAAGAAAGAGGGATACTTATATTAGTGTCAATCCGTCAAGAATACATAGTAATCCTAAATGTATATGAACCAACGTAGCTGCAAAATACATGAAGAAAAAAGTGAGAGAGCTAAAAAGATAAATAGACAAAATAGAAATCCACAATTATGATTGGAGACCTCAATGCTCCTGTCCCAACAATACAACAACTAGACAGAAAAGTAAACAAGGATACGGAGGAACTTCACAGCACTCTCAAACGACAGAATCTAATCAACAGAACGCTTCACCCAATCACAACATTATGTACACTACAAAGTATTTTCAAGTGCCCACAGGCCATATAAAAGATAGACATATTCTGGGCAATAAAACAAACCTCAACAAATAAAAATAATTGAAATCATAGTGTGTTCGCCAGCACAATGGAATCCAACTGGAAGTCAATATAGCAGCAGGACGACGGAAAACCTCCAAACACCTGGAAACTGCTTAATCCATGCATCAAAGAGGAGGTCTCAAGGGAAATAAAACAGACATTAAACCAAATAAAAATGAAAACACAACATATAAAAATCTGTGGGACACAGCTAAAGCAGTTCTGAAAGGGAATTTTATAGCACTAAATGCATACGTTAGAAAAGAGGAAAGGTCTCAAATCAATAATCAAGCTCCCACCTCAAGAACCTAGGAAAAGAAGAGTAAATAAAAAGAAAGCAAACAGAAGGGACGACATCATAAAAATAAGAGCTAAAGTCAATGAAACTAGAAGCAGAAAACAACACAGAAAATCAATGAAACAAAAAGCCAGTTCTTTGAAATGATCAATGAAATTGACAAACCTCTAAAATGCTCAATGAAGATCCGCCTCCTCCTTTCTCCCCTCCCACCCCTTCAAGGGTAAGCTGGTCCCTGGGTGGCCCTTCACAGTCTTGAGAGCACTGCTGAGTTCACTGCCTCATTGGACCATCAGGAAAACTCTTGACCGTTGACAAGAGATTGAGTCACATTTTAGTGCTGAGGAAGTTGAAGGGCAGAGAGGAGTATGCTTTGCTCAAGATTGCCCAGTGGTAAGGACTAGGCTGTGCTCAGAACATGGCTGGTTGATCCTTCACCCTTGCACACTTTCCACAGATATTCACGTGTCTGGGGTATGTGTTCCTTCCACAGAGGAGCTTCTTCCTCTGCTCAGGCTATAGCAGGGACAGGATTTGAAACTGGGCAGAGCCCCCGAGTTTGACAAAGGTAGCTTTGAGGATGATAATCAAATGCTTCACTCACCTTTGTCTACTCATGACACACTGGCTGAGCTCCAAAGAGATGGGAGGTTCTGGAGGACCTGTGCACGTGTGACAATCCTCGTAGGCATGGCCGCTACTTGAGTCGAATCCCAGTGCTGTCTTAACTGCATGATCTTATGTAAGACAACTTGACCTCGCTGAACCCCCAAACCCTCGTCTGCACATCAGGAATCATGACAAGCTCTACCTCACAAGCCTGTGATGAGGATAAGGTGGGATAATCTGGACACCGTTTTTAGCCCACCACCTGGCAGGCACTACAATACCCATTAAGTGTCTGTGTTACTGCTGCTGCTGTTTTAATGCTCTTTTTGATGCTGCTGCTGCTGCTGCTGTTAAAATTGTTACCAATGATATTGGCCATAATGGTGATGATGAAGATTGATGATGATCGCACTGATGCAGATGATGGTGGTGATGCTGATAATGCTGATGATGATGATGTCGATGATGATGGTGGTGGTGATGATGATGCTGGTGATGTTGATCATGATGGTGATGGTGATGGTGATGGTGATACTGATGTTTATGATTATATTGTTGATGTCGTTCTTGTACTCTCATGCACTTGCCTGGAGTTTGATGCTACCTCACTCCTGAGCAGCCATCTGGTGACCTTCAAGCCCATACGATGGTCACTGCCTCTGGGAAGACTTCCCAGACCTCCTCCCAGCCTAGCCCAGGCCACGTCCCCCTGCCTCCAGGATCCTGAAGCACTTTCTCTGGGCCTGTTTGAAGCACCAATGATGTGAGCACATCAAGTTTGTCAGGTTGTGTTTCCTGCATTAAAGAGCCTGAGCTCTGTGAGCACTGGGTGCTGGGGCTCCACGCACTGTGTTCCTTGTGCTGTAGATCCTGAGGGAATCCTTGATGATGGAATCTGTAACTGTGAGGCTGAAGGAGGAAGCAGCTGAGTGGATAAGGGGAAGGGATTGACCAAAGTAATACAGAGAGGAGAACCAGAATTCTCTGTTAGAACAATGATTCAGAAGAAATTGCACCAGACTGGGATTCATTCCAGTGATGACTGGAATGAATGACAGTGATCACTTATTAGTTGTGTGGCCTTGGGCCTCGGTTTCTTCATCTGCAATATAGAAATCATGGTAGTTGCCTCACAGAATTAGGATGAGGGCCTGTGAACTTACACAGGACCAGGGAGCTACTCACCAGTGGGACTGGAAGGTAGTATGAACCCAGGATGTCTGGATCAAAGCAATTTTGACTTTGCTTGCTGTGTGACCCTGGACAAACCATTCAGCCGCTCTGTACTTTACTGTCCTTATCTGTAAAATGGGAACAATAAGAGTTCCTGCCTCAGAGGTTGTTGTGAGAGTTAATAGGGTGAATATACATAATGCCTTAAAGTGGCGTCTGAGTCATGGTAACTTCTATGAACACGTTCACTGTTGCCATTATTCAGAAACATCTGGCCTTAGGCTTTTCACACACTGAGCACCATGGGGAAACGGAGGCAGAAAGCCACTATGTATGAGCTAAAGCCCTTTCAGTTCTGCCTAGGTTTAGCCTGAAGGGAACGTTCTGACCCAACACTAGGACAACTCTATCTCCACTCACTTGTCTTCTCTCCAGTTCCTCCCAGCTTGTGCATTTCCTTTTGATTAACTGCTTTAATAAAGAGGCATAATGTGTGCTTCACAGCAGACACCCTAAGAAGGGCGGGGCAGAATATGCAAACAAAATCTGTTGGAGGAACTTGCCAAGGCAATGGCATCTGCTGTTCCCCCATTCCTTCCCCCGGAGCCCCTAGATGCCCCCTGAGGAGGCTTCAGATCCTACAGCAAGGCCACGATGCAGAAGGTGAACGCCCATGTGCTTCCCCGAGACTGGGAGAAAATCGTTGCTCTGGATCCTACTTAAAGTCCAGCCTTCCAGGGAAGCCTGGGTGGCTCAGTCAGTTGAGTGCTCAATTCTTGATTTTGGCTCAGATCATGATCTCAGGGTCATGGGATCAAGCCCTGTGTCAGGCTCTGTGCTGAGTGTGGAACCTGCTTAAGATTCTTTCTCTCTCTCCCTCTGCCCCTCCCTTGCTTGTGTGCGCTCTCTCTCTCACTCCCTCTCTCTCAAGTAAAAAATAAAAACTCCATCCAAAGACCATTATCTGGGGAGTGGAGAGAGGGGGGATTAGCTAGAGAGGAAATTGCTCTGCAGACACAGTCACTCAGTCAGTCCATGCTCAGGAACCCCCACAAGCTGTTCCCCCAGAGCTGCCTGGGGTGTGGGAAGCTGAGAGTGCACAGCACCCCAGGGACAGGCTCAGCACAGAGGCGAGAAGGACCCCAGGGTGGATGTACATTCTGCTTCCCAGCCTCATTGATGCTGGTCCTGTCCTCCGTAAAGAGCCCTGATCCTGGTCCCAGTCTGAGCCCTTACTCTAGATACATACTGAGCCTTAATCCTGGTTAGCTACTAATCCTTGATCCTGGCCATATGCTAAGTCTTGACTCTAGACAAACACTGAACCCTGACTCTGGTCGCATGCTGAGCCTTGATGCTGGTCCCACTCTGAGCCCTCATCGTGGTCACAGGCTGATCCCTGACCCTGGTCACACTGGGCCCTGATCTTTATCATAGGCTGAGCCCCAACCCAGCTATCTGAAGAACCTGTTCCCGGGGCAGAGTGGCAGGCCATAGATGGTAGGCACAGCTCTTTCCCTGTGGGCATGGGACGCTGCATTCACACGACAGGGCCCAGAGTCACTTCTGACAGGACGCTGTGTCACCAGCTGTGGCTTATGGCTCGTCTGGCCACCGTGTCTCATCGGGCTCGTCTCATCGTGGCTCGTCTCATCGTGGCTCATCGTGTGTCTCATCGTGTGTCTCATCGTGGCTTCTGGTGTATGTGTGTTTATGGCTCGGCTGGCCACTGCTCTCCCGGGACTCTGAACGGGGGCTGCTGTCTCGGCCCCAGCCTCTCACAGCCAAGCAGGTGTGAAAAGTTCAGGAAAAGCACTCAAAGGAAAGTGCTCTTCTGATGTTGGGCCTGAAATAGCACTCTCTTTCCCCAAGTTAATAACCAGTTGTCTAGATGGTCAGTTCTATTTTAGAAATAAGTGTCTGTTAATGCTGTTCACCTTCCAACATGACTCAAGGTCAGCCCCTCGCCTCTGTTCCTCAGAAGGCTTGGTGTCTGGCGGGGGCCCGGATAAAAGAGCCCCGGGGGTCTTAGGCAGGTCAGCAGCCACGGGGGTCCATCCGGGGGCAAGAGAGAAACAAGCAGCACTGGCAGGACTTGTGGTCAAGTGCACTTCTCCGGGTGTCCCACTGTGGCTCACAGTAATACAGATGGCAGTAATGATGACTGCACAAACATCAGCCCAGTGCTGAACTGTTTACAAAGCACTGTCACAGACAGGCTCGTTGGATTCTGCTAACAGCGAGGCCCCAGCCAGAGGGAAATGGGACCTCAAACCAAGAACGCACGATCTGTCGAGCCCGGGCAGGGAGTACCCACCTGTGCAGGTCACCGAGGCAGCCAGCCCTGAAACTGACACTGTACTTAGTCCTCTGAGAATGTGTTTGGGTTCACACAGCTGGCGGCACGTCTGGACCAGAGCCTGGATCTAGCCCTGGTCCTGCTGGTTCCTGGGATGAGGACCAGCCTCACAACTTGCAAGGCCCAGGGCAAAATAAAAATACGGGGCCCTTCCTTACAAATAAAGGATTTCGACATGGCAACAGCAGAGCATTAAACCTAGTGCAGGGCCCTTCCGAGTGGGGAGCCCTGCGTGGCTGCCCAGGAACCCTCCCCCAACCCCCACCACCATGAGGACGGCCTTGCTGGTCACACAAATTCTCCAAGCCCTCAGTTTCCTCATCTGTACAAGGAGTACCTGTGACACCTGCTCTGAGGGTGAGCTGTGTGGGAAACCAAGGAATGGAGGCATGCAGCCGCTTGCCCCAGGTCCCCAGCAGCACCAAGAATGGGCATTAAGGTTGTGAGCACACATGCACCCCTTCTGCTGGGATGCACTGTGTCTGCTCAGTCATGCACCTGGGCCCTGCCTGCCCAGGGCTGTGGTCTGGAGGGGAAGATATGTATGTAAAGGATGCTCTGTTTCGTCAAACTGAGGGCATTGTTGATTCTAGGACACCGTGATTTTGTGTGGCACGAAGAGAAAACATTGCCAACTAAATTCCAACACAGTGCCTGGTGGCAGTCCCCCGTGGCACCAGAACTGGCCATGCCAGCCTCTCCCGGCTGGCAGCTCCTTTGATCTCTTCTGAGGCAGCTGGCGGTTTCTCCTGCCTTCAGCTTCTGCTTAGCCTGCACTGGGCGGTCCTTTGTCACACATCTTAGTAGAAAACAGAGCAGTTTCCTCTCTCCAGGCACATAAAGCAGCTGGCTGCTGCTTTGTAGGAAAATACGGTCATTTCTTTAAAGACGAACATTCGCTTTACTGATATAAAGGGTAACAGCTACAATGTGTGCTCCCCTCTGTGTAAGCGACAGCTCCTGTTCTGTGCAGCCTCCTGGTATAAACTTCTTAAGGTAACTTAAAGTGATAATTAGACTCAACACATCTAATATCTCAACAACACACATGGCTCAGATAAAGGGAAGAACAACATGAACAACTGTGTATCAGTTAGCTATTGCCGTATAACAAACCGTCCCCCAAATGAAGCATTGCTTGAAGCGACACAATTAAAGCGATGCCATTGCCTAAAGCAGTAGACTTTATCAACAAGTTCATGAGTCTGCAGGTCAGCACATGGTTCCTATGGTCCCAGCAGGGCTCACTCTTGTGTCTGAGGTCAGCCAAGAGCTGAGTGGGCAGCTCCACTGGTCCTGGCTGAACCCATGTGACTGGGAGCAGACTGGCTGTGGCTGGTTTTGGCTGAGTCAATTGCCCCCCACACACACACACACGTGGTCTCACCTTCCAGCAGGCTAGCTCAGGATGGTCCACACGGCAGTTACAGGGAGAGAATGGAAACTCACGGAGCTTCTCACGGCCAAGCACCAGAGCACACATGGGCCTTTCCTGTGTGTGAGCCAGAGAGAGTCTGTGTACTGCTTCCTAATCTCACACTCAGAGAGGTATGCTGGTAGCTTGAAATTGGCCTGTTGAGAGAGGTAACATCAAGGCAATTGGCAGATGTTACAAATCAGGGGCTTGGGGCATTTTTCAAGGGGGGGGATCTCAGTTTATCAGCACCCACTGGCCATGTCCTATTGGCCACACCAAGTTACAGAGCCAACCCCAATTCAAAGGATGAAGAACAACCGAATGACCAGCTTTCCTCAGTTTTCCTGGGATTTCCCCAGTTCTAGCACTGAAAGTCCACGTCCCCAGCACCCTCAGTCCCAGGCAAACCTCGAGGGTTGCTCACCCTCCGAACACACCCCACCTCTTGGTGGGAGAAGCAGCCAAGCGCAAGAAGACAGAGCAAGGAAGAGGTGTGTGCGTCTTTGCGATCAACCCCCCTGAGTCACGGCCAAGTTCGCAAGTGCGCGGGCCGGCACAGCCACAACCTCAGTACCACCCAAACGAGAGCCAGGGTAAGACCCCAGCACCCGAAAGATGTGTCCCAACTTCAGGGGATTTGAACTTTGGAAAAGCGTCTTAGAACAGGTGAAATATGGTCACTGAAGTGCTGGGCAACGAGCCTAGGATGGGGTGTAAGCGGGGAGCAGGAAGCCATCAATCCGCTGGGCGGGGCAGGACGGCTTCCGGAGGACACCTCCAGCCGCGCTCTGAGGATCCGCACACTCACTCTGACTCCCAGAACAAACAGCCGCGGCCTCTTTTCCCTCCCGGGGCCAAGTACACAGCTGAAGCGGCCCTTTTAAGTCCAGCGGGCTGGGGCTGTGCTCAGCGTGGGGGGTCAGGGTAGCAAGATGTGGGGCCTCTCGGACTCGGGCACCCCTGGGGGTAACAGGGCCAGAGGTGACTAAGTATTGGGGCTTAAAAGGCTGCTGAGGGCTGAGGCAGGTGGAGGGAGGGGCCGCAGCTGAGGAGGCCGCGAGGCAAACAGCCCGGCACCTTGCGCCGCCCAGAAGGCAGTGTTCCAGTGGAATGCGACGGTCCGGATGAATGACAAATCAAGGTCCAGGCTGCGCTCTCAACCAGGGCGATTCCGCCCCCCTGGGACGCTTGGCAACGGTGGCGGACGTTTTGGAGAAGGAGAGTGCCATTGGCATCCCGTGGATGGAGGCCAGGGATGCTGCTGAATGTCCTACGGAGCAGGGGACCAGGACGACCCCCACAGCAGAGGATTGCCCTCCCTGAGCATCATCCGTGGTGCAGAGGGTGAGAACCCCGAGGGGGGGACAGCACTGCAGGCGTGGGGAGAGAGAGTGCGCAGGCCCTGCACGGGGAAGGCTCACGCCCCTCAGGTGGCCTCGCCTGTGCGCTGGCCCCACCCCACCTCCGCTCTCAGTTCCAGGAGGTGCAGAACGGCCCCCTCCCGCCGGGGCAGCCCAGAGCCCAGGCTCCGTGGCCCAGGAGGACGGTTCCAGAACCCCAGAGAGCCGGCAGAGCCCGTGCTGCCTCTGCAAGAAGCTGTTTGCTATTCTATCCCTGGCCCCCAACACAGCTGGCTCCAGGCCCCGGAACGCAGAGAGGGGCTAACCTAATTGCACTAATGGTTTGTAATCAGACGTAATGGGGTGTTTGTACACACGAGTGAGCTGAGCTGCAGGTGTGGAAGGCAATCCCCATGGGGCTCCCAGAGGCTCATCTTGCCTGCCAGCTGAGAGGCCGGGGGTCCCCCCCCCCCAAGCAACGCTGCCCCCGTAAACGGTTCAAACCTCCCTTGGGCCTTCCACACTGCACGAGAAGGCCAGGTGTCCACAGAGCACTACAGCAGACTCCGGGATTCCTCGGTTCGCCCAGCCCTGTCTGCCATTGACTCCCAGGCCCTCGGGTTGGTGCCTCGGAAAAAGCAAAGTATGCTAGAGCCTGCAGACCTGGGCCCTGCCACCCCCAGTCACCAGCTCCTATGAACACAGTGAGGACCTGGGGGCATCCCTGTCCCCAAGATGCTCACGGTCTGGGGGACGCGGGGCTCTGGGACCACCAGACAACGTCATGGTCGTTATCGTTGGTGCCGTCACCAGCCCTTACTAAGCAGTCACCGTTCCAGACACTATGCCATCACTTAATATCCACGGCAGCCCCATGTGGATCCCCCTTTTACAGCTCGGGAAGGTTCCTGTGGCCACACAGCTACTATGTGGTACAAGCTGCAGTCTGACGCACAGACTGTGCTTTGGGGACCGTGACTAGTTTTGCTGAGGCCGGTGAGGGTCCAAAGAGGCTTGAAGAGGAGCTTTTGATTGGTCGGGGCTCTGCAGGATGTGTAGGAGTTGCCAAGCTGATGATAGAGAAGATATTGCCTTTATAAGGCATGAGATGGGCCTTGTATCTCGCAGGGCTGGGGATAAATACTGAGTTCTAAATAGCGAGGAAGGGAAAGCTTGACAGAAGAGGCTAGAAAGATAAGTCAGGGGCCAGGCTGGGGAGCCGTGACAGTTAGTAGCAACTTCCTGTTAGGGAGAGATAGCGCTCGAGGCTTGGGTGAGAAAGATCACTCACTGGGAAGGCTGGATGCAAAAGGCCAGACGCATCTGACTCAGGGGAGCAGAGAGAAGACACAGGTTCGAAGCCCGGCTCTGCCACTAACAGGCTGGCTGACCCTGAGCAGTGTTCTTACCCTTCCTGAGCCAGTCACAGGGTTGATGGGAGGCTTAACGGTAAGACCCTTGAAGGAGCTAGGGCAGCGTCTGGTGTAGGGACCGGCGCAACACCTGTTGTCCCGGCTGGACCCCCAAGCCTTGGAGAACAGCTAGAGGGCAGGGCACAAGGCAGCCCATCTGCTGACCTTACACTTCAGGGGTCCGTCCTGGTTTTCGGGGTCCACGTCTCCGGTGGGGAAGGGAAAGCCTTTGGGGTTTCATCCCAAACATCATCAGAACTCCACTGAGTCACGAGGCCGAGCTCCTGCGGGTGGTGCCGATGGCAGGATTGATCCCTCCTGGCGATATCACCTGGTTTGCCCCTCCTGGCCCTCGTTCTACTAAGCAGCGCTCGGAGGAGCAAGCCCAGCTTTAGGGGTCCTTGCAGGAGCGTCCAGGAGGAGGAACGTGTCCCTCTCCCTGCCTGTCTCGCCTCCTCCCTGGGGGTGTCCCAGCCACAGACCGAGCCACCCAGCCAGAGCCCAGGCACCGCCTGGCCTTGTCCCCTTCCCTCGTCACTTCTGCCAGGGACTGAACCGTGCCTTCCAGAGGAGGTATGAGAGACCGACTTGCTTACGTGACACTTTGGAAATAGGGTCATTGCAGATCTAATTAGTTGGGATTAGTTCCTTCTGAATTGGGGTGGTCCTTAATCCAGTGGGACTGGCACGCTTATAAAGCCAGCAGAACAGACCCAGAGACAGAGCACAGGGAGAAGACAGCCAGGTGACAAAGTGACAACAGAGGCAGGGACGGAGAGCTGCACCCACAAGCCAAGAACACCAAGGACACCGGGAGACACCAGAAGTTGGAGGAGGCAGGAGGGAGCCTCTGGAGGGAGCACAGCCCTGCCCCCACCTTGATTTCGGACTCCAGCCTCCAGACCGCGTGGCAATACGTTTCTGTGGTTAAAACCACCTGGCGTGTGGTACTTGGCGTGGTGGCCGATACAAACTCCTGCAGTGAGGTTGTCTTGGCCCCCCACTGCCTCCTGGCCCCCCACGGCCCCCCGCTGCGGCCACCATGTCCGCCGCCCGTCTCTCTCCCATCTCGGCCTCAGGAGCTCGCCACCCACCACGCTCACTCGACAGACGAAGAAAGTGGCAGAATCCAAATTTGAACCTGGGTCGCAGGCGCTGAGAAGCGTGCCCTCCCCCCGCTCAGTGAGGCCGGGTGCCCGGAGGCGCCCGGACCTTTGCAGGGCTGCAATCTGAGCAGGGAGACAGAGGCCCCCACCGACTATATCCCAAAGAAAAGCAAAGCACAGACTCTATTTCTAGCTGTATTTTCAGGATGGAGGTAGCAGGCTGTGGAAACACAGAGGAGGGGATGGTCTGCCACCTCCAGCCTCGTGGGTGAGCCGGTCCCCAGCAGAACCTGGGTTCTCAGTGGCACACGAATCCTGCACCCCAGCTGCTCTGCCTTCCCAGCCTTGCCAGGAGACAGTTGAAGAGCTGTACCTGCAGGTCCCCAGCTCTCCTGCTGTGCCGTGGACCCCGCCCCGGCCTGAGACCTGCCCCTTCCTCCCTCCCCGCCTCCACGACGACCCCTGTGCATCCTTCACCACCTCTCAAGCCTTCCTGCCTCTGGCACCTTCCTTGCCTCTCGCGGGGATGCTCAGGACTCCCTCCCCAGTGCTCCACTGTGCCTCTATAACAGCCTCCATCCCTCCCCCTGTTGATCCCCCAAACCCACTACCTGGCGATGGGGGGCGGGGGCAGAGGGTGTGGCCACGCCCGCCCTCAGGATGTGGACTGAGCACCAGCACGTGCTGTCAGAGGGGAACCGGGGTGAGAAAGTGTGCGGAGGCAGGCGGGGAGGGGGGTCTGCCTTTACCAGGGGGGGTGTGAATGCACACTCATTTACATATATTTGGGAAACAGTGGAAGTTTGGAGCAAAAGCCCTAGGAGAAGAAATCTGTACCTAAAGAAGGAAATAGAAACCGGGGAGGGGCTGGGATGAAGACTGAAATTGTCCTAAATACATCCCGCCTACGTTCTGGGTAATTATACAACAAAATTAAATTTCCCAAAAAACAATCTCTAAAAATTAAAAGCAAAACAAAACCAATGAACCTCACCGTATATCGAATCGGTAGCATAACAATATGGAAAAGAGTCATCTGAAGTGAGTTTCAAACAGTGACTTTATTGTACTCTCCCGAGGGCTGTACCCTAAGGACGGAACGGATCGCAGAAAGAGAGGTCTCTAATGACTCTCGGCGATCACGCTGTTACTAATAATATTGGCAGTGTTATCCTAAAGCCACATTTATATAAAGACAAAATAAACACATAATTATTTTGTGCTTAGGAACCAAGTTGTCAGTGTGAGAAAAAGGAGACACATATGCAAAGTCAGGAAATTAAATAAAGCCGTGTAAGCCCACATTTGACAACTTGTTTGTATCTTTAAAAAGAGAACTTCCCAGCCTGTCTAACGAAAGCCCCCGAGACAAAGGCCAGTCCAAGTGCAGAGAGCTTTCCACCCCCCAGCGCCAGTGCCATTTCCCACCCAAAGGACACAGGGCCCCTCAGAGGGCAGGCCGCTGCCGGGGCCGGGCAGGGAGGCTGGACAACTGTAGACCGGACGGCAAGGAAGAGGCCAGAGATTCCCTGTCACGCGGAAAGACTCGGCGAGCTGGTTGAAGAGGTTCCCCCAAGCCAAAGACAGGGCAATTTAAGTGTTAATACAGATTATACCTGCGGCCAACGGAAACATATCAAATGCATCCAAATTCCTGAGTTCACAACGGCTGGGGAAGCTCTCTGGCAGTCACTGGAGGAAGCGGGAAAACCAGGTCATTATTTTGAAAACTAGTAAATAAAGGCACAGACTCGAGCGTGTCCCCTGACTGTCCCTCCGCTCAAACTGCACGTCCCAGGGCCCAACAGTTGACGAGTAGATGCTTCTTTGGGCGGGGCGGGGGGAGCGTTCCGGCCAAGAAGTACAGACGGGATGACAGGAATCTGTCACCACGTTCTGTCATTCCCTAATGAACTGCTGGGATATGGGCAATAAATGACCTTGACAGAGAACACCGCAGAGGAGACAGGCGGGTGCTGCGTTCCTCCTGACGGACAGACGGACGCCCGGGCGCTGGCCATGGTTTGCAGGACGCGGGTCAGGTCAGCAGAACGCGAACGATTTCACCACGGATGGCAGCAGAGGCCAGGCGGGGAGGCTCCGAAGGACAGAAGACCTGGTTTCAACAAACAAAATACCAAGAAAAGAGAGAGGGAGAGAGAGAGAGAAGGAGGGAGGGAGGGTCATCTATAAACTGAGAGATCCAGGAGAACCATTGCTTCTGTGTGTGGACCTTATCTTGAAATAGTTTTAATAAAAAATCATTAACAAACCTTTATGGTGTAATCAGGGAAATTTGAACTCTGGACATCGAATAACATTAAGAAATTATGGTTCTCTCCTTCAGGTGGGAGAATGACATCATGGTTGGACATGTTTAAAAGCCGGCATCTTTCAGAGACACACTCTGAAATGTTTGTAGATAAAAAATGAGTACTCTCTGTGTAGTGACACGGAAAATGTCCATAATTTATAGCTTTGAGTGAATGTAGCATGCTACAGATCAATGCATCGAATATGATCCAATTTGTTCTGTAAAGGAAAGAGCAGACTTGGGTGTCTACGTGGATCATGCCTGCGTATGCCTAGGGAAAGATCCGGAAGGACCGTGCAGGATGCTGGCACTGAGCACCTCGGAGAACCTAAGTGAGGAGGGGGAGGTGAGCCTCTTACTTGTTACTTTCAGTAAAACTTTTCTTCTTGGGAAGGAATGAAATGTGCCGCCATCTTGCCAAGCCCAGTGAATCAACGGACGTGGGTATTGGTCACCCCAGCCACCGGGTCCCGGGGCCCCCGCGTAGTGGTCCCCCTCCCGGACCCTGCAGGATGCGGGCACACCACAGCCAGAAAGTTCCTTCAGAAAAGAGAGAGAAGATGGGGCGCCTGGGTGGCTCAGTCAGTTGAGCATCCGACTTCGGCTCAGGTCATGATCTCATGGTTCATGGGTTCAAGCCCCGCGTCGGGCTCTGTGCTGACAGCTCAGAGCCTGGAGCCTGTTTCAGATTCTGTGTCTCCCTCTCTCTCTCTGCCCCTCCCCCGCTCATGCTTATCTCTCTCTCTGTCAAAAATAAATAAACATTAAAAAAAAATTTTACAAAAAAAGAGAGAGAGAGAGAGCCCTGAGACAAGGACATGCGGACCCTATTGGATATCTAATATTAAGTAGTTGTTGCTATTTAGGGGTGATAATGATGTCACAGTTGTGCGCTTGCTTTTTTTTTAAGAATCTTTGGTTTTACAGGCACATATTGAACCAGGCAGGGATAAAACAAGATGAAGTCTGGGATTTGCCTCTAAATAGTCAAGCAGCGTGGTGGGGGGTCCCGGCCCAGGCGATCCAGGATCTGGTGGCTGTGGGCACGGTCTATCACACGGTGTTCTCGACCGTAGTCTAGGGGCATTTTCCATGATGTGCTATTATAACACTATCTACACTGACTCATAATTATTTTTTTTTCAACGTTTTTTTTTTTTTAATTTATTTTTGGGACAGAGAGAGACAGAGCATGAACGGGGGAGGGGCAGAGAGAGAGGGAGACACAGAATCGGAAACAGGCTCCAGGCTCTGAGCCATCAGCCCAGAGCCTGACGCGGGGCTCGAACTCACGGACCGCGAGATCGTGACCTGGCTGAAGTCGGACGCTTAACCGACTGTGCCACCCAGGCGCCCCTGACTCATAATTATTTTTAAAGGAGGGATCACGGGGAGGCACTGGAGGGACATCCAGCGGGATTGTCTGGGTCGAGGGGAGGTACCAGAGTGACACCAGCAGTGGGACTAGCTGGCCTGCCAGACACCCTACGCTCTCAGCGTCCTGCTCCCCGTTCCGACAGTGAAGGAGACAACCCAGCTTGGGGGGCATCTGTGAGGGTGAGGGGGTGAGGCACAGGATGTGAAATGCTCGGGACCCCACACAGAGCCACAAGTCAGTAGACAGCAACGTTAGGAAAACTCCGGAACACTCAGGCCAACTGCAGAGGAAGCGGGAGAGGGCACGGGGGTCAGGCAGACTGGAAAAGCCCCCCGAAAGCTAGAGGATTTCCACCCCCTGGGCACTGGGCTAGTCCTGTGAGCTCAGAAGCCAGCCTCCTGTCCTAATGTGTCCTCCACCTGTAGGGCAGATTGCCTGGCACCTTCCCAGACTCCCTGCTCTCCCACGTCTGGGCCACGTAGGGCAGGCTGCACTTGAGGCTCTCGTGGCACTCCTAGTGAGACCTGCAGCCCTGGGCCCACTAACCTCCCCGCATCAGACAGAAGGTGAGTCTGCGGCCAAAGCTAGAAGACACCACCACTTCCAGGAAGCTCCCTTGTTCCTCCTTCCAGCTGGCCCGAGGGTCCCCTCCTCTGCCAAGCCCCACTGCTCACACAGGCTTCCTGCTGTTGGGGCTAGGCTGGACCCAGCCTCTTTGGCTCCCTGATTCATGCACCCCACCTGCCCTGAGCTCTGAGCCCCTGCCCAGCGCACTCCCCCACGCCCACCCCCAAGCCCATCTTTGCTTGGCCTGGGCAAGGTCCAGGCTGTGGCACAGCCACCATCACCTATCACAGTGGAACCCACCCCACTCCGTCATCAGCTCCCCCATCCTTCATCCACAAAGCCTCACTGGGGGCCTCTGGAATCTTCCCCAGAAGCTGCCTTGAAGGGTAGGGTGGCATCTTGGGGGCATTAGGCCAGTAAGAGGTAGGGTAGGAGGGAGCTGGTGGATGCCTTCGTGCACCTTCCTCCTGCGGCACCGGCTCTGATGCGTGTTGAGGCCGCTTCCTGGAGGTGACTTTTGTGGGGGACCCGCAGCTTCCCTGCTCGCCCTCCTCACCTCCCCTTCCTCTCACTCTGGGTGGCCTGGGGTTGCAGCCTGAGGAAGCCTGGGCAGTTTGGGCATCCCAGCCTGTGCGCCCCCACACCACGCTCGGTCAGCATCAGTTCAATGGGAATGAACAAAGTCCTTGACGTGGGCCCAAGAGTGTCACCTCACTGGCACCCTGTCCGCAGACCAGAGGTGGCCCACAGAAAGAGGGAAGCCCTTGGCCCTCCACTGAGGCTGAGGCTTGAGACCACAGGACTTTTCATCTTTTCTCCTCTTATTACAAATCATACAGAAATGCAGACGTTCTTCACCTCCAGGAAGGCTGGCACTGTTGCCCCGTCTCTACCACGAGCGACTTAGTTATCTACGCTGGTGGACATGCTTGACGCAGTTCTGGTGGCATCCTGGCCCAGTAGCCACCCAGAGTGAATCACCTGGTAGGTGGCCATCCAGCTGCTCCAAAGGAGGAGGATGAGACACACTCTTGCTGCGGGGGTTAACCCTCGATGGGAGAGACCTCAGGTCTCTGGGGACGGTCCCTTTCCTGTCTCATCTCCCGTGGGATCCTGCGCTTCCCGCCCGCCACAACCTCGTCACCACCAGTTGTTCTTCTCCAGCTGTGTCCCTCCTGCACTGGCCTGGAGGGTCCTGGGAGCTGGGCTGAACGTTCCAGAAGTCAGCACTGGTGAATTTATGGTGACTTACTGCCCGGCAACAGAGAGAGCATCCTGGAGGTGCCGCTGTCCTTGGTGCTGACAGGCATCTTCTCTCCCAGCCCTCACAGGACATGCTGCCCCTCGGACCTCAGACGGGGCGTCTTCCCCTTCCTCAACTCTGCGTCTGCACAACGTGCATGTGGTCAGGTCCCATGGCCCCCGAGGACAGAAGAGCCATGCCCGCCCCCTTCCCCACAGCTCTCCAGAGGCTCAGGCCAAATGAAGTCCCCTTCCTTGCTCTCAGTTTTGTGCTAGAAACCGCACCTTGCTGGCCCACCTTCCTGGGCTGCCTTCCAGTCTGAGCTTCACCCCTGCAAGGCTCCTCCAGGCCATCTCTCACCCGCCATACTTCAGGTCCAGGTCCCCAGGCTCAGGTGATGGCCAGGCGAGGGGATGGGTGCACAGAGGACCATTGCGTGCTCTGTGTTACAGCACACAAAGCAGTCTCCCAAAGAGAAAGCGAGTCAAAGTTGCAAGGATGTCATTCTTGGTTGAGCCCTAGCTACAGCGGAGTGAGAGGTAGGAGTCCCGTTCCCGGGCACTGACACCCCGTCTCTGCTGGCCCTGGCAAAGTCACACGACCGTCTTCTTGTCCCCACTTTACGGACGAGGAAGGTGAGCCTCAGAGAGACTCAGCACTTTGCCTAAGTGAGCAGGACACCAACACAGCCCACTCCGGCAGCGGGTGCCAGATGCACGGTCCACCCTGCCACTTTCATCTGGAGCCACTCCTTCCAAAGCCACTCCCATGAAATGCAGGACCTGGCACCCTGGCTCCTCTCTGCGTGCTCAGACCGGACTCCCTGAATCGCGGAGACGATCTAATCCTACCTGCTCATCACCCTATAGGTGGAGAAACTGAGTCCAGAGAAAAGTGAAGACCTAACCCAGGCCCTCTGACTCTGGGTCCCCATCCTTTGAAAGAGGCCTTCTTGGACACTGCTTCCCACCCTCTGTCTGGCCTGCTTCCCCATCTGTAAAATGGGTCTGTTAGGCCAGCCCCACAGAGCTGCTGGGAGCCCTGCATGCGTCGGGCATGCTCAGTGTCTAGAACAGTGCCTGACCACGAGTGGGCCATCGGTGAACGAGGTCCTGCCTCTGCCCACACCAGCCGCGTGGCTCTGGGCTGCAGCCTGAGGAGGAAAGGGGTGGCCGTGCGGCAGAAAAGTCCCACCTCCAAGGGCTTTGCCGGCCCGAAAGGCTGTGTGTTCTTCTGCAAAGACAAGATCTGCTGGGTTATTAAGCACACACAGACGCAGAGACTGCTGCCAGGAGATAAGGGAATCTTCCATCAGGACGGCCGTGCCAGAGAGTTTTCATCTCTCTCTCTCTCTTTTTTTTCTTCCTCCCTCAACTTGGATTTTTCAAGCTTAGAAGTGACTGTTCTAATCGAACCAAGAGACCAGCAGCAGGAGGCAGATTTGCTCACAGAAAATGGAAGGGTTTAAAAAAAGGGGGGGCGAGGCAGTGGGTGTGGGGGGCTTATTCCAGACACAGCATCAAATCTCCGGGTTGGATAGAGATGAGACGGTCCCAGCCCCCAACACGGCCAAAACTTTAGAGTAGAGGTGCGGCCTTCCCTTCAGACACCTCTGATGTGTGGCGAGGACAGGAGCCGCCCTCAGGAGAAACCCGGTCCCACGGCAGACACAGACACACCTGGGGAGTGTGTCCGGTCTGCTGCGGCCGCACGGCCCCGCCCTGGTGACACGGTGCCCAGGAAACTCCGATGTGCTGCTGGACGTGTGGCCCGCACACCGGGGAAACAGGGGCCTGCTAACTGTGCGCCCTCACCCAGACACGGGGCTGCCCGGCCATCATTCCAGGGCCTCCCAGCCTGCAGCCACAGAGCAACCCCCACCTGAGTCCCTGCTGGAGCCCAGGCAGGGTGTAGGGACGTGCCCCCCCAGTTCCCCACCCCCACAGCAGTCCTGGTGGCTGCCAAGGGACCCTGGCCCTGAGCTCCAACAGAGCATCACCACCACCTCCCTACACAGGTGGGGGCAAGCTCTGCCCACCTCAGCTGGAGGCCAGACAACGCCCTGTCCCCAGAGAAACAAGCTGGTTGCCTGGACTCAGCTCCACAGAAACAACTCCAAAGTACATGAACTCGTTTCTGGAAACGTTTCCAAACGTGACCGGGGAGCTGTGATGACCTCTGAGCAGCACCTGCCCCCTCTTCTCACTATCTCTCTCCAGCAAACTCCCCTGCGTCTGGCACCTCAGAGCCTCCCTACATGCTGTTCCCCTGCCCAGAATAATTTTCCCTGCGTGCTTCATAGGGCACTGGCCCTGTACCCTCTTTTAAGTCTCTGTGTCCTTACCTCCTCTTCCAGGCAGCCCTCCAAAACCACCCTGTCTGGTGCTCCTGTCTCAGACCCTGCTGCTTCCTTGAACACTCAGGATGGCACATGTGGGTCTTTCTGCTCCTTCCGATCAACCAGAACACTGGCTATACAAAGGCAGGGGCTGTGTCTCTTATTCCTTAGGCTCTGGCCCACGGTAGGGGCCTCAAAAATATGTATCCAATGAGTAAATGCATGAGAATGCCAGTGAAAGCCCTGTGCCACTGTCCCCTGCCCCTAACAGCACCCCCACTGGCTGTGAGCACCTCACAGACACCTTCGTGCCATGCCAACGCCATGCCAGGAGCTGGCAGGTTGTGGGCCCTCCTCCCCCCCCCCCCGGTCACTGCCAGTTTTTGTCTCTCCAGCCCCATGGGAGGCTGGGGAATCATGGCCACAGTACTTTGCAGCCACTTCCGTTAAGAGGAGGGGTCTGCTTCCCCACCCCTCGAGTCTGGGTTGACTGAGACTCACTCTGACCCACAGAACGTGGCAGGGGTGATGCTGTGTGAGTTCCAGAGCCCAGGCTTCAGGGGGATGGTGATGCCCACCACCATCCTCCCGGCAGCCAGCACCAGGCAGGGAAGTGCCACGACCATTGTCCAAGGACAGCCACGTGGAGAGAGGTCACCCGCGCTGCCGGCCTGATTGTCACCACCAAGGCCCCACACTCATGGGTGAGGCCATCTGGGCATCCCGGCCCCAGCCCAGCTCCCAGCTGACCAAAGCCCACCCCACGGGGAGCAGAAGAAAACCCAGCTCCCAGCTGACCAAAGCCCACCCC
>NW_024412417.1:46797708-46816389 GCF_014898765.1 Herpailurus yagouaroundi | reverse complement strand
CGGGGAGCAGAAGAAAACCCAGCTCCCAGCTGACCAAAGCCCACCCCACGGGGAGCAGAAGAAAACCCAGCTCCCAGCTGACCAAAGCCCACCCCGCGGGGAGCAGAAGAAAACCCAGCTGAGACAAGAAGCCTGAGAAATAGTAAGTCCCTGCCATTCAAGCTGCCCAGTTTCAGCGTGTTTCGGCCCGTGGCAGGAGAGAGACAGGAAGACACCTCCCGTCCCTCCCACAGCCCATTTCCGGATCCCCAGATGAGCCTCGAGGCTCTCCTAGTTAAACCTGCACGCCCCGCCCCAAGAGCCACGGTGAGGGGCGGCGGAGGACGGGAGGCTGGGGTTTGCGCATAACCTAAAAGGCACATAAAGGGACGAATGTGGAGCCTGCCGTGCACGGCAGCTAAGGGCCCACCGCAGCCCCCCCCCCCCCCGCCCCTGCTGGCTGTGGGGGTACCGCGTGCCCGGGACAGGCTGCAGCATCTGACCGCACCGTGCCGCATGCTGCCCCGTGAGCCCCTGTACTGGACCCTTAGTTTTAGGTTTCCGTGACGAGGCCTGGGAGGCAGGAAGTGCCTTGTCTCCCGGCGTCCCAACCATGCCGCGTTTCCCCCAGAAACCTCACTCCAGGTGGCTGACCTCTGTCCACCCTCGTCATAACCCCCCTGCAGGCACAGAAGTCAGGGTGCTTCCGGCTGCAAGTGATATGAACCCAACCCAAACCCGCCTAAGACAAAAGGGGGCACCAGACGGGGCCCAGTCGGGACACAGAAAACACATCAGGCCTTGTCCAATGGAAGGACCCTAATGCCGAGAAGTGTTCACACGGGGGCTGGAAGAGCCCAGAAGCTGACCACCAGCTGGGGGGCCTGGCGACCGCCCCGAAATCAGCAACAGTGGGAGAGGCCACCTCGCGAAGCAGGATCGGGTAGGTGGGGCTCTCAGACCACGGGTGCAGACCACACCACACGGTGGGGCTGCCCACAGGCACCGGGCCTTGGTGGGGGCATCGGGCAGGCACTGGAGTCAGCGGAGACCCCACCAGGGCAGCAAACCCGCAGCGAGAAGTACCAGGCATTTCCCTCCCTCTACCGGCCAGTGTCCCTGAAGGTCCCCAGTGGCCAAACCCGCAGCACTGTCGCGAATGAAATATCCAGCAGAGCCACAGTCCAGCATGGGGCAGGTCCCCAAGAGAAAGGGGGACTCTGGGCAGACCCAGCAACGCCTGACCCCCCACAGCGGCTTCCCGTGCGCTCAGCCCAAAGCCCAACATCCTGAACGTGCCCTTGGGCCCCGTGCTGTCAGCTCACATGCTCGGAGTTCCAGCCATGAAGGAAAGTTTCCGGTTCTTAAGCCTCTCACCTCCTTCGTGCCCCAGGGCCTTTGCCCATGCTGTTCCAGGCACCTGTGACATTCTGCCCTCATGTCTCCCCAGGACCCCTTCCCGTAACAGTCACTCTCCATGAGGCCTGCCCTGGCCTCCCCATGGAAAGTCCGCCCTTCCCGCCCCCACACCCTGGGCTCCCCGGCGGGGCCCACTCGACAGCTGCAGTGTCCCCACAGTGTGTGCGCGTGAGTAGGTGTCTCCCTTTGCCAGACTGTAAGCCCCGCGAGCCAGGGCGGGTCACTGTCCACACAGGGCTGGTGCCAGAAGAGAGAGGCAAGGCCTGCTGGGGAGTTTTTGGTTTGGTCTTTGGGGGAATTCGCACAATGGAAAGCAAGAAAAAAGGGGAAGGTGTGTGCCTTCACCGTCACAGGCCGCCTCGCCCAGTCCTCCGGGGAGGGGGTGGGCATGATCGCCTGTGACCACTTTGTTCAGTAAATGGGGCAGGACTGCCCCTGTGTGGAGTGGGCTCCGTGGAGCCAAAGGTGGTGAGCCCCCCATTGTGGCAGGCATTCAAGCCAAGGCTGCAGGCACACACAACACAGATGTCAAGGAATAGTCTCCAAGATTCCCTGGCTCTTGAAGGACCGCTTATGTATACCAGTGGCCACGCTCAGTGCCGGGGACAGGAGGAAGCGCGTGAGAACAAGGGCGTGGGTGCCCACCCAGCTTGGTGGGGGGCAGAGGGCCAAGCGCAGGGTCGCCGTGGACAGAGCAGGTCACGGGATGGGGCGTGTGGGGCCCCTGGTGCGAGGACCTGGGGCAGAGAGAGAGACGCCTCCCTTTGCCCCCACGTCCCCCGGCCACCCCCTCGGTCGGCAGGCAGCCACCTCCAGAAACAGCCCCCGCCCCACGGCCCGAGGCAGAGCCACCACAGGGAGCTAGCCAGACCACCACTGCCACCCAGAGGCTGTCCGGGAGCCAGGCCGCAGGCACGGGGTCAACCCTACAACCTGGCCAGCCAGGCCCACAGCTGGAGAGGGGGTGCCTGGCAAGGCCCAGCAGTTCTCTTCACAGGCTGGGGGCACTTCGGGTCAGGCCCAAGGCCCAGAGAGGGTGCAGAGTCCCCCTAGGACCCCGTGAGCCAGTTAAGAGAGGCCACAGTGGCAAGACCATCTGTCCACACACCACAAGAGACACCTGGGCTGGGGTAGGGGGTCTCCGGGGGCAAGGCCTGCTCCTCCCCGGGCCTCAGCAGCATCACCTGGAGAGACCGAGCCTCGGACGCTCTGAAGGTTGTGCCAAGACCTGCGTCTCCTCGCCATTGTGCTTCCTGTCCTTGTTCCCTCCTCCATGCAGCCCACCTAGGCTGCATGCTGGCACGTGAACACCCACCCGGGCAATGGCAGTTCCCTCCTTGAACTGCTGCAAGTCCCGGCCTGTTTGTCACATTTCTCCAGGGGGGAAAAAAAGTGATAAAAGCAAAAACATTAATCCATCCCTGACGCACAGGCTGGTGGGGCTGCTTTTCCAGGGACAGGAAGACAAGAAGGAGTGGACACGTCTTCCACAGCAGCCGGGCCCCTGGGGGACTCCTGGCTCCCTCCAAGCACCCCACCCTGCCCCGGCCGGCTCTCTGATCCCCACAAACCTCTAAACCTGCACGTCACAGTTGAGTCTGCTGCTCGGGAACCAGACTCGTCCCAACACCAGGCCGGGGGTCTGCTCCCCAGGGCCTGGCAGCCTCCAGTGGCCTGGACCACTCCCCTTTTATTATAGACCCAGTGGAGGCCCAGGAAGGGTGGTCGGGCCAGATCCAGGCCTCCCTCAGGCCAGCGTCCCACAGGGAGGAAGGGGCACAGGGGTGGGGGGTCCTGGGGCCTCCAACAAGGCTCAGCTATGGCCCTTCGGAGGAGACTCACGTCCAGCATTCCCCGGGAGGAGAGACAGTGAGGGATGTCCCTCTGTAGCCGCCACCACTGCCGGGCCCCCTTCAGGACTTGAGAGTCCCCCTCTCCTGCACCCCTGTTTCCCGGCTCACCAGCAGGGACCAGCACCCAGGAGTCCTCACTTCTCACTGCAGATCTCAGCCGACCCATCGTCCCCCAGCACCTTGTCCTAAGTGTAAAGTGACGAAAGGCATCGGTGCCGGGAGTCCACAGGGCCCCCCGCCCGCACTCCTCCAGGGGGACCACAGCAGGGCTGTGGCTGCTCAGACAACACTGTGGCTGGTGCGAAGTCAGGCACCGGGTAGGTGCTGACGAGCTGCCTCCCCCCTGTCGGAGGCCCAGGAGCCCTGGGGCTCAAGGGACCTGAGAAACCTTGGTAACACAAGACCTCCCACGCCTGCTTATCAGACAGGAAATGAAGGTCCCTGGGACTCAGCCAGGGTGAGCCTCGGTCTCCTGGCCCACGACCTCTCCCAACAGACACGCGGGTCTCCGAGCCTGTGACTGTCCACACTGTGCCCTGGGCTCCAAGCAGGCTAGAGGGCCAGGGGCACAGGGACCCGGCTGGTGGGATCCGCGTGCACTGCCCCAGCAGATCCATACAGGCTGGGAGGAGGTGACATGGGCCTCATCATGGATAGGACCACAGCAGGTGCAATTCTTGCCCTTACCCGACTTCCCTCCTTTTTACCCTCACGACCACCTTGGAAGGAGCAATACTGTCCCCATTTTACACAGGGGAACACTGAGGCCCAAAGTGACCCAACCTACAAGAAGCAGAGCTGGGGAGGAGGTCCCAGCCAGCAGCCCCCTAAACCCAAGCCATTAACACTGAGGACTCAGGTCTGCTCCAAGCACACCAGTGCAGGTGCCCGGAGCCCCGTGGCCACGGCACGGATCACGGAGGCGATGTCAGCGTTTCCCCTAATGTGTCCCGCTGACACCGTGCGGTTTGGGCAGTCTCCTCGTGATTGATAGAATGACGGCGGGCGGTGGGGAGAAAAGGCAGGTGCCAGGGCGAGAGAAGCCTCCTGTCGTGCATCCGGGGGAGTGTTGACACTTCAATTTTACCAAAATCAGAATAATAACATTCGTATTAGCCATGACTGACCACCACTGCCAGATGGTGGCTGTCCGGGGCCCCGGAGGGGGCTGTGTCCTCAGCCGAAAAGGTCATGCCGACAGACAGCCTCCTGCAGCACTTAAGTGACAACCTCAAAACGGGGCCGGGCACCTGTCCAAGCCTGGTCGGGGAGCTGGCACGGACAGCCCCACTCCAGAAGGCTTCACAGCAGGGCCACCTGGCAGGCCTTCACCACAGGCCTGCTGAGCCACCGCCCCGGAGAAGGCCCCGAGTCTGGGGTGTGCAGGAGGGAGAAGGAAATGGGCGTCTGCCCCGGAGGCAGGGTGGGAGGAGGGGCGGAGGGGGCAAGAACACGCCTAGAATTCCGCCAACGCAAGGAACCCTAGGGGCTGATGACCCCAACCCCTTCATTTTGCAGACAGGGAACTGAAGATCAGACAGGGTGGGTGACTTGCCCAAGGTCACACAGTGACAGGGTGAAAATTAAGCCCAAGGCTTCTACCTGCCAGTCTGCAGTTTTGCCGTGCATTTGACCCACCAAATATTTAGCTATTAGTAGGAGAGGAAGCCTAAAGTTTCAGCACTGCAAAAGCCACAGACATCGTCTGTCCATTCACCCAAAATCCGTTCATCCAGTCATCCTCCCCTCCGTGCACCCACACATGTATGCATTCCTCCTTCCCTCCCTCCATCCAACCTCCCACCCACTCATCTATCCACCTACAATCTGTCCATTCACCCACCCACGCACCCATCCTCCCACAAGACCACCCATCTAGTCCCCCACCAACTTGTCCATCCAGCTATCCCTCAACCCGTCCATGTATCCATCCACCTGCCCACTCACAAATCCATCCATCCTCCTATCCATTCATCTGTCCGTCCATCCATTCATCCTCCCAAACTTCTACCCATCTATCTATCCATATACCTTTTCACCCACCCATATACCCACCCACCCATCTCCCACCCACTCACACCAAAACACATAGTTGTCTCTCCATTCATACACCTGTCCATCCATCCATCCACCTGTCTGTCCACCATCCATCCATCCATCCACCTGTCTGTCCACCATCCATCCATCCATCCATCCACCTGTCTGTCCACCATCCATCCACCTGTCTGTCCACCATCCATCCATCCATCCATCCACCTGTCTGTCCACCATCCATCCATCCATCCATCCACCTGTCTGTCCACCATCCATCCATCCATCCATCCACCTGTCTGTCCACCATCCATCCATCCATCCATCCATCCACCTGTCTGTCCATCCATCCACCTATCCATCCATCCATCCACCTGTCCATCCATCCATCCATCCATCCACCTGTCTGTCCACCATCCACCTATCCATCCATCCATCCATCCACCTGTCCATCCATCCACTTATCCATCCATCCATCCACCTGTCCATCCATCCACCTATCCATCCATCCATCTATCCATCCACCTGTCCATCCATCCATCCATCCTTCCATCCATCCATCCTTCCATCCATCCATCCACCTGTCCATCGATCCATCCATCTATCCATCCATCCATCCATCTGTCCATCCATCCACCTGCCCATCCTCTCTCAGGCCCATCTATCCAAGAACACTGGCTGAATATGCACCTGTGTGTTCCTGGTTCTGACTCACCTAGACTGTTACACGCTTCTAACTGGAAAAGACCCCACAACTTGTTTGACTCTGCCCATTACACACGTAGGAAAGCGGGGTTGGGAGGAAGGAGATAGTAAGAGGGAGCCAAGTGGTTCTTAAATGTGGTGACGCTCTCACCGCCCCACCCCATCCCCTCTCATGTCTCTGTCCAGAGCCCATGATCAGCACTTTTCAAGTACCACACCAGGATTTCACCTGCCAAGGTGGTGGCACAAGCCCTGGACTTCTTCTTCTCCCCACACCCCAGGTTGTAGGTAAAAATAAGAGAGCTTGGACTCTGCTCTCACCCAACAGGATGGTAAGGAGTAGACAGGCCAACCTGTGTGATCCTCCCAGTGTGGTGCATGTGGGTGACCTATGTGTGGTGCCCTGGGTCCTCATTCTGTCTGCACTGCTCCCGTCCCTGGACCTCAGTCTGTCCATCTGTGCAATGGGTTGCTAAGACCAGATGGTGTCCCCAGCCCGGGATTGCCCAGAGCAGCCTGGGATGAGAGCAATGGTGAGGGGAGGGGAGGGGAAGGCACTGACGAGGGGAGGGGGTCAGTAGCAAGGGGAGGTGGGGACAGAGTCCACGCATCGCCCCTGCAGCGCGGGAAACTGGGGCCTGCAGGATGTGCTATCAGTCAGCCTTGCTCTGGGCCCACGTCCTGGAGCCTGGAACCCACTCTTCGCCTCCCCCGATGACTCATGCTGGCAACACCTGATGAGTCACTGCCCTGGCAAATGGGGGGCGCCGCTCCTGCCGCCCCCACACTGACAACTCAGCCTGCCCAGGATACAGCCTGAGCAAGAGCATCCAGCCCGGCCGCGCCCCAGAGGAGCACCCTCTTGCTGGTGGGCGCGGTTCAGTGTCAAGGGCCCTGGAGCCCTGCCCACTCGAGGAGCAGCCAGCCCGTCCCTCAGCCCACCTTGACAAATGAGGCCCCGAGGCCCAGAGAAGTGGCTGGCTCACCCAGAGCCACACAGCTCACAGGGGCCAGTGCCTCCAGCAGGACTTGTCTGCCCGCCGGCCACTCTTCGGTCTCCACCAGCATTGGTTTATGCCTCCGATGGGCCCCCCAGGGCTGGGTAGGACTTACCTCCTGCCACACCCATGCCCCCGCCTCCGGATGCTGGCTCCCGCCATCAGCCTCATCCAGCCAGAGGGAAGAGGCTCAGCCCACATGAGACTCAGGCCCCCAACAGCCCCGGGCCGGCATCCCGGGCCCGGACAAAGGAGGTGGACGGAGGGACGACAGGCTGGCCCCGGCCCTTGGAACCAGAGCCTGCTTGACACCTCCTGGGAGGTGTCACTGGGCGACTGACACTGGGAGACCGTGCTGCACGGAAGGTCAGGGCCATGAGCCTGCAGGTGCTGGGGCACCAGGGACCCAAGTCAGCCCTCTGTGGGGTCCAGGCACTGAGATCAAGACCCAGGACCTCATGGGAGGCACGGTGCCATAAAGGCACAGGAGGGGTGCCAGGCCCCCTGGACACATGAAGGACAGCACAGTGGCTCGCCCCACCACGGGCAGAAAGAACGTCCTTCATCAGGATCTGCTCCCGGTCTCAGGAACACCGAAGGATCAGGCCAGCACCCTGAGAGCCGTCACCAAGGCTCTTACAACCGTGTGGACTCTGGGACAGGCAGCTGGAGCCAGGTGGAGACGCGTCTGGCAAGTAGGAGGCCCCCGAGAAAGCCCTTGGGACCAAGGAAGTCAGCAGGCCCACCCCTGAGCAGGGCCAGTGCCCAGCTCGTGCTGGGAAGCTCCTGAGTCCCCCAGCTGGGAAGCAATGTCCCTAAGGCTGCCATGTGGACTGGGAGGTGACCCCAGGCACCAAAGCTCCTGGAGGACACGGCAGCCGGCTCAGGGGGAGGAGACAGCAGGTCAAAGGGAGGAGGAAGCGCTGGCCTGCCTGGAGGGCCGACAGCATCAGGTGCCCAGGGGAGCAGCCCCAGCCGGGGGACTGGATCCAGTTCAGGCTGGGGGAGTGTGGCAATGCGCCAGACAGAGGTCCAGGGAACAGCTGTGCGTGAAGCCCTCTGGCGGAGGGTCCCCACATGCTGGCTGGTGGGACCCAGCAGCGACAGACCGAGAGGCAGCGTCCTTGCTGGGGGAGCCCTCGCAGCCCCTTTGTAGACCCTTCCCATGGGAAGACCTCCTCTGGGCGGGCACCAGCACCCCGTCCTCCCCCGGGCCGCGCCCAGGGCCCAGATGTGATCAGGGGGCCCACACCAGTCCCTCACCAGTGGCCCTCCAAACAGACCTTGGCAGGACCCTTTATGAGCCCACCCGGGGCCAGGACACGAGCACCGAGGCCACGCAGTGACGAGGGGTGGGCACCCCAGAAGTCAACCCGGCCGGCAGTGGAGACAGCGTGGTCCCGGCTGCCTGTCATGTGGTGGCTTGCGATGCTCACGTGCAGGGAGGAGGGAGGTGAGACTGTGACCTCCCCCGGCCAAGGTCAAGGGCACAGGGCGGGGGCAGGGAGGGTGGAGCATACACCCTGTTCTCGCCTCCCCTGGCTCCTCAATCGGCTTTATTATCTGAATCACAATATCAGGATTTTAATACTTAAAACAGATTCGAATTAGCGTAACTGGCCCTAAGTGGACATAAATTAATTTTAGTGCATCAGAAGTTTCTCCAGACAATTAGAACCTGAACTAAATTGAATTAATATCTGATCTCTCCTCTTCTCGCCCGAGAACTTGCTTTCCAGAAGGGGTGGGCACCCGTGTGGCCGTGGGCAGCAGACACACCCCTTCCAGAAGGCAGCGCCTGGACCGGCCCACTGTGGGCTCTGGGAGACAGGGAGAGCAGGAGACAGAAGGGAAACTGAGGCGCTCAGGGGCAGTGTGGCCAGAGCTGGAAGAGGGAGTGAAGCAGGCTGACCACAGGCATCCAGGCGGTTGTGGACACCAGACAGGGCGGCCTGGGGGCCCTTCGCCGGGTGGGCCGGCCAAGTCACTGCTGTGGACACAGGGCTGATCTTTGGGTGCCACAGACAGGCTTTGAGGGGTCACCAGGCACAGGTCTGAGCCAGATAGTTGCATCCACGTCTAGCCTAACGCCCCTGACAATCTCCGATTGCAGGTGGAGGTGGCTGTGTCACACATGGAGAAAACCAGAGGCCATGCCCAAGGTCACAGAGGGGCGAATGGCCAGCAGGGACCCCATCCAGGGGCCCAGCCAGGAGGGGTGGAGCGTTCGGCCTTGGCTGGGGTGGAACGTTCCAGTGCTCTTCAGCAGCCGGTGGAGGGGCTGGGCCAGGCAGTGCTCAAGCTGCAAAGTCCCAGGTGGAAAGACCTCAGCCCCTCCCCCAGGACCCCCCCCCCCCCCCATATCCGTGGCCCCACTGAGAGCCCTTCCGCCCCGTCGGGGACCCCACGTGCCTGCGGCCCCCACCTGGCCCGTTGCTCAGAAAGGATCTGTACACGCGGTGGGTCCACTGTCCTGCCCAAGGTCAGCGCTGAGCCTGGAGCCTGTGTCTTCCAGTTTGGTTCAGTCAGGCCGCAGGTTTTTGAGGCGCAGGGTTTTGAAGGATGAAGAAGGAAGGTGAGAAGACCGGAGACACTCTGGGGCACAGGGGGTGGGCGGGGAGCCCCAGAGGGCAGCCCCAAATCTCCACCCGGGTCGGTCCCAGGGCCACCAGCAGGACTCACTTTGCCCCATCCCTTCAGGGGTCTGGCGGGGAGGAGCATCGCGTCTGGAGGGCCATCCAGGGACCCCCAAATCAGCCTTTCTGGCCACTGGTGGGACATCATTGGTGTGGGGACGGTCAGACTTCTGGGTGCCGGGGCCAGACCCCTGGTCCCCTCTGACCGGCCTTTATCAGAGCGACTCAGGGAGAAGCCAAGTCCACCCAGACCTTCACCACAAGGAGCGCTGGGGATTCTTCTCAGGCCTTGGGAGCTTCTCGCAGACCAGCCGTGGGCCACCTGCACCCGCCTGCCGCCCCCGACCATGAACGGAGCCTCACGCTGCCTGAGTCTGCCAGGCCCTCCCCCTCCAGGCCACTTGCACCCCTACTTTGCAGAGGAGGACATCTCGGGCTCAGAGAATGAGTCAGTGACTCAAGGTGACACAGAGAAAGGCAGGGCCGGGCCTGAGCGGGGGTCATCGGTCGTCGGCTGTCCCCGCACGTCCTCTAGCTCTTCCCGGGGAAGCAGCTCCTGCAGAGGAGAGGCCGGGGCTACAAGGACCCTGACCCTTCTGGGTTTCTCCAGGTGGAGACAATGGCCTGGCCCTGGGTCGCTGGGGGCACCTGTTTTCTCCAAAGGCTGCTGGGGACATGAGGTGCAAAGGCTCCTTAAGAGCCCCTCACTGCACGGCAGTAAGACGCTCCCCGGAGAGGGCCCTTGGACCTACGCTGGTGTCACAGGCAGGAGGGAGCGGCAGGGCTCGCGCCCCCAGTGTCTCCGGTGGACACGATCTCCCGACAGCAAGGATGAACGGCACCCACGGCCCCTGAATGTCCTGGCCCCTTCCACGGCCGTCCTAATGCTTTTGCTCAGGACCGGGGGGGGTTTTGGTGGCGTTTAGGAGAGAAATGTCACCTGGGAAGTTTCCTGCCCCAAACCACTTAATCTGGGTGCCTCTGGCCGCACGTCCCCACGCCTCATCCGCCCCAGCCCTGCCCCAGCCGGTTTGCCTCCAACCGCCCCTCGGATGCCCCCTCCACAGCATCACACCAAGGCCCAGGGCGGCTCTGACCCTCTCCCAGGGGGACAGGACGGGGGGACCACAGAACAGTCACACCAGCCACGGTGCCGCGGCTGTGCCCCAAGCGGGCCAGCTGGGAACACTGCCCGTAGAGCATCACTCGTTCGCGCATAACAGCGTTCTGGCACTTTTCATCCTCATGCTCTGCTAGGACCTGGAAGGGGCAGTGAGCTGGCTGCTCTGACTTAGCTCTCTTTGGGGCATGTAGGGTCTCACAGATCCTGTCCTCCTGTCCGGCACGCCCGAACCAGAAAGCCCCCCACACTCTCCACTTTGCCAAGCCGACAGCGAGGGGCTGCTGGACCGGCGAGGGGCCACCCCTTACTACCTGGGGACGACCCTGCAATCGGCACGTGTTCCTGACATCGGACCCCAGCTCCCGCGTGCCAGCCGCCGCCGGGAGCCTCACCGCGGAGGTCCTTAGAGACAGAGGGGCAGCGAGCTCTCCACATTCTGAAGGCTCCAGGAACCCATCCTTGCTTGCAGAGGCCGGGATGTCAGGCTCAGCGGTTCTCGAAGAATCAGGTCGCAGAACCCGTGGGTCCCACTCCGCTCACTGGCTACCTGACCTTGGGCCAGTCACTTCCCCTCCCTGGACCTCGGCAGCCCAAGATCTAATGGCACTGCTGACGCAGGCCGCGGGCAGAGCGCTTCCTCAAGGACCCACGTCAGCGCGGTAAAGCACCTTGAACCTGGAAGGTTCTCAGTGAACGCCACCGACGGCACGTGTCAGGGACGCGCACATTAGAACAGTCACAGGGACCCGCCGCACACCTGTGGGAAGGACCGGGCTCCCAGGTGCCGACAAAGCCACATGCTGGCGAGGACACGGAGCCGCCCGCTCACGCCCGGCCCGTGGGGACACAGAGCGGCACGCACTCTGGGAGGTGGCTTGGAAGCTTCTCACACACTAAACGCTCTCTTTCCATCCGATCCGGTGGTCATGTTGCCTGATATTTTCTCCAAGGAGTTGAAAATGATGTCCAGGGGCGCCTGGGTGGCTCAGTCGGTGGAGCGTCCGACTTCGGCTCAGGTCATGATCTCACGGTCCGTGAGTTCGAGCCCCACGTCGGGCTCTGGGCTGACGGCTCGGAGCCTGGAGCCTGCTTCCGATTCTGTGTCTCCCTCTCTCTCTGCCCCTCCCCCGTTCATGCTCTGTCTCTCTCTGTCCCAAAAATAAATAAACGTTAAAAAAAAAAGAAGAAGAAAAGAAAATGATATCCACACGAGAACCTGCACACGGGTGTTCACAGCGGCTTCATTCAGAGCCCCCAAACCCTGGAACAGCCGAGGTGTCTGTCAGCAGGTGAACGGACAACCTGTGGTCCATCCAGACAACGGGATGTGGGTCGGCACTAAGTAGGAATGGGCTGTCGAGCCGTGAAAAGACCTGGAGGGACCCTAGATGCATATTACGAGGTAAAAGAAGCCAGTCCGAAAAGGCTACGCAAGGTACGATTCCAAGTCTGTGACATTCTGGAAAAGGCAAAACCGTGGAGACGATAAAAGACGAGTGGGGGCCAGGGGCCGGGGAGATGGGAGGGACAGTCAGCACAGAGGGTTCAGGGCAGTGAAGCTACTCCGTGTGACTCTCGAGAACGGACACACGTCATTGCACATCTGTACAAAGCCGCAATGGTGCGCGACAGCAAGATGACATGGAACATAAACTGTGGGCTTTGGGGACAGCGATGTGTCAAGTGCACTCTGGTGGGGATGTTGAAAGCGGGGGCCTGTGCTTGCTGGGACAGGGGTCCGCAGGAACTCTCTGTACCTGCTCCCCAATCTTGCGATGAGCCGAAAATGCTCTAAAAATTAAAGTCTACTTTTTTAAACATAAAAAAGACCCAGGTGCCGTTGGTCTGGTGGCCGGATGCAGGTACAGCTGGATCCAGGGATCCAATGGTGCCTCCACGCCCTCTCTGCTCGGCGGCTCACCTGCTGCTTCCTCGGGCTCCACGTGGCAGCAATGTGACCCCCGTCGGCTCAGCACGCGGCTTCCCAGACCCCCTCCAGGGGCAGCCGGGAGCCTCTCTAACTGTCCACGCAGGTCACGCGTCTACACCTGCCCCGATCACGGGGCACGGGGCATTGGCTCTACCCTCCAGCCCTCCCTCGGGGTCAGGTCCCCCTAAACACAAGGCTAGCAGCGGCTAGGGGGGCTCCTCAAGGAAAACCTTGGGTCCTTTCTTACACAGAAGGAGAAAGAGGAACCAGACAAGAAACCAGCAAGGCTCTGTCGCAGGGGAGGGCGCTGGAGGGCGGGGAGGGGTCAGCCAGGTGGAAGCGACTGTCTTCGTAGCCTGACCCCGGGAGAGGCTTCCCAGGGCGAGCCGGACCTCGTCTCCCGCCGCACTCACCACATCCTGCGCTGGGCAGCCGGGCCGGCCGCAAGAGCCCGGAGGGCCGTGTCTCGAGTTCAAGCTTGGAACCTTGGGGAGGCTTCACTGGCCGGTCAGGTTCCCGTGGCCCAAAGATGCTCTGGAAGATAAGCGGGAGGGCAGGAGGCGGCCATGACCAAATGGTGTCCCTCCAAATCCACGTTGACGCCCTGACCCCCAAAGGGATGGTGTTTGGAGAAGGAGGTCATCAGGCTCACATGAGGTCGTGAGGGTGGGGCCCTTGGGACGGGACCACCAGGCAGCTGGCTTCCTCTGTCCCCACCACGTGAGCACACAGCAAGAAGGTGGCTGTCTGCACACCAGGAAGGGGCCTCACCAGGAACCGGATGCACCTGATCACGCCCCCCCCCCCCGACCCCCGCCTCCAGAGCCTCGAGAGATAAATGCCCACCGTGTGAGCCCTCAGTCTGTGGAATCCATTGTGGGGGCCCGAGCTGACCAGTGCGGGGGCTGATACAATGTGACTAGTGGGGGTCATGACCCCTGTCCAGGCCCCGTGCGGCCCCCGCCCCACCGGGGTCCTCCCAGGGCAACCCAGCGTGCTCACCCGTCTACACCCACGAGTCAGGGTGGACCCTCACCTTGGCGAGCTTCCGGGAACAGTGGGGGAGGTCCAGCTGTGAGCGAAGTCACCTTGGGGTCTAGGGGGGTCATCCTGTCCCCAGTCTGGAGGAAGAAGCCCAGAGGCAGAGTCAGGCCCGCCCTCCCCGCTGTGGGGCCAGGATAAGCCCCGCCCTCCAGGTCCCCAAGTAAGGAGCGCTGCGGGTGGGGACACAACTTTCCAACAAGCCACTAAGTGAAGTTCCTCTTTATTCTCCAGCCTCAACAAGGACACCTCAGAACGCAGCAGAGGAACACGCTTCCCTTGAGTTCAAGGCCCCCGATGCCCAGGCTTTTCAGAAGTCCAACGAAGAACACGGGGCATGGGGACGGGAGGAGGGGACCTGCCTGCAGCTTCCTGCCCTGTCTTTCCCCCCCAGATGTACACCCATCCTCGCCGTGAGGTGTGCGTCCGTGAGGACTGCGCGTCCAAACTCGGACCCCTCCCCACAAACAGCCGCCCTTGGCCAGGGTGGGGGGGGGGGCACACTCATCCCTGGTCTGTCCCCCGACGCACACTTCAGGGCGCTGGTCTGCCCCCCAGTAGAGACCCAAGTAAACCCACCTGAGCCCCAGGCCAGGCTGGAGGCCGTTGGCAGGGAAGGAGCGTGGTCTGAAACCATGAGGTTCATGTCCCACAGACTTCTCAGTTGGGGCCCCCTTCCCAGTTGGAGGGCAGCAACAGTGCCAGCCCCTCGGGAAGCCCCCCCCCACCCCGTTCCGTCCAATTGTATTTGCAGGGCACCCACCACCCTGAGCACCTACTCGGTGCCCACTGCACGCAGGACGGCGGGGACAAGGGTGGATCACAGGGCCTCTGGCCTCAGGAGGCTCCCCGGGGTCTCAGCCTGTGGGTTTGCCTCAGGGATCCCGGGGGGCAGACTGAGGCACAGAGGCCGGCCCGCGCCCAGTCCTGTCCGTGCCACTTCCCTGAGCAGCTTCGCTTACATCTCCCGTATGTTGGGTCCCATGCAAGATTCTGTTCCATAAAAAGACATTCCATTCGGTGCTTTATAGACGGGAAGCCACGCGGCAGCACGCGCACGCGGCTAAGTGTGACAAAGCAGATGGAGCCAGAGACTCGGCGGGTGGCTGCGAGGCTCTGCTCTGTCTCGTGGCTCTGTCGGCGGGAGGGGCTCTGGGGCGGCCACTTTGCCGGACTCCTCTGTCTCCGTCCTCGCTGCGCCCCCAGCAGGTGTTCAGAAACCGTGTTCGGAGGAGGAGCGAAACCCCAGGGGCAAGGAATCCATCCACCTGGCAGGGGGACCAGGGAGGGGGCGAGGAGGCCGCGCGGCAGAGGGACCTCCGTCCCAGGCTGGGGCTCAGCCCGAGGAGGCAGGACAAGGCCATGGCTCCAAGCGACAGGAGGCTGAGAGCCGAGGTGGTGACGCCTGACAAATGGCGAACAGCAGGGAATCAAGCACATCCCACCGGTCACTCCAGACCTCTGTGCACCCGCCGGGGTCTGGCGGGGGTGGGTCCCCCTCCCTGTGGTCACCCAGGGACCCGGGCCGCTGGTGGGGGCTGCCACAGAGGAGGGAGAGGGAGAGTGTGGGGTCCCTAGGCCTTGGAGAGGGGCCACAGAGAGGCTCGCTGAGCACTTCTGGCCGCCGTGAAGGACGCCCCGCAGGGTCCAGGGAGGGCTGACATCCAGCCAGGGAGCATGGCGGGAAAATCCACCCCTGATCCCTGAGGCGGGGGGTGCAGGGATTGGAGCTACTGCTGGCCACTCCCCGTGATACACGGGGTCCCCGCACATGGCCACGCGATGCAGAGACAAAGCCAATCCAGAGACCAAGCGTCTCTGCCTCGATGTCGTTAACTCTGGTTTCCGTTATTAACAGAAGCTCTGACATCTGCTTCTTGCTCCCAAAGAGAGTCCTACACCTCCCCGGGCCTCTGCTGGGGGGCGTGAGCTGGGGGCCCTGAGGGCTCTGCCGGGGGGGCCCCCCACCAGCCCCTTCCCGCCTGTCTGGCCAACACCATTCACTCCGATTAGCCAGGGGCTCGGGACCCAGGGGGTAGAAAGGACCTCGGCATGACCACCAAGCACCCCGGGGACTTGGAGACATGCTGTGATGCCCCAGAGACTGACCTCTCATCTCTGTCTGCTGCTTTGGGGGGACACAGGCTGCAGGTGTCACAAGGGCCCTGGCCAGTAAAGACAGCCAGGAGAGACCCAGCCTGGGGCCAGTGGCTTTGTTCCCTTCTCTGGGACATGGTGGCTGTTTGCTCGACCCGGGGGCCCCGAGGGGACCCCTGGAGACAGGGCCAGTCTTCTGCAAGTGGAAGGGCAGTCTTTGCCTTTGGAGGGTGAGGGGGTCTTCCCGGAGTCCCTCTGTGCCCTGGGTCCCCCCCCAGGCTGGCCGGCACTCCGTTCCACGGGGGCTGCCCCACCCTGTCTACGCAGGGCTCCGCTGTGAGTGGGAAACCATTTAGGATCCTTGTTTCAAATGTGTATTTCTAGCCATGTGAAGAGTTCCTATCACTCAGGGCATGGCCACAGAAGAAACGGACTCACCGAGGAATCTCTCATCCGCCGAGGCACGCGTTAGCGTTGCAATCGTACACGGTCTTTAACCATGCATATAGAAGACTGGCCACCAAAAGGGATGCAGAATCTTTACCCCTTGTCACGACGGGACGGTTGAAACCCGTGAGGACTGGGTTTGAACCCCAGGGGCTCCTCTTACCGTCCTCCAGACTCCATCCTGCTCTGTGGTCCTCGCTGACCTGTGGGGCGTGTGGGGAGGGGCGAGGCCCTTCTCCTGCCGGACATTCCACCCCATCGGCCTCCCCCACCTACAGCCCCACACACTTTTAGAGCTTAACGCAGACTCTGAGGCCTCTACGTGGTCTGACTCAAGTATGCCCACCCTCCGAGGGCGAAGGCTGAGGTATCTGGCTCCTCAAAGCAAACCTTTGTCGGCCTTGGGTCCGAGCCATGGTCAAACGCGGAGCGTGGCTGGTGACTGCTATGTCGCCACGCACCAGGAAGGGGCAAATCCCCGTGATCGCCCAATCCAACCCTCAGATTCAGGAACGAGATCAGAGAGGGCAGCCACATCCCCGCGGGTGCACAGCGGACGACGCACCTCCACCGTGGAGCCAGCACGCGGCTCCCACCCAGGCTGGCTGCGGGGCAGGGCGGGGGGACGGAGAGGCGTGCCAGGAGTCAGGCTCACCTAGGCCTGCGACCCCAAGGTAGCAAGACATCTCTGTTCCGGTGAATTCAAAGGAGCCAGCGTACCGTGTGGTTAAGCCAAGTGACCAAAAGCAGAGACAAACATACCCAGAGCTACTGGGTTCCCGGAAGCACCTGGGAGAAGTGGCTCGGCCAAAGCAGATGGAAAATTCTGTGGCTGTTGGGCCACAAAGATTTCGAGGTCCTACTGTGAACCATTGCTACGGGGGAATATGCGTGAAACCCACTCCCCGTGTGGGCAAGGGGAGACAAAGCCCCTCTCCCCAACCTCCTCCAGGCATCCCAAAGGAGGAGGAGCCAGGCTCGCAGATTTAAGTAAAATGACAGGAATTTCACATTTGGGATTTCAGGTAACCAAGGAATGTAAGCAATGTCCCAAAAATCAGACAATAGAAGGACAGTTCGCTGATCGTGTGCAGTCCAACACGGCATCCGTATTTTACGCGGTGGCCCTAGCTGGAGCAGGTGTGGGCACCCAGGGCCCGCCCGGAAGCGACCCTGCCTGCAGCTCCCGCGTCCTTGGCCTCGGCGCTGGTGGGAAACGGGCCCTGGCCCTGTCCTCTGCCTGCAGACGCTTTGTAGCTCGCGGCCTCCCCAGGTTCCCTTCCTGGCTCTCACCGGGCCCCCAGCGGGCATCGCCAGCCTTCAGGTTGAAGGGATGAAGAGCCAGACACCAGCGGCCGGCAGACATGGGGGTGGGCACCTGGCCGGGGCGGGGGTGGGGGGGTTGGGCAGGACAGTCACGCAGCTGTCAGCCTGGTCCCCACCCCGCCCCGTCTCCTTGCTCCCTGTTCTCTGTGGAAGCCGCCGTGAGGAGCCCACCAGGAAAGGAGTGAGACGGGCCGGTGGGGTTCAGGCACCCCATCCCTGGGGCTAGCCTGGGGGTCCCCCCTCTCTCCCCATCTCCCCCAGCCACCCTGCCCTCCCCACCTGAACGCACCACTGTCTTCTGGCTCCAAGGCCTGGCAAGAGCTGCCTGTGGCCTGGCCAGCATCTCCACTGGCCAGCGGGGGGGTGGGGGAGGGGGCCAGGAGGCCCTAACACCCCAACACTGGCTGGGGGGCAACGTCTAGGCCAGTCCCGACCTCTCCCCCATCAGGGCCAGAGGACGGGACGGCAGCTCCTTCCGGCACCGGCCTCCGGCAGAGGGTCGTCCTAAAGTGCCCCCTGACAGGACTCTCCTGCTCAGCCCTCCACGACCACGAGCCCTCCCCCCTCCCGCAACGGGACCCCTCCCACAGGACTGCAGAGTCCGCCTCCCGGGGCGGAAGTGCCCCACCGGCTCAGAAGCACAGTCCCTCCTGGTACCTCGAGGCTGCAGGTGCGCTGACGCCCTGTGCTCCGTTCCTAATCAGACGTCAGGCCTCCCACCGCCGGGGAGGAAATCTCATGTTCTGAGCCGCGGGGATCCGGCCGCCCTGGTCTATTTTATGGCGGCGACACAGTCGAATGCAAGGAAGCAGAGGCAACGGGGGTTGAAAGAGTGGGAAGGCAGAGCCGGGAGAAACCACTGGAGTTTGGGAACTGGGCCAGGGGCAGGCAAGACGCAGGCTCCCGCCGGGAGAAACTGCCTCGTGGGCTCAACGCAGCGGCTCGGACGACCCGCAACTCGGGCCCAGGCGAACCCGCCTCTCTGTCTGTCGGGAGGACAGACGGCCCACAGGCTGCAGCCGCCAGCACAGGGCCTGGGCCTGGACCCCGTGTGGCTCCCTCCTGCGGGCCCGCTCCACCCCACCCCTGCTGGACT
>NW_024412417.1:46778103-46797698 GCF_014898765.1 Herpailurus yagouaroundi | reverse complement strand
GTAGGCCCCCTCCACCCCACCCCTGCTAGACCCCGTGTGGCTCCCTCCTGCGGGCCGTGCCCGCCCCCGCCCCCGCCCCCGCCCCATGCTGGGCATGCAGAGCAAGGGGAAAGCGCCGCCCCACAGGGAGCAGGGGACCCCCTCCCCAGAGCATGACTGTGCCTCAGAGGCAGCCAGAAGTGAAACCCACCTCCAGTTCACACACACCATGGCGCTCCAGGCTGGAAAGGGGCCCCACTGCTTCCTGACCTCATGTCCTCATGCAGGGTGTAAAGTGTTTTTCCCAGCACCACCCTCTCGGCCCCTCTGGGAGCCTCTGAGTCCAGACTCCCTCCCGGACACTCCTCCCCGAATGGCCCACAAACACCGGAAGCCGGGCACGTCCCAGCCCCTCGTCACTGTCCACGGCTTCTGTGTTGGTTTCTGTCATTCTGTATCAAGCGACCCAACTCTCGGGCTGAAGGCAGGGGGCCCCGGAGCCAGGCCAGGCTCCTACCCGGAGGCTCTAACCTGCAGGCTCTGGGAAGAACCCAGGGGGAGGCTCAGGGACCCCAGGAGGGCTCTAGTCACACCGCGACCTGGGACAAGTCACAAGAACGTCCACGTTGGAAAATCCTAATCGTCACAAAACTTATTCAGGAGGTGATTGAGCAAACAGGCCCATCGGCTCCCTGGAAACCTCACCGTCTCCCACAGGCCCAGCTGCACGTCACACGGGGTGTCCTTGTCACTCCTCGAGGGACCACGGGACGCTGCTCAGCCCCTTCGCTGAGCCAGCCCTGCCTCCAGCCCCAGCCACACGCAGCCTCAGCCTCGCAGCCACAGCCACCACGGCCTGGCCTTGAGATCACCTTCTCTACGCCTCACCAGCTGGAAGGAGACAAGAAAGCGGGGACACTGTGAATTAAAAAAAATAAACAAGAGTCTACGTATTTCAACTCCAACTCCAGAACAGCTCACTTCTTGCTGGCATCTGCTCAGAAAATGTGGTCCCGGCTGACGGCGCTGATCACCTGCTCACGGCAATGCAGGCTGAGAAACAGGGCCGCTGACGGAGGGGCGGTGAGGAGCGGCCCCAGGCTGGGGGGCCCGGGGCCACGTGTGCCCTGAAGGGACCCAGGAGGGTCCCCCAAGGAGGCCGGGACTTCCACCCCAGGCCCCGCGCGCCCCAGCTCGGCCCCAGCTTCTCGAGAGGCTCACACGCCCCCATCCCCCAGCCTGGCGCTCCACACAAGGGGCTCAGCGGGCCAGCAGCCACCTTAGCACCTTCTCTCTCCTCCCCTGATGGCTGCGCTTTGGGCCACCACCTCTGCTGTTCTCAGTCCCCAGCTCCGCCCACGCCTCCCGCACCCCCTCCTGCCCCCTCAGCTCCCAGCTCCCCAGACCCCTCCCCTCTCCTCCTGGGACCTTCATGCCTATTCTGGACTCTGGGGGCAGATGCCCTGAAGCATGAGGAGACGGCTACAGGGGGGCGGGGGGAGGGGGGTGGGTGGGGAGGGGTCGGCTACGGGGGCCTTGGGCAGATGGGCAGAGCTTGCATGGGGCCCCAGAAAGGGCACCCTCAAGGGGAAGGGCCATAACGGAAGGTCAAGACAAAGGTCAAGGCTGGAGTGTCTGGCGGAGGCCGGAGGGCTGGGGGCAGGGAGCAGGCCCCAGGGCTGGGGGCACAGGGGGAGGTTGCGGCAGGCTCTAAGACAGGGGTCTTCAGGCACGTGGGGAGGGCTCACGTTGGGGGTCTCCAGGCAGGGGCAGTTGCCAGGCAGCAGGAAGACAATCCATTAGGTCCAGGGACACGTGTGACCCCCCTCCGGGCCTGCAGAGACCTGCAGGGACACTCTCTGCCCTCTGGAACTCAGTCTGTCCTGCCCATACCTGGCCGGAAGGGGGCTGAGCTGGCCGCAGCTCGACGGGGCAGCGCACGACGCAGGGATAAGCCCCTCACGCGGAGCCCGCTCCCCAGGGGCAAAGCCAACCGGCCATGTGGTCTCAATGGAGGAAGCCAGTGGACTCGGGACACTGACCTAATGGAGGGACGGTGGCCGTGCTGGGGGCACTGCAGGCCGAGGTACCCATGTCAGGCCATGTCAGGCCATGTCAGGCCATGTCAGGCCAGCAAGGCCGACTCTGGACTCTGAAGCCCTGGGGAGCCAGCGAGGTTTTGGGAGCGGGAAAAAGCCAAGGGAGGAGAGGGAGGAGTGAGGAGGACGAGGGGTGGGTGCCGGCAATTGTGTAGATGCCCACCCGGGGCCTGAACAGGGGTCACACAGAAGGGCCGAGCCCTTCCCTCCACGGCCCAGCGGCCCAGGGGCCTCCTGGGGGCCCAGAGACTCACCAGGTCAGCAGACTCAGGCCAGCGTGACCAGAGGTGGGCCAGGATCTCTTCCCGCAGCAGGAGCAGGGCAGGGGGCTTCAGCCTCGGCCGGGGACCAGGAAGCAGGGGTTCCCCTTCTGCAGCTGGCTGAACTGACACCCCAGCCCAGGACAACGGCGGAGGGAAGGAGGGTCCAAGCAGCGGCCGCTCTGCGCGGGACCTCGCAAACAGCAGGTCTTTGTGAAAGATCGGTGCACACTGTCAGATACCACAAGTCCCCCCAGCCCTCCGTGGTCTCTCGTGGCCAAGGCCCGGACACCGCCACAGGCCGAGAAGGGAAGGCAGAGGGCTCCCAGGACGCTGACCAGACCTCCAGCAGCAGCAGTTGGCCCGGGCCAGCACGACAGTATGTTTGCAGCCGACAGTGACGGGCCACAGGAAGTGATCAGGACCCAAATTCTCCAGTCCTGGTTCCCTTCCCCAGACTGGGGGGCTTCAAAAGCTACCCTACAACCGCAGGGTCTCCCGGGGGAGCAGGGGCCGTGGGGTGCGGGGAGGGAGCCTGGATGGAGGCTGGCACAGGACCACTTGGGGACCGAGGAGCCTCCAGGCAAGAGAAGCGGTTCCCCGTCCCCCCTCCACCCCCCCCACCCCCGTCCCATAGGCAGCTCTGGTCTGCGCCCCTCCTGCACACCTAGAGGCGGGAAGAAGAGAAAATCGTCTACACTACAAGGAGGGAACCACACGGGCAGCTGTCCGGAGGCCTTTTTCAGACGGGAAGCCGGGAAGGAGGGGGCGGGGAGGCCCCCAAGAAGTGGAGAGGCTCCAAGGCCCTGGGCCGACCGTCTTGTTTTTAAGGTGATTTTATGAAGAGCCAGGTCAATTTCCACTTAATTCCTGAGTCTGGGATCCCTTCGCCTCGGATTCTATTTTAAAACGCTGAAAGACTATTTCAGCGCAGAAATCAATAAAATGCACCCAAAAAACAGAGAAGGAGCCCGCTGAGCAAAACATCTCCCTGCCTCGCACTAAATGCTATTTTTTTTTAACATCAATAAGCTGCAGCTTTTAACTTGATTCTGCAGTCAGCCCACTTGGATATTTTTATGTGCAGCGCCCACCCTCGTATCCCAGCCAGGCGGGGTGGGGGACCCCCAAGGCTGCACCTTGCGGGTCTGGGCCTCGCCTGCCACAGCTGGGTCACAGCCAAACCTTGGGGAAAAGAGCCATCCACAGGTCTGGTTCTGCCTCTGATGCAGGCCCACGGGAGCCACGGGAGAGAGAAGGGCGAGGGAAGGGAGGGACCCAGCAGAGCCCTGGGGGCCCAGGGGCCCCGGCCTGAGCGCAGCTGGCCCCCAGGAGGGCGAGAAGGTGCACCCCCTTCCTACCCCAGGGCCGGATGCTCTTCTCACTCCGTTTTGGAATTTCTCCTGTGTCTTCCTCATGGCCCTGGGGGCTTCAGAAGGTTCCCCTAAAAGCCTCAGTGTCCCTCCCCCAGTGTCAGCACGGGGACAGTGCAGGAGACGGGCAGACAGGATCCCCGGACAGTCTCGGTGCAGGATCCGCAGGCGGCCCGGAAGGGAGCACGGCCCTTGCAGGGTGGGGCCGGCGGACTCCGAGCCGGGGGTTCAGCACTGGACGCCCCCCTTCTCCAAGCCACAGTCTCCTTTGCAAAAATGGAGGTTGGGCCAGACCAGATCACACACACCCCTCCTATTCTGTGGGACCTCAACCCGCGTGGGGGGCTGGAGACAGGGGGCACGTGCTGTCGGCCTCCCTGCCCCTCTGTGCCTCCGCCTCCCCAGGAGTCCCGGGCCCGAGGGCCCTCTCAGACCTAAAATATACCTGTGCCTCAGGAGAGGGAGGGCCCAGGCCTGCCTGCTCCTCAAAAAGACAAGCCAGGCGCCGCCCTTCCAGAAGCTTCAGAGCCTCTGCTCAGGTTCCCCGCGGAGCTCCTGCCCTGATGCTAAAAGCCCTTTGGCAGGAAGGGGATGAAAGTCAACATTCAGAAGCATCCAGAAAAGTATCAAGTGTGCCTTTGCAGCGACCCGCCATCACCCGGCAGGGCAGGTGGGGAGAAGGCTGAGCGCCGGGAAGCGGCGGGGGTGGGGGGCGTCCTGGCGGAGCTGGCACTCCTCCAGGCAGGAAACAGCATGAGCTCCCGCCTCGTGGTGCCAAGAAACAGGGTCGTGAGCAGCAGCAGAAATAACATCTCAGATGTCTACCTCCAGGCTGCAAGGAGGAGGCTGCCGGCGTGGTAATTATCACAACAAAAGAACAAAAGGAAGCAAGTCTTTGGGGCTGGGGGGGGGGGGGGGGCCTCAGGGTGCCAGAGGGCATCACTGCTTGGGCGTCAGCTCCAGGAAAGCCTGCCTCGGCGGACCCATTTCACAGATGACAACTCGGAAGTCAGGGTGTGGATGAGCCGGATTGGAACCCAACACACGCAGCCTCCCTGTTTGGATCGTGCGTGGCCCAGTCCCCTGCTCACCTGCGGGTCGCCTCTGCTCCCGGGACCCTCAGCCCCACCCGCCATGCTCTAGGGTCCCCACATCAGGGAGGCCTTTGCAGACCACCCAGCACCCGCTGTGCCCCTCCCCCCAACTCCTACTTACGGTTTCTCGGCCGCACTTTGGCCGCCTGACCTTGGCAGACATCCGTGCCGCTCTTTTCCCATCCGGCTCTCCCCACCGGAGCGTAATCCTGCCGGTGCAGCCACCCTGCTCTTTCTGTCATTAGTTTGCCAGTGGAGACCGAGTGCCCTCAGGCACCCGGAGCTACGCTAGCCCTGGGGATACAGCAGCAGCGAGCTGAGCAAAGCCCCTGCCCACAACCGCTCACACGCCAGTCGGGGAGACAGACAAGCACACACAAGATACGAGGCGGAGATAGTGAGGTGAGGGATGTCACACGGAGATAGATGCCATAAGGACAGGGAGGTCAGGAAATCCCTCAGAGCCACTGGAACATCGCACATCGGAGGAGTGAGCCAGTTGAGGAACTGGGGAAGGGGCTCCAGGTAGGAAACAGCAGGTGCAAAGGCCCTGTGGCAGAAGCAAGTTCAGTACGTCCAAGAAACCTTGCAGGCCAGTGTTCGGTGCAGAGAGGAGGGTTTCCCGTGGTGGCTGATCGTCACACCAGGGCCAGCCCAGCGCGGACAGACTGAACCAGAGTCCATGAGGCTCTGGCCCTTCTCTCCTTCTCTCGGGCTCTGCCTTGACCCAACCTCTGCCTCCCCATTAACCTGGTCAGACCTTCATCCTTATTCTAAACCCACAGCCAAGCCAGTCTCCCCCTCAACCAAGACTGTCCCAACCCCTGGCATCCTGCCTGTCCACCTGATTCTGCCTAAACCCCAACTTGGCCCAACCACTTGTCTCCCCAAGCCCGGCCCCGGCCCCGCCCCGACGCGGCCTTCAGCTGTCCTGCAAACTCCCGCCTCAGCTCTCCTCCACTGGCCGCCCGCGCTGGGGCCCTGGCCCCTGCCCTCCACCCGCCGCATCGGTTCCTCCCGTGGATCTCGTGGGGGTCCCCCTCCACCACGGTCTGAGGCTCAGCTGAGACCTCGTTCAGCCCAGACCACGGTGGGTGTGCTGGGGGCCCCGGTGGTGACCGACCCTCTGTCCACGGGCTCACCCCGACTGTGCACCCAGGACAACTTCCACAGCCCCGCACAGGGAGGAGTCACCGCCCGAGGACGGGAAAATGCTGCGTAGACGCTGCTTCCCGCCGTGTGCCCTCACCTCGGTGCCCGAACCAACAGCACAGGCCGAGCCTGAGACAACAGAAACGGGTCCGGCGGCTGTGGGTCCCAGACCCAGGAGCGGGCGGGGCCGGTCCTCCTGAGGCCTGCCCCTGGCGTGTGGACGGCGTCCCCTCTCCGTGTCCTCACGTGGCCGCCCTCCAGTGCGTGTCTGCGTCCTGGCCTCTCCCCTTCTTGTGGGGACACCAGTCAGCCTGGATCGGGGGCCCCCTGTCCTCCTTTACCTCGGTCACTTCCGCAAAGACCCCCCTCCCGGCACGGTCACCCTGCGGCCCCGGGGGCGGGACTCAGCGTGTGGCTCTGGGGACACGGTTGAGCCCACGACACTGTCTGTGCCCCTTCAACTTTCAGAAAAGAAGTGACCCTGCGTTGCTGAGGACGCTCCTGTTCTGGTGGGAGAGCATGTGACTGTCTGGGCGGGGCACCTCTGCTGTCTGGCCCAGGAGCCATCGCCCGTACCGACACTGACTACGCAGGGGAGACATAGGCTCCGGGCCACACGCGGTGGCGCCACCGCGGGAAGCCCCTTCGCTCCTGAGCCTGGGCGTGGCGTCTGTGTGGCAGTGAGGATGACGTCAGCGAGAAGGCCGTGGGCACGGGGCTGGGACCCTGAGCCACTGCGGCCACAGCAAAGCACGTGGTCAGGCCCAGAGGAGGGTCTCTCTCCAAAGCGCCCAGCCATTGCCACTGGCCACACAGCCCTGGACCCCCTCTTCCGCAGAAAATCCTCTAAGCCCTTCTTAGGACCAGTACCTGTTCCCCTCGCTTCCTGCTTGATTTTCTTCTGGAAACAAACAGGTGGGCTGATGGATGGATGTGTGACCATGTCCCTTTTGAGAGAGAATCACCAAAACTCCGTTCAATAGTCACATAGTGATTGAGGAAAGACAGTAGAGCAGGCTCTCACCTCCTGTTGCCTTACCTCTGTTGATGTGGCCCGATACCACATCTCCTTCTTCTCGGCCTCGCCTAACCCCATTGTCCCCGCCTCAGGCAAGCTCTGCCCGTGCGCTGCCACCTGCCCTGGTCACCGTCTCCCAACACCCCTGCATTCAGGTCAGGGCTGCTCAGGGCGGAGCCCACAGAAGCTCTGGATCCCAGGCCGGCTGCCTGTCTCACTTCCTCAGAAATCGGGTCCCTCCCCCACCTGGGTGCTGCCAGCCACCCCACCAGCCAGTGTTCCTTTGCCATGTCCCACAGGCACCCCGGGGAGCACACAGCCGAGGCCCACCCACCGCCCACCCTCGTCCTCTCCCCAGCCCCTCCCGGCAGGCTTTCTGGGCAATTGCGAGGTCTCTCTCCCTCCCCACCTGCCTGAACAGGTGACACCATCTCGTGCCCGCCACCAGGGCTCTCACTGAGGTCAGGACTGGGAGGGCAAGGTCCAGGCAGCCCCCAGCCCCTTTTCTGAGCCCATTTCCCGCCTCTCCTGGAGACGGAGGCCACTCGGGAAGACCACCCCACACTCACAGCCACGGACCCGCAGGACCGTCACCCATCTGACGGGCATGACAAGCCCTCCTCCACACACAGCAACCAGGTCACGGCCACTACCCCCACTTTCCTCCCGGGGTCTTGGGAGAGACAAAGCGGGGCCCCCGCAAGGCACAGGTGAACCAGCTGGGTATTAATGGCCACCACAGGCCCTGGGCGCTCCGCGCGCGTCATCCGGCTTCTTGGGAACGAGACAGACATCACGGAAAAGAACACAGCACAAAATAAGGGAGATAAAACAATGCACAGTCTTCCCAAGGCCAGGCCACGCTGGGATCCGAACACGGGGTTCTCTCTTTCCACCACTTCCGGCCTGGCTCACCAAGGCACGGCCCACGCCTCTTCTGATCCTCAAGTCGACCTCATACGTGTCCCCCATCAGGGCCCTACCCCTGCTCAGCATCGGGAGGCCCGTGGATGTCCTTAAATCAAAGATCTTGAGGTGACGAGATCATCCTGGATTTTCCAGGTGGCCCTACACCCAACGACAAATGTCCTTACAAGGAAAAGGTGAGGGGACATTTGAGACACACAGACGCAGGGAGAGGCCACGTGGAGGCTGAGGCAGAGACTGGGGGGGAGGGGGTGGAGCCACGTGCCACGGAGCGCCTGGAGACCCCCGAAGCTGGAAGAGGCAGGAAGGGTCTCCCCCAGATTAGCTGCTACCCCCCCGGTGTCCTCTCTGCCCTGCCTGCCTGCCCCGCCCAGCCTTGTCCCCAAGTAGTGTCCCCTCAAAACAGACTTGTCCACCGGGAACCTCAGACTGTGATCTTTGGAGTAAGGGTGTTTGCAGTGGTAACCAGGGTAAGGGCCTCAAGACGAGATTGGCCTGGATCAGTGTCTGTTGTTCCAGGCTGCCCTCCCCCGCTCCTGCCGCCCCCCATGCCCACCGCCGGGACCCCCAGCACGGCCACCCTTCCTCCAGCTCAGCTTGGGGGCCTCCTCTGAGCCCTTGGGCCCTGCTCAGAGCCACCCCCACTGCTCGGCCAGGCATGTTAGTGGGGTTACTCCTGTGTTTGTTTATTGGATATTAATGCCCATTCCCGGCAGCCGACGCTCCCTGGGCTTTGCCACGTTCGCAGGGAATTGCCAGCTGGCGGACAACAAGATAAGATATGTAAGGCCTAACTCGCGGTGACCTTTCTTTTCTCTCCGAAAAGCACTTGCTTAAGAAAAATCTCAGCCGTCATAAATCACCGCGGTTCGGGAGCATATGGGCCACCACTAGCAGCCCAGGCGCATTCATCACGGTTTCAGGGGCTTCGACAGCTGGCTCGTGTTTAAGTTTGCAGGTTGCAGCCCCTCCCCCTGCCACCACCCTCTCTTTAGCCCAGACTTCTCCCCTCCAGCTCGCGGCGTGCCTCTCAGATCTCGAAAGCAGCTCAGACATCGCCAGCTCAGACATCACCTCCTCCAGGAAGCCCTCCCTGATGCACGCCCCAAGATGAGTTCGTTCGTGAGAGAGAAATTGGCAGGTGCCGTTGACAAGGTCAAGGCAGGACGGCCTAAGGGTGGTATTTATTTCTCCAGGGGTTGAGCACGTACGACCCCTTTGCACCGTGGGTCTACAATTCGAATCGGGCCCACGGTCTGTTTTTATACCTAAAGCATGATGGAAACTGGTATGCCCGTTAATTTATACATGCCACAAAGCCAAAGATATGGATTACCTGTGCCTTTACAGGAAAGGTTCTCCAACCCCTGACCTTGACTTTGACCTTGAATGCCACCCCACGAATGATCACTCTTTCCACCTGCTGGTGCGCGATAAGGTTCAGAGACGGCCGTGGGCTCTCCCCAGGCCACACGGCAGCAACTCCTAGTGCAGGAGGCTGGAACCAGGGGCTTTGCTCCCTCGTAGGGTCTGTGCATCTGACCTGGAAGGCTGACCTCACACAGAGAAAGGCCGCCCGAGACCAAATGCCTCGTGGCAGCAGCGTGACCATTGTGGCCTGGTTCCCTCACAGCTCACCAGGCCAGCCGAGCGGAGCCGGCCTCCTAGCTCTCTCTTCTGTCTCAGACCCGGGGGCCTCAGCTCACAGCGGCCTCACTACGTGGCCTGCCCATTCATTTCCTGAGTCCCCAATTCCTCCAGGGAAAAGCTTTCTCGGCCCTGAGCAGCCACCGTGGCAAAGTGACGCTTCCCTTGCTGGCCGCCAGGCCTCCCCACGGAGCCCTGAGGAGGAGGGCTGGGAGGAGGGTTCTGGATAAGCCCCAGGCATGGGACCCGGCTCAGGCTCAGAGGAGGGGGAAGCCCAGGACAGGCAGCGATGCGCGGGGCATGTGGCCCAGCGTCCGGCAGGAAAGGGAGGACACCCAAAGGTCACTGCTGAGAGTTTAACAGAGAGGGTGTCTCCAGAGGAGTGTGAAGCATGAAGGACTCCAGCTAGGGAGGTTCAGTCCCCAGAGCCCACCCCGTGCAGGGGCAGGACAGACACCAGTGGCTGACACCCAAGGAGCCAAGACAGGGGCTCCCGGCAGGGGTGGGGCCTCTGGGAAGAGCCCACTCACTGCCCAACGGCAGCCTGCACGGGCAGGGGTCCTGCTGGAGCCTCCCATGGGCCGAGACGGCTAGGAGCCCCTCGGCCCGACCTGACCCCACCCCCCCCCTGCCGGCTCCGCCTGGCCCGCGCCGCCCCCCCCCTTGCCCGCTGTGGGGACCCTGAACCACGGTTACCGCCACCGGGGATGCTCCATCCAGACGTGTTCGTCCCACCCCTTGGTTTGCCAAAACACCTCCCCTGACAGCGGTCCTCCCTGTCCCCCCACTCGACGTGCCCAGGGCATGTGGCTACTCAGCGGTCCTCCCCAGAGGGGTGCTCCCACCCTGGCTCTCCGTCCTCCCGGACACCAGCACCAGCACCAGCTGCAGCCCCGGGCGCCGTGAGGCCCCGAGGGGTGGCCGCCGCAGCCCGCGCCCGCCAGGACCCCCTTTCAGAGCAGCGTCGACTGGCCGCACGGCCGCGTTGCCGGAAGACAGAACAGAACCTTGCACGCAGCCAAATATAGCCGTAGGAACAAAAGCCTCTAAACGCATGTGCCCCCACGCCAGCCGAGGCGGAAGCTCCTGGCACGGCTTATTTCCTGTCCACGGGTGCACAGTGTCCGGAGAGGCTCCCTGCGCGCTGCGCCGGCCCTCCCGTGCCCTCTGCCCTGCGGGGCCACCACGGGAGGGGACACGGCCCCGGCCTAAGGGAGTCCGCCTCTGTGTGCTTGCCGGACACAAAGGTAGCAAATGCCACATAGTCACTCATTCGTTCGCTCGTTGCGCGCCTACTATGTGCTGGCACCAGCAGGGAGCAGAGGGCAGGCCTGGTCCCTGTCCCGGTGGAGCTCACCGTCCCCAGCGAGACAGGGACCGAAAATCACGCCGACCAACGCCACACCACAGCCATGGCTTCAAGATCCCGGTGGAGGGGGCAGGCCTGTGAGCGGCTCTGGGTGGGGCGGGGAGGGGATCTGACCCAGCTGGGCAGGGGTGTGAGCAGAGCGCTGCAGGGGGAGTAGCAGGGGGAACAGCATGGCAGCCAGTGGGAACAGCATGTGCAAACGCCCCATGAGGCAAGGAAACGGGTAAGCTGGGGAGCGAGGAGGGGTCAGTCTGGGAGCACAGGCTGCCCGAGGAGGCGGGAGAAGCCGAAGTGTCCTCTTTATTCCTAGAACAAAGAGGGGCCGCTGGACGATCTGGGCTTTGCCGTGTACAGTTTGTGGTGTTTGGGGGGAATGGGGGGGTACAGTCCACTTCACAATGGAAAACAGGAGAACTGTTTGGGGGGAGCATTGACAAGGCACGAGGTGGGAGTGGGTGGCAAAGGACCCAGAGGGCAGCTTTGACTCCCTCCTCTCCCACCCCCCCCACAGCCCCCTCCCCCACCGCCCACTCCCGTCGCCTCCCGACTGATGAGTTCTGCAGGGGTAAGGGTGCCTTAGAGGCCCCTTAGTGTCCCGACCTCAGGACCCACGAACCTCCCTCCGTCCTGACTTGCCAGGAAACCCTTAGGGAGCCCGGAGGCTGGTCAGGGGCACAGCAGCCTTGGCCAGACCAGGGGGACACTAACGCGCCATCCAGACCCATCCTGGTGCCCAGATGAGAGATCCAGGTGACAAAATGCAGGTACACAGCCTGCAGGACACAGGACACTCCAGAGGGATGGTCTCCGCGAAGCCACCTTTGGGGTCCAGGACAACCACAGGCTTTTCACCCGGGTCTGTTAGCTGGAATTTTCCTAGATGCCTGGACCTAGTACCTTATGAAATCTGCATGCATATGCAGATTCATGCAAATCACATGCAAATCACCCCCACCCCCACCCCCTTCCGCCAGCCATCAGATGAGGAAGAGCCCTGCCCCGTCCTTCTTCCCTCTGGGGCGGGAGCAGCAAAGACACACGGCCAGGAGAGACCACATCATCCACCCTCACCCATGGCAGATGGGGAAACCAAGGCCAGGGGAGGCTCGTATGTGCCCGAAGCCGCCCAGCGTGTCCAGGGGGAGTTGGTGGGGAAACCCCCAGGCCAGGGCTCCCTCCTTCCTCTTACAGAGTGAACGAGGCTCTCCTCTGGCCACCGCCACGCAGGCCAGGTCTAGACCTGCCGGCAGGTGGAAGGTGACTTTGCAGAGGCTCCCAGGTGCCGCGGGCGGATAAGAAGCAGTAACATTTGCTCTTAAATCTGCTCCCGGACGCCGACAATACCCTCCCCAAATCAAAGCGAGCTCCAAAAATGAAGCATCCGCCAACCCCTGCATAGATTCAATGTCACTGCCAAGAAGCAGAGGCAGAATGAGTCTCTTCCTGGGGCACAAGAGAGGCGGGGCGCCCCTGCCCAGCCCTGGCTTGGGTGGCTCCTGGGCTGGGGGTCTCTGTTGCTGGGGGCAGGAGGGAGGGGGTCTCTTCCCCGCAGCAAACAGATCTGCAGGCCCCTTGCTCAGATGAGGAAAGTGAGGCTCCAGGACATGAAGGTCTCACGGAGAGCACAAGCAGGGCCGAGGTGGAGCCCGGGCCCCACGGGAAGGCGTGCAGGGGCCTGACATCGGCCTCTCTCAGTTCCCAGGACGGGAGGCCGACGGCAGGACTCAGAGTCAGACGAGGCAAGGCCCCGTCCCGGCTCTGCCGCTGTGGGTCCACCGGGCCTCAGGCTTCCCGTCTGTAAAACGGGCAGAGCAGAGGCGAACGTGAGCACTCCATAAGACCCGGACCTGGGCATTAGTGACAGGAAAGAGCCCCTCAGGCGGGACCCCAGCAGTGCCCTGTGCGGCCATCAGCCCTCCTGTGGGTGAGAAAGCCAGGTCCCCAAAGGCTGCCAGCTCTGTGTCCGAGGCATCTCTTTCCCTGTCCTCCACCTGGCCCTTCTAGGGACAGAGACCAAGGCCAGGCCAAGACCGGGCTCTGCCTCCCCCCACCCTCACCCCTGCTAAATTCAGTCCCATCCTGCGGTCCCAACGTGGCTCCCCCACTCGGGCCCACCCACCGGGCAGACCTTCCTTCTGCTCTGTCACTGTCGTCTTCGGAGCCCGTCCTGCGGTGGCCACGGATCTGTGTCTGCCGGGGGACACACACTGGGCCTGGGGGACCCACCTCCTCGCCTTCCCTCACCCCGGTCCCTCCACCTACAGCGCCCTCTCTCACCTAACAGCAAACTCCTGCAGGTGCCTGGGACCAACCAGGTGCTGCCCTCAGCATGTTCCCACAGTCCGGGGCCCCTCACCAGACCCCTCAGCAGCTCCCCTACATGGGGGCCATCTGGGGGTGACCGGCAGTCTCCTAGAGGCCCAGCCTGGCCCGCAGGGGGCCCCCAGCTCCCGGAAGCAGCAATGCCCACGTGGCCACCGGCACAGGCCAGGATGTTCACGCCCCCTCCGCCGTCCCGCCCATCCACGGGAGTGGCTGGCCAGTGTGGCCACTGCGGGACTGGCCCACTCCCAGTGGGAGAACAGCTGGTGCCTCCCTGGTCCTGGTGATCAATGATTTGCCAGATCCCCAGGGTTCCCGAGAGGGGAAGTCACCAGGGAGCGGCAAGGTTTCCTGGTGGAAAAGAAAGGACTCAGATTTATGGCCCGGTGAGGAGACGCCGGGGCAGGAGAGCACCGGGAGACGCGAGCCCAGCAGACTGAGCCAGGGAGGCTGGCGCGAAGGGGGAACGAAGCCGGTCCCCGCGGGTAGGCGGTCCCCGGGAGGCTGGCAGGTGAAGGCGCGGAGACAAGATCCCTGCAACGCGAGCACACGCCTGGAGTTCGGCCCGGGCCCCACACAGAAGCACACGCTCTGCTGACTCAGTCAACACACAGGAAGTTGGGCCAGGAGTGTGGAACTGGGCCCCGGGAGGGAGGCTGGAGGCTGGAGGAGAGAGAAAGCCGAGAACAAGAACCGTGTGCGCCCGGGGTGCAACACGGGGCCACTGCGAGATGTGCATTCAAGCCCCACGATCTCCCAGCGACAGACAGCTGTGGCCCCGTTGTACAGACGGGGAAACTGAGGCTCGGAGAGGTCGCGGCAGGAGTACAACTTGGCAGAGCAGGACGCAAGCCCGCATCCGCTGGCGTTGCAGTTGGCTCGAGGGTCTGCCCGTGGGTGCGATACTCACCCCAACCTCCCGAAAGGCCAAAGTCATCTCTGGGGCGGTGCCACGAAGGGTAAAGTGCCCCCTCCATGGGATCCTGTGAGGGCTCCAGTGTGGGCAGATGGCGAGTGGGGGGGACCCGCTGCAGCCGAGAACAGCTGGAGAGGGAATGAGGCCACCCACACCCTCACCGGGGCTGGAAGGGGGCTGGGGTACCCCCAGAGGAGGGGCCAGGGGCCACCAGCCAGAAACAGCACCGAGTCCTGGGCTGTGGACGCCTGATCCTGAGGGTCTGCGGGGACCTGGATGTGGGCACCCGCCCCTGAGAGAGGGGCGTGGGGATGCAGACAGAGGGGGACAGCTTCCGGGACAGGCTCTGACATGGGGACACGGGAAAGAAGGCGGTCACAGCGATGGCCAGGCCCTCGCAGCCCCATTACCTGTGGGCACCACCGTTACGTCACATCTGAGATCCCTGCTCGGAACCCTGGGGCCAGAGGGAACCTGAATCAGGAAGGTTTCCGATTTGGGAAGAGAGCCACGGGGCGGGTACCTTGTGTCACACGGCAGCCTGGAGGGCACACACACTGGAGCTCCGCAGTAAATCCTGACAGTGTCCGTACTGGGCGAGACAGAAGCGCCCAGCACAGCGGCCCAGGTTGAGCATACTAGCAAGCCAGCTGTGCGCGGGTTTGTCTGCGGCGTGGTTCGGCTTCGCGTTGCAGGCGAGGCGCCGCGAACTGGCGTGCCCACTTTACAGACGAGGAAACCGAGGGAGCAGAGCCCTGCCAGGCACACGTGCGTGTTCCCACGGAAGGACCTGGAGGGCCCGCTGCGGGCCAGGCTGCGGGCCGGGCTGGGGCTGATGATACCCAACACACATCCTGCTCTCGGGAGCTCACCATCTGACGGTGGAGACCCCCACCCCGACAGGCGCCCGTGCACACAGCCACACGTGCACCCCAGAGCACCAACCACTAACGTGGGAGTCAAAGCCACATCACGGCAAGGTGATCCAGCGACGCTCATCTCCGGGAGGGGAAACGCTAAGGATTTCAGTTCGCCAGCAGCTCTGGAGTCAGTAGGGCCGGACGGCGGCCCCAGCCGCCCGGAGTGTGCCGCCCAGGATCGTGCCGCTGCCCTGTTCCGGTCAAAAGGTTCTGTGTCCCCACCTGGACACCAACGTCCAAGAGGCAGAGGTCATCCCCCAAGATCATGCAGACTTGGCGGGGACGCATCGGAGCGGAGCACGGTCGGAAGACGGCCCCCTGGTGCCACGGCGGAACTGAGCGCAGGGTAGCGCGGTGAGGTGGGCACAGGAGGCGTTGGGGTGCAGCGCGGAGGGCCTGCGTGGGCTCGGGGAAGGGCCACCGAGCCAGGGTCTCCGAGGATGGGAGCAGCGGAGGCCGGTGCTCGGTCCCCACATCGGTGCCTGCCGGCAGCCGAGTCTGCCTCTCCGCGTCCACACCCACAAAGTAAGGAAACGACCTGTGGTCAGACAGCTGGGTGGCCCCCGTGCCCCCACGGCAGAACGGGTGGAGCTGAGGTGCCCTACACCTCAAAACTGTGCCCACTTCTCTGACCCTTTTCCCCTCCCCAGAGCCATCTGGGAACACAGGGGACCCTCTGGCCAGGGCTTGAGACCCGGCGTCACAGGAGCGTGTCCCCGGCCTGGGAAGCCCCACTACCCAGCTCTATGCCAACCGTCCCCACTCTGCCCTACAGGAGCCCCTGCAGGAACCCCGATCAGCTTCCCGGGGGTCTGACCCGATGACGGGTTTGTGGGCAGATCTGAGAAGGACCTACACTGTCTCCAAGGCGCCTGCCCCGTTTGGTGCCTCTGCGGAGTATTCCGGCGGGACCTCGGGGCTCAGGGTCCCCCGTGGATCTCCCAGAAATCCCCCAACCCCAGAGTCGTTCCCTCCCAGGACGTGGGGACCCATAGCCTGAGAATTCCTTCCTCTGGCTTCCCGTTAAGTCCTGTGCCTCATCGCCAATCTGGCTGTGCCCCCACGGCAGGAAGTGGGTTTCTCCTCACATGCTTCTAAGGAGGCCCTGTGACCCTCAGGCCACCCCTGCTCCCACGTCGTACATCTGGTTCCCTAGTTGGGGGTTCCTGTGCGGTGTTCTCTCCTGGGAGACAGAGCACAATGGCAGCCTGGTCCCGTGGGAGCTCCCGCGTGGGTCCCCTCTTGACACAGAGGCTGGCCCTCTGTCCACTGGTGGCCATCAGTCCGGGGGGGACATCCCCAGGCAAGAGGGGGTGCGGGGCACCCCCTGGACGGGACAGCAGGGGCTCGTTGGCAGCAGCACTCACCGCCAGGCAGGGTCCCCAGTGCAGAGAGGGGCCCCCACCACGATGAGGGGACAGGCCGAGACTTCCGAGGGAAGTCACGGCACTTCAGCCCCAGAGCAATTGGGTCAAACCATCTCTTAAAGCTCCTTGTCCGGTTCCTTCCTCGACACTGGGGGTTTGTGGAGAGACGCTTGCGACACTGAGAAAAGTTTCCGGACAAATCCCTTGGGGAACATCAGCCCATGGCTCCCGGCTGGAACCACGAGCTGGAGGTTGGCCGGGAGGCTGCCTCGGTGGACAGGTAGGAGGGAGGAGCCCAGCCGGGTGGAGGACGGAGGACCAGCCCCAGCGGGCCCGTGGCGATCCACGAGGCGAGACACCCAGCTGCACCTGGGGGCCTCCCAGGAGGGGCGTGGGCATCTCTGCACCCCAGCAGCCAGCTCCCCTGCACCAGCTGTCTCCCCAGTTCTCTGTGGGAGTCCTGGGGTCACCCGGCCCCTCCCTCAGCTTAGTGCCTTCAGATTTTTAGCCCTTCCGAGTGGGACAAGCTCTCAAGTCCCCAGGCCCAAAGGGCAGGGCATGCCGCGAGGTGGCAGAACAGGAGGCATGGGGGGGGGGGGGCGGCCACCAAGTGCACGCAGACATGCACCACACGGATGCAGACCCCCACTCCCACCCGAGAGTCCCCCTCCTGCCCCCCAGCCCAGGCCGCTGCACTCCGGGGGCAGGTGCGATGGCGGGACCACCTGAGAGCCTGGAGGGGCCCTGGCCTGCCCGACGAGGCCGGAGGTTCCTGGACGAGGCCACCAGTCTGACCGCAACACCCTCCCCCCCTTTCCCTGCCTCCCCGGCGTCCCACAATGGAGTCACCACGCATATTAAGCACGGCCACGGCGATGAGCCACGGAGCCACAGAACAGGCCCAGAGCTCAAGGGGACCCCGGCAGAGCTGGTCCAAACCCCTCAAACTTGGACGAGGAGGCGTGGAGGGGGTCCCAGGGCTGGGGCTGGGGTTCTCAGAGGGACGGCCCGGCCTGCAACCAGCTGCACCCAGGCCAATCGGGAGCAGGATTTGTGGGGCGAATAAAGGGACGGCCAGAGCACCGGCTCACTGACAGCACGAGAGGCCTCTGCCTCGTCCACCCGTGTCCCCAGCACAGACCGGCACCTGAGGGACGGCTGGTGAGGAAGGACAACAGCGAACACTGTGTGTTGAGGTGAAACTCACAGACCATAAAATTAACCCTGAGAAAATGAACGGTTCAGCGGCACTTTCTACGCTCAGGGTGCCATGCGGCTTCCAAAGCTACATACTTCTGGAACATTCCCATCACCCCAGAAGAAGACCCAGACCACTGTGTGGTCCCTCCCCGCTGCCCCATGCCAGCCCCTGGCCACCGCCGGCCTGCCTCTTCCAAGCAGGAACCTTCCAGAAAAGGCGTCGGGGTGAGCTGGGGCCCATACGGCCCTGCCCGCTGCTGCTCCCACAGAAAATCCCTCCCAAATCTCCCGGTCTCTGGGCTGCCTTTGTTGTTTCTCTCAATCTCTCTCTCTCTCTCTCTCTCTCTCTCTCTCTCTCTCTCTTCCTTGCAAGATAAGATCAAAGAAAGGTCTTAGAAATAAAACACAACACTTTTCTTCCCTGACAGATTCTACACTAAAGGGCTCAGCCGTGAGCCCGCTCTGGGACATCCCTGTAATTAGGGCTGCTGGGGGTGCAGCCCCAGGCCGGCCGGCGCTCTCTCCCTGGTCCCCAGAGCAGCCAGGCTCCCGCCTCCTCCTGTCCCCCAACCCCAGCCTCACCTCTACTGAACCTGTATCCAGCACCTGTCCCCATGTCCCCTGCCTCTCTGTCTCTGTGTCTCTGTCTCAACCCCTTTCCCCACCCCCACCGTGGCTCAGGCCCCGACCACCAGTCCCCGAGGACACAGGCCACCCCAGCTTCCACGCACACTCCCACCCCCTGCCCCCTCTCCCCATGAGTGGCCTCCTCAGCTCTGCGCTTCCGGACAGGACCAGTCTGTACCCTCCTCCCAGCTGTGGGACACAGCAGCCCCGAGGCGGCCGTGAGGATGGGCACCAGCCCGGGGCCAGACCCAGAGCTCCCCACAAAGGCAGTCTCGGTGCACAGGGGCCTCGTGGACCCTTGGGCAGCCTCTGCCTGGAGACGGGGCCCCTCCCTGAGTGGGGAAGGCAAGCCCCAGGGACTTTCTGGAGCCCACGTGGTTTCTGGGTCTATGGGGAGCACTAGGCCTGACCCCTGCCCTTGACAAAGGAGAAACCGAGGCCTGAGGAGGGGTTGTGGGTGCCTCTCCTAGGACCGCCCAGAAAGCCAGGTCTCAGGCTGGTCCAGACCCTACCCAAAATGTCCCCACCACGGTGGCTCCCAGGGGCCTGGGACCTCCTCACCACCTGCTCCCCAGACCCGGGACCGGGTGTACCTGTTCCTGGCCCCACGCCAGGGGTTCTGTGCTGAAGGCCACCTGATATCCGTGGCTTAGGAACATTAGTGCTTGTGGGCCCTTGCTCCACAAAAAATAAATTAAAAATACTTTAGGACCGCGTTGGTATAAAGGCAAAGATACTCACGTTACAAAATAAATGTGTTCTCGGACCTAAATTGTATTCTTTTCTCTTCCTGTTTTAAAGGAAATTAAAGCCTGTCTATGGGCCCCTCAAAGGCATGTGGGCCCAGGCACCGTGCCTGATGTGTAAGTGGCCCTGCCAGGCCTGAAGTCACATGTCCGGAGCCCGGCTGTGCCACAGCATCACCGTCACCACCCCGGCCTGCCCCCCATGTTGCCACATGTGATGAAGGCAGAAGGCTCAGCACAGAAAGGCCCGTCCAGCTGGCGGAGGCTTCTGCTCCCGCAGAGGGGCTGGAAGCTGAGGCCGTGGGCCACCTCCTTCTCAGGCCGTGGCGATCCCGGCCCCACACTTGGCTCTGGGCAGAGGTCCCTCAAGCCCTGCGTCCTGGGGCCCGTCTCCTCTTCCAGTCCATTCCCCATCTCAGGTCTTGTCCCTCCGAGTGGCACCGTTCCCTGCCTTCCCCCCCCCGCAACACAAAATCCCTCCTTAGCAAAGCATGTCCTCAGCCCGATGGGCCCTGACAAGCCCTGGGTCCTCTGGCCAGGCTGGGCCCTTGGACTACGGGGGCCTCAGGCTCATAAGGA
>NW_024412417.1:46772294-46778093 GCF_014898765.1 Herpailurus yagouaroundi | reverse complement strand
GCTCCCAGGGGAGGGGAAACTGAGTCAGGCCTGGAACATTCCACAGCATTGTGTAGGCAGATCGAGAAGTGCCACCCAGATGGGGCACCTGGGAGGCTCAGTCAGTTACGCGTCCGACTTCGGCTCAGGTCACGATCTCGCAGCTCGTGGGTTCAAGCCCCACGTCGGGCTCCGTGCCGACAGCTCGGAGTCTGGAACCTGCTTCGGATTCTGCGTCTCCCTCTCTCTCTCTCTGTCCCTCCCATGCTCATGCTCTGTCTTCTTGTCTCTCAAAAATAAATAACATGTTAAAAGAAATTTGAAATTAAAAAAGGAGCGCCGTCCAGAAAAAGATCACCAGCATTTCTTTGGGGACCCTCCCTCCTTCCCTGGGGCCTCCTGACTTGAGCCAGTAGGGGCACCAAATCCTCCTCACCGGAGTGGCTGGTTCAGGGGTGGGCCCGTGCCCCTGTCCCCAGTTGAATCCTGGAACTAAGGAGAGCTATCTTGAAGATACTCTCTATTTGCCATGAACAGCAATCTGGGAGGAGTGAGGCTGGGCCGTACTGGCTGTCACCCTGCTTCCTTGGGAGCCCAAGGATGAACCTAACCCAGAGAAGATTAGAGAAGCAGAGATGGCACACTGAAGCTTCTGTTTGTGCACCTGGATCAAGCTAGAACTGAAGCCTCCTCCTCCCCCGTCTTTCTCTAGGCACGAGGACCCCATGTCGGGTAGGTTCTGTATCCGGGTCCACCGTGCGCTCGGCTGTCCTGCCGTGAGGCCCTTTCGGCGCTGGTGCAGTCAGAGCGCACTCTAAGACTTTATGTGCGGGGTGCCCGGGGTGGCTGGGGCAGCAGGGCAGGAGCAGGGAGCTGTAGCCGCCCAGAGACCAGAAACCTCTCTAGGAGCTCAAGACACCGACAGAGCCTGGGAGAGGAGAGGGGGCTCGCGCGAGGGGAGGCGCCACACAAGAGGGCCTCCCTAAGACTTCTCGGGGCCCCGCCTGTTCCCCCCACCACATACACACACTGCTCCTCGTCACCAAGCCAGTGTTCCTTGTATCCCACAGGCCTCAGCGGCCATACCGCTGATCCTCCTCCAGGCAGCCCTCCTGGATTGTCCTGAGTGGACGGCAAACACAGACTTTCGGGACCTCCTAAGCACCGACTGATCCAGCTTAGGTTGTTAAATGTCACCTCATCCCTGTGGCCAGACCGTGATCTCTTGGCCGAGTTTGGGAAGGAAATATCAAGATTCCACCTGTGGCCAGGCTCAGGGCTCAGGATGTGAGGGGGATCGGGGGTCAGTGTCCACAGCACCTTCCTGGCGGGAGAAATTTTACCAGACTAGAAGAAAATCTCATTCTGCGTCTGCTCGAGGGCCTGAGGCCTGCTCAGCCCTGCCTCGGCTTCCTGGCCAACCCCCCCCCCCCCCGCCCAGCTGAGGCGCCCCCTGGGGCCCCGAGAAGGGAGGAGAAGCAGGCTGCCACCCCTCCCGACACATCGCCCCAGACACTGCACACTGCAAGCTCCAACCCATTTTCTCTCCTTCTGGGAACTGAGTTCCAGATAACCTGTGAGAACCTCAAAGAGTTGGCCACGACCCTCACAGACCCCGGAGCCACCTCTGCAGCGGGTCCACGGGTCCACACCGGGGGAACCGAGGCTCCCGCGAGCAGGTGCCCAGGCACTGGCCCCAGGATCCAGCTCCCTCGCCGACCTGACACCTGGTGCCTCGGTGCGCCATCTTCAGAAGGGGGCTGGCCAAGGGCTCCGAGGTGGCGTGAGCCGGTCCCTCTCCTTGGAGGAGAGGGGCTTCTGACCCAGCCCATCTGGGGGCTCCTGTCTCCAGCCCAGCCCTCCCTGCAGGGCCCCAGACCCACACATCCCAGCTCCTGGCTGGGTGCTCCCCAGATTCAGCCTGACCAAAGCCAATCTCTCCAGGCTTTGCGGGGTCTCCCGGGAATGGGGTGCAAAGAGCTCCAGCTCGGAGCCAGGAGGACCCGGGTCCAAACACGGTTCTCCCTCCTCCTGGGTGACTCGACAAGAGCTTGTTTGGGGCTGTGGGAGCATCCTCCACGAACAGTGACGAGCGTCCGGGCAGACACTGGGCACACAGAAGCCTCTTGAGGAACAGCAGTGGCATTGACAGCCACCGGTGGCCCCTGCACCCCAGGCCAGAAGATCAGCACCTCCCTGACTCCTAGCCCACGGGTCCTGGCTCTCATCTCTCTGCCTCCGGTGTGAATCTGCGTGAAACCACAGCATTGCCTGTTGAGGCCTCCTGCCCGGTCCCTGCCCGGCTGCCCGGGGTCTGTGCAGCCCTCGCCTGCCCTTCAGCCATCCGCCAGGCAGCCGGGCACCTCCTTCCCCGTATAATCTGGCCACGTCTCTTCAGCTGCACCCAACATGGGTCCAGGTGTGGGGTCAGCAGGATGGCTGCTGGCTGCCTCGGACACCCCAAAGAAATATTTTGGAAGCGAAGGAGAATCACTGTCCCAGAAAGGGACACTTGACAATAGAGGACGATAATCCCAGTGCAAATGCTATGGGAACCCACAGAAGGCAGAAATCACCTCTCCCTGGAGGTCCCGGCAGGCTCCCTGGAGGAGGTGGCCTCGGGATGGGTGGAGAGGGACGACGGGTGGGGGAGAAGTCAGGTGAGTTTGAGTTTTCTCAATGTGGGGACCCTGGAGAGAGGGAGAAGCCAGGCCTCGGCTGGTAGAGCTGCAAGGTCAGGGTTATGGGGTCATAATGCGGGGTCACGAGGCTGGGGCTTTGCAGAGGACAGCTCGCAGAATACCCTATCAGGAAGTCGGGCATCGTCCAGTAGGGGACGTGGGGCCACAGGCGGGATGTGTCACCAGATCTGGGGTCGGGAGCCACCCCTGTCGGCCTGCAAGGTGAACGGGCTCTTGACCATGACCTGCCTGTCCCTTCATGGCTCAACCGTCCCCCGGCCACCTTCCACACACCACCCCGCCCCCCCTTCACCACCTCTGCTGAAAAGCCACCTTCTCCCAGAGGCCCACCCTGACCGCCCACCGAGAGAGCCGAGCGGGACCTGCTCCCTATTCTGGGTGCCAGGCACTGGGGGCGTTAGGTTCCTATTTGCTTCTGGCCTGCATCCCACGGGGCGTGGGAGCAGCGGTTCCCACACCAGCTCCACCCCGACCCTGAGCCAATAACCTGTCTTTGCCGTGCCCGGCTTCCCCATCCGCGGGGTGGCGTGTGCGGCCTCACCAAGGGAGGGACCCCAGGGACCGAATGTGCCTGTGTTCACAAAGCGCTGACACCAAGCCGGGCACATGGTGAGAGCCTTACAAAACGAGAAGACAGTCCTCTGTCCTACAGTCACAGCTGTCCGGAACAGGGGCTTTCTGCGGTCCCCTGCGGAATCCCAGCACCACAGCCGTCACCGGCCCACAGAAGTCCCCGGGAATGGACAGAGCCCTGCTCTTGGAATCCCGAGACGGCAAGGTGTCCCCACACCAAGAAAGGCTCTGGCGTGCCAGCCTGCGTGTGGGGGAGGGGCAGGGGCTCGGTGACCTGGGGCCCTCTGAGCTGACCCTCATCACTCATGGGACCCAGACCCTCGGGGAGCAGCAGGCTATGACCCCTGCAAGCAGCCCCAGGAGCGCCTGCACAGGGCCTGGCCTCGCAAGCCGTCCGAGGGTCCTGGAAAAGCCGCTCCCTCCCCAACACGCAGCCTGGCGTGCCTTCCTAACGGGACCTTGAGCTGTTTGATACGACGTCTGCTAAAAAGTAATCGCGCCCTAATTTATTCAACTTGTCAGCTTCCATCTGCCACCCAGAGCTCTGAGCAAGAGTGTCGGGGTTTTGGAAGGGAGCCCCAAGCCTCCTCACCCCAGGGCTGTTTCCTGGAGGGAGCCCAACATGATTGTTCTCCTCCAAAGGGAAGCTGCTGGATTGTTCTCCTCCAAGGGGAGGCTGCTGGGGGGGGGGGGGGGGGGGGGCAGAGGACGACGCGGGCCATGCAGGGACCGCGTGGCGCGTGAGAGGCAGATGGGCACTGGGTGCCCGGAGAGCAGGCAGGTCAGCCCCTCCGCCCCAACAAATGGAGAGACTGAGGCCTGGGGACAAGAGTTCGAGTGCCAAGAGCAGCTCCGCCCAGGAGTGAGGTCCTCCTCTGGAGGCCACGTGGCATTTGCCCCCAGAGACCTGACTCCAAGTCCCAAGGACACTGTTCAGAGGGCTGGCCCCTTCAGCAAGAAACACGGAGCTTCATTGGCAATGACATTCGATCAAACGTTTGCAGGCAGAACCAGGTCCGGGCCCTGAGCCTTCTACGGGACGTCTGTCCCCAGGCCTGGGCCCCCGTGGACTGAGCCTTGGGATCTTAGCACCTCGGGCTGGGGAGGGAAGTCCCACCTGTCCCCAGGGCAGGACGTCTGTGAGTCCGGAGACCCTAATGTAGCCCCACCAGCGTGTAATTATGCTTTGATGAAAAGACAACAGAGGGGGGCCCCGTGGTCCTTCAGGGAGACAAAGGCTGTGGGACCTGTGGGGAGCTGGGAAAGGCCACACAGTCCCTCGGCTGGAATGTCCACCTCTAATCCCCCCCAACCCTCAGGGCCTCACACTAGAGCCCCCGCCTCCAGGAAGCCTTCCCTAATGCACATTCACTTCCAATGCGCATCTGCCCCCCCCCCACCCCCCGCCGGGACTCTCTCAGCACACCCGCCCTCTTTCAGTTCCTCTTCTGGGGTTATGGCAAGACTCACAGAGCTGTTTTGCCTCTGTGCCATCGCACAGACTAGTCACTATGCCCCGAACGCCGCTCCATTTCTCTTCCCGACAAGCTTGTACTAACCCTCATTCCGCAAGTCCGGGGTCACCTCCACAGGGAAGCGCACCTTTCTGGGCCCCCATGAGTACCTGCTAGAACTGCTCACTGAGGCTCCTGTCTCCTTCAAGGACTGCTGTGTCCCCTACTCACTACCTCCTGCCACAGGGCCAGGCACAGGGAGGTGCCTAATAAATGCTTGCTGCTTGAAGGAAGGAAGGACTGGGGCCCACAGAGCATCTTGGGCCCCCCCAACATGTGAAGCAAGGCCCCCTCATCACGGAGAGCAGCCGTCAGCACAACCCCCGGGGCTGAGTCACACTCAGACCCCAAAGTTGTTTCCATCTTGTGACACCCAGACGGAAATAAGCAAGGTCACCATAACAGGGCTGGGGCAGGGCACCGGGCTCCGGAAGCAGCAGGTACCCCCGGGGCCTGCAGCCATCGGTCTCCGTATCCACGAAGCACTTTCTGGTATGAGGAGCCTGGGGTTTTCTCTAGAAGCCCCCCACTCAGAGGGCCCCTGTGCTCGGGGCAGGGGACTAAAACAGCAATCTGCCACGCGGTTTCCCGTCAGAGAGCTCAGCTGTGCCCGGAGGTAGAGGGTAGGGGGTAGGGGAGGACTCCCACCTGGACCACCCACTTTGTGTCCCAGCTGTGAGTCCACAGAGTGCCTGGAATCTGCTTCTTACCACTGTGGGAACTGTGACCCCCATAGCAGCTCAGTTTCTCCATCTGTAAAGGGGAAAAGACACCTTCCCCTGCTCCTGCAAGGGTGGGGAAGAGCCTCTGAAGAGCAGCCAGAGCTCTCAGCACAAGCTGGTGGGCCCTGGCCTCCCAGCCCCTCCCAGCCCTGGCCTCCCTCTCCCAGCCCTGCCCTCCCAGCCTCTCCCAGCCCTGCCCTCCCAGCCTCTCCCAACTCTGGCCTCCCAGCCTCTCCCGGCCCTGGCCTCCCAGCCTCTCCCAGCCCTGGCCTCCCAGCCTCTCCCAGCCCTGGCCTCCCTCTCCCGGCC
>NW_024412417.1:46757098-46772194 GCF_014898765.1 Herpailurus yagouaroundi | reverse complement strand
CTCGAGCTGGCTCACCCTAGTCCCCACCACTGTGGACACCCTGGCCAGCCTTAGGCCAGGTCCATCTGAAGGGGTGGCTCAGGCAGAAACACCTACCTGCTAGGGCTGTTAAATGGCTAGTGAAGTTTAATACCCAGAAAATGGGTTTTAAATTGATTAAAGTTTATGGCCAGTGCCGGCTCCATAATGATCCCACCACTGCTTCTCTCCCTGCCCTGCCTCCCCCTCCCCACCATGCCGGCATTTCTCTTGGGCTGCGGCACAGACCCCGTCACCAGAGTGTCCCTGGAGTCTGTAAAAGCAAGGTCAAGAGTCAGTGTACCCGCAGACAGCAGGTCATTGCCTCCCCAAGGGACTGTAGGGATTCCACCTGACCCGCTGTTGGAAGAGACATGAAGATCCCATCTGCGCGGGTCCGAGCACAGGCTGGGCATTTCCGGGAAGGAGCCCTGAGCGGCTCTGACCTTCCTCCGACGCATCCCCGGCAAACTGACCCCAGCTGTGGACTCGGACCCGGACCGCACCTGTCTCCCGGAAAGGAAGGTTAGGACCCAGAGGCTGCCATTAGGCTAGGTCCTGGGAGCTGTTGGTACCAGGCAGGGCCCCCTGGCAGGGGACTGTGTGCGGATCAGGAGCCTGGACGTCCTAGCCCCCGGGGAAGCAGCTGGGCCGCAATGTGCTCCTAGCAGGGAAGAGGGAACGAAGGTCAGGTAAGTTCTTCCCAGAAGGCCAAGGCTGCAGCTGAAGGCAGGGGAGGGTGAGGAGGACAGAAGCTTCCAGACCAGGCTGGGAGACCCCGAGCAGGGGAGCCATGGGCCCCACTGAGGACTCCGGCTCAGGGGATGGGAGCTACACAGAGTGGAGTCAGCAGCATGGGGAAGGCAGAGGGGAGGGGAGGGAGCATGAGGGGCCAGGGGGCTTCCAGGTGGTGTCTGAAGCGGGGGCGCCCAGGCTGGTGTCAGAGGCTCGGGCAGGACAGTGGGCCGTGGAGTCACAGACATGGGGGAGCTCCCACAGAGCAAGGATTTGGGGGTCCCCTCCAGGCTCTGTGGTTGAACTCCCGGTTCAGGAGAGGAGACCGGATGGAGGGCGGAGTCCCAGGACCAGCCCCAGTTAGGACCGGCAGCGGACGAGGAGGCTGGAACACAAGAGGGGAGCAGTGGCCACGGAGCCGAGGAAACTCTGGAGCGCACCAGGGACACCGAAGGAGGGAGGGTCCGGACACCCTGAGACGCTGCCCACAGAGGCACCTGCCTCACCCCCCACCCCAGGCCAGGCCCCAGGGCGACTTGGGCAGGTGCACAGGACGTGCTCAGCCGGAAAGCCTCTGCGCCTCGGCGCCTGTGTCCGCGTGCAGGCGGGTTTGCAAAGCGCGGCCGGCAGAGGTTGGTGCTGGTAACCAGGGCGTCGCCAGGGCTCCCGGTTTAGACCTCAGCAGACTGAGAAACAAACTTGCCGTTGAACAAGGCCTTTCCCCCAAATCCCCCCTCCCAGCCCCCGCGTGCTGAGGACAGGGCTGTGCTTTGCTGCCGGGCCACCAACCTCGCCCCCCAGCCCAAGCCCGGCCGTGGTGCAGATAAATACTGGCTGCCACAGGGGCTCAGTGTGTCTCTCGGGGGCTCCGTTTTCCTCGGAAACCCCAGTCGTCCCTCATGACCCCCTAAGAGCTTCGTGGATCGTCCAGCTCCCGTGATTCATCACCCACTGAACCCAACCGGCCTCTGTACAGGGACCTCCTCACAGGACTCACGGTCCCCTTTACCTTTGAGAAGCTTCGCTATAAACACACAAGAGGGACCGCACGAGCCAGCCTGGACAAGGTGAGAATTTCAGGGAGAGCTGAGGCTGAGGGGGTCAGGCCCGTGGGGTGCGTCCTTCCCCGGAGCTGGGCTGTGGTCCTGCTGTGCCCTTGGCTGCGTGACCCAGGGAAGCTGTCCAGCCTCTGAGCCCCAGCCATCTCTTCTGGAAGAATGGGCTAAGAAGGGGTCATTCGAGGTATTGGGGGAAGCTTCCGTGGGTGAGCCCCATCCCTCCTGGGATCTCGGACCCCACAGCTGCACCCAGGTCAGCACCTGGGTCCTAGGCAGGGGCCTCTCCCTTGGACACCAGGTCTCCTCCCCCTGCGCTGCCTCTGGCCAGCAGGCTTCAGGCTGCCCCACCCAGGCTGGGCCCCTCCACCGTCCTCCAGGACTTGGGGCCCAGAAAGCCCTCCCGTCACCTTGTGTTGGTCCCACCTGAGTATTTCCCGTGGCTTGAGGCCTCTGTGTCCCAGCCCACACCTGCACTGCCTCTTTCTGAGGGTCTCCCAGCCCCACGATGGTGACAACATGGCTGTCAGTGCAGGACGGGGAATGTGGCTTTGGGACAGGTAGACAGTCTCTCTGAGCAATAGCTGCATAAAGTGATGGAGGGACAGCACCACCTTCCCCCAGCAACAGCCTCAGACTCCTGCCTCACAGCACAAACCCCAGGGGATGTTACTGAGGAAGATTCTAGGTCAAATAGATGTTAGAAAACACTGCCTGCAATTTCCTCTCTTGGAGAGACACAAGGGACATAAGTGTAAGAACAGCAGGAGAGACACCTGTTCAAACATATCTAATCCAATGATGCCCAGATGTCCCCCTGAGACCACAAGTACCCAGGAGCCTCCCAGGGCACCAATGTAGACAACTCCCCCCTCCACCACCCCTGACCTGGCACTGGATGGAGCCCCTGGATCCCCGAGTGGGTTGCAAACCTCAGAGAGACCCCTTCACACCCCGGGTCCCACCTGGGACTCGGCAGTGGGGTAGCGAGTCCCCACTTTCAGGGAAGGGACTGGCCCGAGACCCTGCTGTCCTCCCTCAGGTCTGTCCCAGCACCAGCCACTGCACTGAGAGGGCCACAGTCTCCCTGCGACCTCTGCTTCCTCTGTCACCCATGCCCGCTGGCCCCTCCTCAAATCAGCTTTCCAGAAGATTCCCATGACCTCCCCAGACAGTTCCCCTCTGGCCTCCTGCCCCCTTGCTGACCCTGCCGTCCTCTGGGACATGAAGGACTCTGCCTCAGCTGGAGTCCCCAGGCCCCCAGGCCACACAGGCTCCAAGGATCTCCAAAGAGGAATCATCCCTCCCAGAGGTGACTCAGAGAGCACACGGTCCCCAAGGCTCTGCCCAGGACGGAGAGAGAATTACAGCCCCTGTTTTATGAGGACACATAAACGCCCTGCGTGTTTGATGCTCCCTGCTACCGTCATGCTGTCGTTAAGAGGAAGGGCCATATTTCTCTCCGTCTCCCCATGGGACCCACTCCATGCTTGACATGGCCGGGTCATCCATCTAAGTAGGGCTGCCTTCCGAGACCCGTTCCTCCAAAGCTGCTGCCCAGAGCCCAACCTGGCCTTGCAGCCAACCTCCCTCCCTGCGCCCAGACCACAGGGGCCGGGAGGAGGAGGAGGAGGAGGAGGAGGAGGAAATGCAGGCCCTGTGCTCTGGAAGCTTCCCTGCTCCGACCACCACCGCCTACCAGCAGCCTTTGAGGACTTTCACAGCATGCAGCAGGCGGGTTGTTTGCAAGGTGAAATCTCACTCGGGGGGAGGTCTCAGTGCCCAATTCACAGAGGAGGACACTGAGGCTCTGAGACCACAGGGCACACAGCCAGGACCGCTGGAGGGATGTTCTCCACGTTGTGGGGTTGCTGGGACACTTGGGGGAGCCCGAGCATAAGGCCCCACTTTACCGACGTGGCAGACAAGGCTAAGAGAGACTGAGGGCAGGCCCAGCCGCCCAGCCGGCACATTCACACCTACACCGTCAGTTGGACTGATCTGCCCCTCACCGCTGCCATGAGCAAGGGGTTGGCCAAGTTCAGGGGAGGGGTCACCTTGGACACACAAGACCTTGTGTCTCAAAGGCCATAACTCAGGAGTAGAGCACAGCAAAGTGCCCACCTAGAAATGGAAGGCTGGGCATCTGCCAGCCCACTCCAGCCCCCACAGGCGGGGCCTTGCTCCGCAGTGTGAATGACCCCACCTTCCTGGCTGCCCATATGCATGGCTGACTGTCCTGTGGCCTCCAGGAGAGCCAGGCAGAGGAGCTGAGACACCACGGGAGCCTTGGTCGTGCCCTGGCCAAGAGGGTTCTTCCTTTGCTTGTCCTCACACAGACACGGCTCATGGAGACCCCTGAGCTGGGCTCCTTCACCCACCTTCCTCCCTCAGCCCTGCACGTGGGCCTGCCCACCCAGCATCACTGCTCAAGGGAGCCTTGCTGGATGTGGGTGCTCCGTCCCTCCCAGTGGTCCTCTGGCAAGCATCTGGCTGTCTGGCATCTCTACACCTGCAAAGTCCCCGTGAACTGCCTGCCCACCTGGCCCCTTACCCCTCGCTGTTTCCCCTGGCATCGCGTTCCCTTTCTGGCCCACAGCACATTCCCGGCTTCTCGTGGTGCTGTCCGTGGTGCTGACCGGCGGAGCCCCTCGCCTTCCATGTAGACCACTGGGTCCGTCCCTCTCCTGGCCCCAGGAGTGAGGGGCGGTAGCCTCCGTAATCAGCCCCAGGCATGCTAGAAACAGGACTTGGCAGCAGCCATCCTCAAAGCCCCTGGACCTCACATCCTGGAGTGGTCCTTTCTATAGGGTCAAAAAAACGAGTGAGAGCACAGGATGGCTGCCCGGCCCGGCTTTCATCTCCGTCTCCAGGGGCACGTGCTGTGCAGAGCATGCGTGTCAGTGACAGATCAATGTCTCTTTGAGACTATAGCAGAGCCTCTGTTGATATAGAAGTTTAGAAGAAGGGTAACACAAACATCAGGTGCAGAGCCAATTAAATGCCAGGAGCCTTTTATATATTGAGCACCTTACGTTCATGAACTAATTGTAAACTCACAACAATAGAAATGGCCCAATTTACAGGTGGGGAAACTGAGGCTCATAGAGGTTAAGGAACTTGCCCGAGGCCACACAGTGGTGAGTGGAGGAGCCAGGGCTTGAACCCAGGCAGCCAGGCTTGAGGGCACATGCTCTCATCACACCAATGACCCAGCACATCTGGGACCTGGTCAGCCAGCTGCCATCCAGCACCCCTGACAGAGCCAGAGCCAAAGGGACCCCAAAGACACACCTCATAGCTTGGGACTCAAGGCATCTTGGTGCACAGTGGGTTGTCCCCAAGCTAAAAGGTGCCTTCACTCACATTAGAGGGCTGGGAGCATCCCTTGGCTGAGGCCAGTGGGCCCCTTAGTTTCTGGTGGGAATTTGCAGGGCTCTTGGTTCCTAAGCTGGCTCAGCTTCAGACAAAGAGATCTCTGGGGGCCTCTAACCCAGGCAACCAGTGGCGGGGGGGCACACCAAGAAACACAGAGGCCCAGCAACCACACGTCACCTCACATGGCTGGAGAGCACAGCCCCAAGCTTAGGGGATGTCCCGAGTCAGGTGGGACTCTCAGTACAGGTGCACAGAGTCTGCTCCAGGCGGAAACTCCAAGAGGGCGTGGGGTGGGCAGTGATTCCCCCACCGGGGGAGTGTCTGTCCCCCTCCCCCAACCAGAGCGTGGTATGAGCAGCCTGAGTTGGGATTCAAGGGTGCTGGTGGAGGATGGAGCCGAAGCGCTGGGGGGCCTGTCCCCCAAGTTCCTCCAGGCCCAGTCTGAGGACCAGGGCACTAGGTGCTACAGATGACACTAGGGAGAAGAGAGCACTTGTCTGCCTTCCAGGAAACAGAGACAGGCACTGCAGGGCTGGGTGAGCGAGTCGGGCTCAGGGGTGCCAGAATGGGGTAGAAGAGAGAAGTTACCGAGGTCCAGGCCCTGGGCTGGTGCCAGGCGGGTGCAGGTGGGGAGCCACTGGTGATCTTAGAGCAGAGAGATAGCAGCACAGTGGTCTGAGCAGGTGAAACTGACTGTGAGGGGGGTAGAAGGGACAAGTGAGACTGGAAGCAGAGTGACCGGTAGGGACACTGCAGGGCTGTCCTGGAAAAAGACACAGTGGCGGGCCCTGGGCAGCACCGTGGAGGGGAGAGGCTGCTGCATCACAGCCCCAGCTTCCCACAGACCCCGTGGAGCAAAGCTGTCCTGCGAGGCTGGCTCCCTGGACTGGACCTCAGGAGGCATGGCTCCAGACCAGAAAGTCATCAGGAGATGCCAGCGCTGCCTGTCCAGTGAGGCCTGGGGAGCCCCAACTGTGCACCTGCTGGCCTGCCGCTCAGCCAAGGCTCCTGGGGGGCCACCAACCTGGCCCCCCCTGGCTCCCAAGGGGTCTGGCTGCCACCCACACAGCAGGCTGGAAGTTGGGAACCCTGTCACCCAGAAACACAAACCCCTCTGCTCCCATCACCAGCCCATCTGTAGCCCAGGAAGAGAGCCCCGAGCTCTGGCCCCTCCCTGACCACCCGACCTTTCCCAACCGCAGCTTGCCATTCTCAGACGTGGGGAAGCACGGCCGCCTCGGAGCGTTTGCGAATCAGGGTGGTGGATGCCGCACACATGACGACATCCGGCCCACCCCTTGTTTTACCCAGCTGCGTGCACATCTGTCTCCAGACCTCCGACTGTCTTCTCTGCTGGAAAGTGCACGACCTCACTGCCAGGCTTCTCCACCTCCCAGCTGTGCACATGCCCTCCTGCAGGAGTGCCCCCCTCTCCTCGTTTGCCTGAACAGCTTGGGCAAATCTTTGAGGCTCTCCCTGACCCCCACACGGGAACAGCTTCTACTCCTCCAAGCCCCCTGGGTGCTGTGTCCCCATCACCCCCTATCACCACCCAACCTCAGCAGGTTTCAGGCATTTACAATCTGCTTGGTTAGTTCATGAACAAGTATAAGACATGTTCCAGCCACAGCGTGCAATAGAACCTTCTAGAAACATGGCCACACCACCCTGGGGATCAGTGGCTAAGAAAGTGTGGCTCATGGCCTATCTTTTTTTTGTTGTTTTAAGTTTATTTATTATTTTGAGAGAGACAGGGACAGTGTGAGCAGGGGAGGGGCAGAGAGAGAAGGAGAGAGAATCCCAAGCAGTCTCCTCGCTGTTAGCACACAACCTGACAGGGAGCTCGATCTCCCGAACCACGAGCTCATGACCTGAGCCGAAACCAAGAGTTGGACGCTTGACCAACCAAGCCCCCCTCCGGCACCCCAGCTCAATGCCTGTCTTGGGAGGGTTTCCCGTATGTCTACTTCATGTTGAATATCCTCCCCCACCTCACTTTCTTAACTAGAACTTGGGCTGGGCCCAGACAGATCATCCTATCAAGCTGTAATATTTTTAAATGCAAAAGATCAATTTATATGTTAATTATACTGGAATTAAAATTGAAATTTTTTTGAGTTAAAAAAAGATCTATTTAGAAGTTTTATGTATCTCTAATGCCGACATGGTACTAACAATGTACCCAGAATTTTAAGTGCTTGACTTGAATTAACACCTTTGATCCTGAACAAACAGTCCTGGGAGGGAAGATGTTATAACCATCCCCATCTTACAGATGAGGAAACTGAGGCACAGAGCTCATGTGACCTGCCCAAGGTGGCAGAGCTACGAGCAGCTGAGCCAGGATTTGAGCCCAACCACACACTGGGTGTCAGGTTATGTACACAGGTGAGCTGAAGTCCCCACCCTGCCCACCCTAGGTCCTTTCCTACCTCTGTCCCTGTGCCCACACTGCTGTTTCCAGGCTGGAAAACCCCTCTTTACCTTTCAAGGCTCAGGTAAATGCCCCTCAGTGAGCTCTTCCCCCTCCTCAACCAGTAGTTGCTTCACCAATCCAGCCCCCATATCCATAGCCCACCAAACACACCTCACTGGCTGCAACACAGAGTTAAGGGGTGGGAGGGATGTTTCACTCTACTGACCCCACCATCCAACTGGGATGGCCTCCAGGGCAGAGCTCATGTAGACTGTTCACTTTCGGATCCCAGGTGCTAGCACAAAGCAGGAACTTGGTGAATACTTGCTGAAGGAATGAGTGTTGGCTGGCTGGCTGGCTGGCTGGCAGGATGGATTGATGGGTGGGTGCATGGAAGGAAGGAAGGAAAGATAGAGGGGTGGGTGAGTAGATTGATGGATGGGTAGATAGATGATGGATGGATGGATGGATGGATAGATGGCTGGATGGTGGACGAGTGATGGATGGATGGATGACTGGAAGAATGGGTAGGTGGATGGGTGACTAGGTGGATGGATGGATAGATGGATAAATGATGGATGGATGGATGGATGGATGGATGGGTGGGTGAATGGATGAGTGTTTAGAACACAGAAGTCTGAGTGAACCTCAGTGGAATGAATGCTAGGCAGGTAGAGTCAGCATCTTGCAAAGACCTGGCACCCAGTGGTTGCTGTGGGTACCTGTGTGTGAGCGTGTGGCAGGGTCGATGCAGGAACTAATCACATTGGCACTCTGGGCTGCTCATTAACCATATAGGAGCAATTTGCTGCTGTCCTTCCCATACATGGCCATCATTTCTGTCATTAAAAACATTAATAATGACAGCAGACATCCTTCCCAGCGGGAGCCCTACTTGGGGCCACTCCCTGTGTCGCACCGCATTGGATCCCTGGCACTGTGCTCTGCCCTGGATCCCTCTCGGAAGCGAGAAAACTGAGGGCAGGGCGGGCTGAAACTCCACGGATTCCTCTGACTGCGCATGGCTATACCGGGGGAGACCTGGGATCAATCCCACCCACCCCCGGCAGTGTGGCCCAGCACGGGGCATCAGCCTCCCTGCCTGTCTCTTTGCTGGTAAATCAGATGCGGTGCTGTGCAGAGGAGCGGCCGAGATGAGGTCCCTGACACCCTGCCCGGGCCTGGCCGGACACAGGCCTGGGATCAGTGCCACCCCTCACCCACCCTCTAGGCCTTGGGCAGAGGCCCCGGCGCTGTCCGTGTGCCAGGAGGGAGCAGTGTGTCCAGGAATAACAGATAACGCCATCAGGGCCCAGAGCGGCTCCAAGCTTCCAGCGGAGAGAAATGAGGCTGTCAGGCAAGGGGGGCCCCGGGCTGCCGGCCATGATTAGCAGGATAGAGCAGCCCACATGCTGCAGCAGAAGGTGCCAGAAGATGATTGCTTACAAAATGTACCAATTACCGCCGCGCCCGCCTGCCCGCCCCCACCACTGGGCAAATAAACACATCAGCTGCCAGCCTGCACCAGCCCAGGTTTGGCGAGGGCCCCGGGGGCCAGCGGCGCAGGTGGGAGGGGGCTGGGAAAGCCACGTCCGAGCGTGCGGGAGGCCACTCCTGTCCCCGTGAGCCCTCGGCAGCAGACGGACAGCCGGCTGGTCCCGGAGCTGGCGTCTTTGCCCAGGGAAATGTCTAAGAAAGATACGGGGGAAAGGCCAGAGGCAAGTGCACAGGCTCCTCCCCCCAACACCCCCCCGTTGAAAGGCCGCCCCCACTGAAGCTGGGAGATGGGTTCACTGAGCTGTGCCCACGTGACTTGGCCTTCAGGGCCACCAGCTGCGCCCCACACGGAGGCGTGTGTGCGTGTGCATGTGTGTCTGTGCCCATGTGTATGTGTGTGTGCAGGTGTGTGCACGTGTGTGTGTACAAGCACTTTTTCTGCACCACCAGCCCAGAAAGGAGTGCGTGAGTGCATAAAGGAAGGTGCTGGGGAAATCAGGGCTTCCTTGAGGGCAGGGCTAGCGGTTCGTCTGGTCACACCCGGAGGAAGGTGGCCAGGACCAGACCAGGAGACTGGGAGACCCACCAGAGGAGGGTCCGGGGCAGGGGCACCCTCTAGGGGCCTCCCATGAGCAGAGCCGGGGGCATGGAGAGGAGTGGAGTTCGACTCAGTCCCGGGAGAGGCCCGTTCACATTCCAACAATGTACAAAGTACACTGACAAAGGTTGCCTGCCGGGTAGTGAACCTCATGGCCCTGCAGGTATGCAAGTAGCTTGCCTACTCCCCTTGGGAAGCCTGTCACTTAAACCACAGAAGGCTCCTCTCTGGTGGGGGATGGGCCAGAGCAACATCTGTGTTCAGGCTGGGCTCCCAAGAACATAGGTCGTCCCCTCCCCCGGACAGGAGCACCCTTTTCCCACCTCCCAGTCCAGCCAAGTCCTGACCGGCCCTCAAGGCTCCACCCAAGTGCGGCCACCCCAGGAAGCCTTCCCTGACTGCCCCAGCTGTGGCCATCTGTCCTCTGCCCAGCACACCCTCTCCCCACCCACATGGGCCAGGGCCATGGACAAAGCCTCTCATCTCCTGAGCCTCAGTGTCCTCGTCTAGAAGACAGAGACAGCGATGCAGAGAGCCGGTTCTGACCAAGCATCGCAGGCTCCATGCAGCCCGTGGCACGCGCTCCCTTCAGCCTCACACCCCAGCGTTATCACCACGGCTTACAGATGGGGCCACCAGAGCCCAGAAAGGCCAAGCCACCTGCCTGAGCCCACGCAGCCAGTGGAGGAGCGGCCGGGCTCCACCCCACAGCCCCTGTCCGAGTGCTTGCTGTGGGCACCACAGGGCAGTGAGGAGAGCCCTGTGGGGATGACAGACACAGGAGTCCCTCGAGGTCTGATGGCCAGGCCAACATCAGCCGCCAAGCCTCTCTCTGGGCCCGGGCCGGACCGGGGCCGTAGGAGGGGCCCAGCCCCACCCTGGTCCCAGCACCAGCCACAGGACATCACACGGCGAGCATCACCCAGCATCACCCAGCATCACCGAGCATCACTGCAGGTGAGTGGGAGCTAGGGCATGTGCAGGGGGCGGGGCTAACCCAAGACAGGGACAGGAAGACACATTCCGGGAGCAACCACTAAGCACACGCAGCAGAGGACAGGAAGGGAAACTGAGATTAGAGGGGGCAGTGGCGGGGCAGGTGTTTGACCACGAGCCAGGCGGCACGGGCCTGACTGAGGCCCCAGGCTCAGTGTGGCCCAGGCTGTCACAGACACGTGTGGACAGGCAGCGCTGGGGCCGCGGGCTCCGTGGCGACGGGTATAATCACGTCTGTTCGCAGGGCTTTATCTCCCGCCAGCAGCTGGTGGCTCCCGCTCACGGCTGGGCTCTGCCGCCCCCCTCCCCACCCTAGCACGGGTCCCTTGGCACGGGGCCATGGGTAGAATTGAATTTACAGCGAAGGGAAGCAGGCGGACTGTGGTCCTGGAGATGGGACATTCATCTTGCTTGACTGTTCTTGGAATGTCAACAATAAATGCCAGGATGGACGATGGATATAAATATTCCCAGAAATCACGGGAAATCTGTGCTCCCCAGACACATGAATCCCCCAGGGATGCAGAGGAAGGGGCCTCGGAGGAGCAGAATTGAGCCATGGGCACCCCGTGGCCAGACACGTCCCTTCCCCCATCCCATCATGGGGCCCCAGGACGAGCCATGAGGGATCACGTGAAGGCAGGCGGTGATGGCGGTAAGGAGGGATGCCAGCCACCGTCCACGGAGTCCCGACTTTGTGCTGAACCGTAATTCTGTGTATACGTTAAATCACGACAGCAACCTAATGAGCTTGGAATGTAATCTTTTTCATCATTTTTCAGATGAGGAATCTGAGCCTCAGAGACACTGAGTGACACACGCAGGCCAGGACTCCCAGAGCAGGGCTGTGATTCCAGGTCCCTCTGACTCTGACTTTGTTCTCTTAACCGGCTCCCCACAGGGAGCACAGTGTGGCCGCCACGGGATTGTCCAAGCAGGAACAGCGATGAACAAAGTGCTATGGGCGCACAGATGTACCAGTTAGCTACTGCTGTGTAACAACCAACCCCAAACTAAGTGGCTTAAAATAATAATCGTTCATGTGTGCACACCCCTGGAGTTGGTAATGTGAACGGGGCTCAGGGGGATGGCTCATGTCTGTGCCACAGATGCTCCATGGGCTCACCTGCGCACAGGTCTGCTGGCCTCGTTCCCATGTGTGACATCTGGCTGGCAGCCAGCCAGGGTGATGGAGGGAACTGGGGCCATGTGTCGCTTGTCACCCAGCAGGCTAGCCCAGGCTCCTTCACATAGTGGTGGTTCCTGGGTCCCCAAGGGCACAAAGACGGGACAGTCCCAATACTCAAGCAGTTTTCAAGCTTCTTTTATGTCACATTTGCTACTGTCCCATCAACCAAAGAGCCAAGGCCAGATTCAAGTGGTAAGACGTTGGCTGTCTCTTGATGTGCAGAGCCACAAGGTCATGCCGAAAGGGTAAGGGTAGAGGAGGAAAGGAAATCTGTGGCTGTTTTTGATCTATCACAGTAGAGAAGGCAAAAATTAGCCTCGGGGCCCCTGGGCGGTCCAGCCTGTTAAGAGTCCGACTTTTGATTTGGGCTCGGGTCGTGATCTCACGTTTCGTGGGATCGAGCCCCCTGCATCAGGCTCTGCACTGACAGTGTGGAGCCTGCTTGGGATTCTTTCTCCCTCTCTCTCTGCTCCTGCCCCACTCCCGTGCTCGCTCGCTCTCGCTCTCAAAATAAATAAACTTTTAAAAGCATAGCCTTACCCAGAGGACTCAGGGAAAGCTTCCCAGAACGTGGGGACATTTGAACTGGGTGGGCCTAAAGTAGGCCCAAAGGAGGCATAGCGTCAGCAGTTACTGGCACAGCAGAATACGTGTCAGCCCGTGGTTCCAAACTTCATACAAAACAAATTCACATGGCACGGGGGTTGTTATTCACATTAGGATGGTGAGGTATACAACCTGAGCAACTGTACATGGTAGTCCTACACAGTGTCCCCAAGACTCTGTGGACGGCCCGAACATTTGCTCTGTGTGCTAATCCAGTATCTCGCCCTGAGAGAGAAATCAGGTCCCTCCCCGTTGTCACCGACAGCCCTGAGACCAAACAGAAGCCTTTCTGCCTACATGATTGTCAGACCTTTCTCCCGTGAGATGGATTGTTCTTTGAACCCTGCTGGGTCTGCTCACGCTCCACAAATTGAAGTTAGCCATTAAGATCCACACAGGTGGCCCCAGCTCCTGCACTTAATCTTGTCTACGGCTGTGGCAAGATCCCTTGGGGAGCTGAACGGGTCGGCCACCCGGCCACCTGCGTCCCCAGGCAATCAGCTGCCAACCGCAAAGAGCAGACAGAAGTCCCTCACGGCGCCTCTCCGGGGCGTCCTTCCTCCCCGTCCTCCCCTGCAGACAGCAGGCGGGGGAACAGCCCAGCCCAGCTCGCTCAGGACAGCAGCCTCCTGAGAACAACCGCACTGGCCCTTCCCAGGTGCCACGGCCCCACTGCCCGCTGCTGGTCCCCCGCTCCCCCCGCTGGCCCTGGGTCATCTCATCACCCCAGGGTCGGGTCACAAAACCCCAGAGCAGGAAGAACGTTGGCAAAGCGCAAGTCATACCCACATTACAGGTGGAAAAACCGAGGCCAGAGAGCGGAGAGCACTGCTCAAAGCCCCAGAGCAGGGTGGCTAGAGCCGGGGTTCGAAAGCCTCGGCGCTCAGCTGCCTAATTCCAGAGCCACCGCCTCCAGGAAGCTCTCCCCAGTCCATCCGTCCATTCTCAGTGCCCACCTGCGAGGCAGGCCTCCACCTCTGGACGGAGCATCACCCCTCTGTGGTATCAGGGTCTGTATCCGGACAGTGAGTGTGGCGCCCTCCCCGTGGGCTCCGTTGCCCGAGAGGAGCACACGCAAACAGGACAGCAGATGCAAATCCCCTTTGTGAACCGGGAAGGGCCTCCCGTGGGTGACGGGTACAGGGACGGTGAGGACAGTGAGGAAGGTGGCTCCAGTAGATAAGCGGAGTCCCCTGTCCACCTGGGGGACGGATGGGGTCTCTGTCACGCTACAACTCGTCAAAAGGTGCTGACCCCACCCCTCGGTTCCCATGGCTCCTGACCCCCGGGATGCCTCCCCTCATGTCTGCCAGTCCTGCTGGGGGTGCTGCCCCTTCCATGGAGCACCCCCTACTGCTTTCTGCCCCGCGGAAAGTGCTCACGAGGGCGTGTGCCCCCACACACCCCCCCACGTACGTGCTCACATGTTCCAGCCCAGGCATGCACCAGTCCTTGCTTGTACACTTGCACACATGTGCACACGCACACTCAGACACACACTATTCCCCCTTTGCACGTGTGTGTGTGCACGGCAGGCAGGCTCACACTCAAATGCACACGCCCACGCAGCATTCGCTCCCTGGGGGGTGAGGGTGTCACACAATGAGATGAAAGTCAGCCCCCACCAGAGAGTAGGATACGAAACGGAATCGTCTAGAGCCACTGCTACTTACATTTGGCTCGAGTAACAGCAAATTCATTCTGCAAGTTCAAATACTAATCAAGAGAGAGCAGACACTTTTGCCCAGAGCAACAGAAGGGAGGCAGGGGCTCTTAGCAAGAACCGGGTGATCGTCCGTTGAGTGCCCCGGGCTGCCAGCTGATCAGGTGTCTTCACCCTCTGCTCCACACAGAGTCCCGGAGAGCATCTAATGGGTCAGCCAGGGCCACACGGCCCCGGTGCGGGTGGGCAGCTGGAGCGCCGGTCCTGTAGCAGGGTGTCCCTAGGGAGCTGGCCGGGGGAGCCAGGTGAGGAAGCAGTGAAAGCGGGGGGCCCAGGGATGAAGGAGGGGGGCTCCGAGGGAGATGAGCAGGAGGGGCGCCGTCCCGGGTTCGGAGCCGGACAAGCCCTTCTCCACCAGCCATCCACTCGTGTGGAGCAACGTGCTCAGGTCACCCGAGCAAAGAAACCGCACAGAGCAACTCCGTGACTCACCTCGAGATGCGATGGGGTTAAATTGGAGGATGAGTCAGCAGACAGCTTGACACGGCAACCCACTTCGATGTGGCAACATGTTGAGAAGGACCCAGGAGGTGGGTGGGGGGGCTCCGCTGTTCTCTAGAAGGGGAGCAGGAGGAGGGTCTGGCAGAGCCAGGAGCTGCGGCTGGGGGTCCCCAGGGAGCCCGTGGGAGACCTGGGGCCAGAGGGTCCCAGGAGAGGCAGAGAGGCCATCCAGAGAGGAGAGACGGAGAGCAGGTGCAGAAGCAGGGACCCCGCAGCAGAGTAAGCAGGAGCTGGTCCGAGCCGTACCCCACAAGTCCAGAAGGGGTCAACTGGGCTCTCGTGGAATCCCACGTGGGTGCAACCAAGGCGGACAGGACGCGGCCCGCATTCCAGGAACGAGGCAGACAGTGCACGGCCCGGGCCCCAGGACTGAGGCAGACAGGG
>NW_024412417.1:46747317-46757088 GCF_014898765.1 Herpailurus yagouaroundi | reverse complement strand
GAGGCAGACAGTGCACGGCCCGGGCCCCAGGACTGAGGCAGACAGGGTGCAGCCCGGGCCCCAGGAAACAAGAGGCTGCAAGAGGGAGGCAGGCAGGGAGCTGGTGTCTCCCGGGGCACAGGGGGCCCTGGCCGGTGCCAGGCGGACAAATGGGCCCTTCTGGAGGGGCACAGCTTATACTCCCCAGCTTGCCCTGTGCGCCTACTGCGTGCAGGCTGTGCTCGGCGGTGGGCAGAGGTGAGAGGCCCTCCCCCGACTCCTTCGCTCGCCCTGCCTCTCTCCCTGCTCGCACTGACCGCTGGCTGGGGAATCCTTGCTGGTTTGCTCGCTGGGCCCTCCACGTGACTCCATTTACCTGTTTCTCCTGCTCGCTGCTGTGCCCTGCCGGCTCCCGGGCCAGGGCCTGACCCACAGGATCATGCGCATCTAGACCAGGCCCCAGACGCAGGCAGCCGGTGGGCAAGGCGGTGCCATCAGCAGACAAGGGACACTCGGTGTTCCATGCTCCCTGCTGTGGACGTGCGGGATGCAGAGGGACCTGTTCACCCACACAGGTGCCGGGACGAGGCCTCCGAAGGAAGTGACCTGGTGCTGGTCTGTGTGGGCAGAGGACGAGGGACAGTGGGGGCAGAGATTTCAGCTTGGAAGAAGGCCTGGAGGCCTAGGGCTGCTGGCCCTCCTCGTGGGCCTGCAGAGGAGGGGGCCGGGCCTCCTGCGGAGGTAGCAGGGGCCGGGCAGGCCCACTGAGTCACAGGAGGGAGGCGCCTGCCTTGCACTTTAAGGCCACACCAGGGCCTGAGCAGAGGGTCAGAGTTGCTGTGGACAGGAATGGACAGGCCTCTGGATCCACTATGGGGACCCCACAGAGGGTCTGTGCAAAATGCTGCCTTCTCTCCTGGAGGTCCTGGTTCTGGAGATACAGGTGAGGCCACAGTGACCAGCAGTGACCAGCAGTGACTGGCAGTCAGCCTGGGAAACACAGAGGAAGAGGTTTTCCAGGGTGATGCACACCCCACCAGACCTTCGTGAGGCGGAACCAACAGGCCAGGACCTGTCCCCAGTCCCCAGGGGCTCAGCCGGGGACAGGCGAGGCGTGCCTGGCCCTGCTTGCCAGCTGGGAGGGGAATGTGCCCCAGCAGAAGCGACGCAGAGGCAGCAGAGGCCCCCCCACTTCACCCCTACCTGCAACCGTAGGTGCCTCTGGCCAGTGACAAGAAACCGGGCAGGCAGGTGAGGCCTGGTGCGATGCCAGCCCCGCCTTCTCCGAGGCAGGAACAGGAGGCTGGTGCCCACAGGGCTCTTCCCACTGCAGAGCCACCAAGCCCTTTGCTCTCGGGCCACTGATCAGCCTCTGTGTCCTTGAGGAAGCCCCCAGGCTCTACCTGGGGCTGACAGAGACCACTTAGAAGGGCCTGGTCTCACAGGCACCCGGCACAGCACGGGCCACACCCGGCTGGGGAAGCAGTGCCCCCCGGCTTCCCCTGAGGGCCCCCCACCCTGTCTCTCTCACCAGCACCTGCCAGGCGCCAGCACAGTGCACAGCCGTGGGACCTCCAGGTGCCCCGGAAGAACACCTCGGGCCGCCCTGGAGGGGGGGGCTGGAGGGAAGGCAGGACCGTGATGCCCCTGAGGAGTCAAGCACAGAGCGGGGAGCCACCCTGCGACTCAGGCCTCCCACTGGCCCCGTCTCCTTGCAGTCCTGTGGAACCGCGGTGCAGACACTCCCTGGGACCCCAAAGCTTAGAGGACCCCTGAGAATCCAAAGGGTGGGAGAAGGGGAGAGGCCGGGTTTGGAGGGAGGAGGCCAGGTGCCACGTGGAAGGCTGGGGTGACAGCCAGCCGGGTGTGGGGCTGGGGCGTCGGCCCTCGCCCAACGTGCGGCCCTGGAGAGTTAGGTCCAGGGGTCCAGGGCTGCAGACAGGAGAGAGGGCCGGGTTCGGAGGCCGTCTTCCTCGGCCCCCTGTGCCCCCACCCCTCCCCGCCTCCGAGCTCGGCAGGAGAAGCGGAGTGCCAGCGTTAAGCACACCTCTGGCGCCCCGAAGTCCCGCCCGTGCATTCTGTGCTGGCTCCTGCAGCCCAGCTAATGTCCCCGCGAACGCGCCTGGCTGGCCCCGGGGAGCACTCACCGGTGGCACTCAAATGTTAAGTGAGCCCCAGGCCCGCCTCCTTCCAAATGTCACTTTCTGGAGAGGAGAGGAGCCCGAACCCCTCCCACCGCCAGTGACAGGGGCCTTCCTGGTGCCAAGCCCCTTCCTCACTCAGGGGCAGAACCGGGCTCCAGGGCTCCCCCCATCCACCTCCAACCGCAGTGCTGGGCACTGAGCATTTATCAGGCACCCGCTGAATGCACCACGATTGTGTTCGGTCCCACACAGCCTCAGCAGGAGACCGTGTCCCCACCGTGCAGCTAAGGAAGCAGGCTCCAGAGGCAGGCCTTGGCTCGGGCCGCCGCGTGTGACTCGGGCAGGGGAGCTCCCCAAATGTTGTCTGCTCCCCCTTCTCCCCACGGGCCACCAGCGAGATGCCATGTCACTTCTGGGGCCGAAGCCCGGAGCCAACTTGCAGTTCCTTCCAGTGGGACCTAGCCGCACCCCTGCAGGCCCGCAGCCCAACTTGCCTGAGCGAGAAAGACACCTTGCTCTCTCCATCACTGAGGTTGGCCAGTGATCCAGGAGGCGTGGGCTCCCTGAGCACGGCCTTCAACGCCAGTCCTTCTGCCAGTGGCCCTACAGGAGGTCCCCATGCTGGCGCCCTCTTCCCCACCGCCCTCGGCCTCCACATCGGGCACCTGGGTTTCCAGCAGTTTCGGCTCTCCCCCGCCCCAGAGCCTCTGCCCGGGAACCAAACAGAGCGTGAAGGCCTCTTGGATGCCCCACCTCGGCACCCCGCCTCCCTGGGACCGGACACTACCGTCAGCCGCACGGAGAGCTCACCCCTCAGCGACCAGCCCCCCAGACACGGCTGAGCGGGAGGGCCCCCCTACTGCTGCTTCCTGGGATCCCGCACACCCCAGAATAAGCACCGTGCGCTCGATTCCTTGCTTAGAACGTGCTTTTAAGGGAGCCCCACCTAACAGAACGAGCCTGTGAGGCCTCTGTTTTACAGGCGGGGAAACTGAGGCTGGGCCTGTCAGAGTCACAAAGATCACAGCCAGGACGCGGTGGACGCTGGGCCGGCCGCTGCTCTGGGGACAACAGCCGCTGAGCCTCCTCGTCGCTCCAACACCGTCTTCCTCTCCGGCCTCAGGGCAGTCCCCTGACTGTCACACACCCTCCTTCGGTCCTGCATCCCCCTGACCCGCTGAGGGCCGCCCCGTGAGGGCCTGGGCGCGACTCCCCTCAGGAAGCCGTGCCGGTGCCCCAGTCCCCCCCCCCCCGGCGCATCCCGGGAAGGGGGCCGCTGCATCCCTCCTGCATCCCGCTTCCTCCAGGGTGGCTACAGCCGAGTGCCGGGGGGACGTGGAGAGACACAGAACTGCCGCGTGGCCCAGCAGCGCCACCGCTCGTGTGCACCGAGACCCGAAGGCACAGGCGTCTCAGCGCTCCCGGCAGGCCCAGCCCCTCGGGGGCAGAGTCCGTCAACTGCGCCACGCGAGGAAAACCCCGGTGGTGCATCCAGGGGCCCGGAGGTTGCTTGACCGTGAGGAACGCAGCCCTGGCACCGGCTGCAGAGAGGTGAGCCTGGGCAGCATCACGCCGAGCGGCACAGACCGGCCACACAAGGCCACGTTCGCACGAAACGTCCCCAACGGGCCGTCGTTACAGAGGCAGTCAGCCGACTCGGGGTTGCAAAGCAGGTGGGGGCCGGGAACGGCACGAGGGGGTGAGGCTCAGGGAACGGAGCTCCTTTTTGGGGTGATGAAAACGTTCTCCAGTTACCAAGGCGAGGGCTGCATGGCCCCGGAAATGTACCAAGATCCCCTCCACCGCACCCTCTAAATGGGTGGACCGTCTGGTGTCCGTGAAGCGTATCTCAATAAAGCTATTTTTAAAAATGTTAAACAGCTTTCTTCAGACAAATTTAAGCTGTTTTCTTCGAAGTTAAGCAGTCTGACTCCGAGGGGCCTGCCGAGTGAGCCCTCGCACACGTGAGCACACCAGCTTTCTCCAGAGCCTGTGCCCGCGCCCCTGTGGACGCGCCTCGGGTTCCACACCGGGAGGCCTCTAGGGACGTGTGCTGGGGGCTGGGGGGCCCTCACGTTCGGTGTCCTTTGGAACCAGCGTGACAGGAAACAGAAGAATGGGTGCCACCGTTTAATTAAGACCACGTAGGACCGGGATGCCAGGGGGCTGCGCCTCTGGGTGTGGGGCGGTGAGAACCGGGGGCTCGCCAGAGGTGGGCGGGGGCCTCCGAAGGATGAAGGACGGCGTCCTTGTCGCCTGGGGCAGCAGGCAGAGTGCGGCAGGTGGGGCGCAGAGAGGAAGGGCCGAGGGGGGACGTTTCCTCTTCATTTGTCCCCTTTCATGGCTGATTTCCGCCTCAATTTGGGTAATTACTTGCCACTCAGCATCATTTCTTTCTCTCATTCAAGGAGGGGAAAAAACACCCCAGAATCTCTGTGGGGGGAGGAAATTCTTTGAGACTCTGCAGCTGTTCTCCGCAAGGGGGGCCGGGCTTCTTCAAAGTTACTCCGACTTTCGTCCCCTGAGAGCAACCTCGTCCTTCCTCACCCCGTGGGGCGCTCTGGAAGCGGGGCCTCAGGGCACACGGCGAACTTCGGTGCCAGACACAGGCCAGCGGGTGGGCAGGAGCCGGGGCAGTGACCTCCCAGGCAGGGGTGAAAAGACCGTCAGGGAGGGGGCACTCGGCGGGGGCCTCGGCCTGCACCGATCACCCCGCCTCGAGGCACACAGGACGAGGATGCCTCCTCCGCGTCCCAGGTGTGGAAACTGAGGCCCAGAAGGCGGGAGGCCTCCGCGAAGCCTGGTGCCCCGTGCTGGGCAGAGCGGGCCAGCACCTCGGAGAGCTCCGCTTCTGCACCTGCTGGGGCCGTGGGGCAGGCCACACCGCTGTGCCACGGGGGACAGACTGGGACGTGGCGGGAGGCGGCAGGGAAGACGGCAGTTGGAAATCACAGCGTGGGCACCGGAGGCCAGAGCAGAGCCCCGGGGATACGCAAGGAGAGCCCCCCCCCCGTTCACCAGGCCCCTGGCTCGGGGAAGCTTCTCGGAGAAGGTGCATCGGGCCGGCGTCAGCTGGGCTCAGATCACAGTAAGGGGTTCAGTCCTGGGCGGCCAGCTGGAAGGTGTGGCCGAGGGAAAGGTGTGGGGCTGGGAAGGAGTAGGACGGGATTCGGGGCCACATGGGGCAGAGCGCGTCTGCCTGGGGCCCAGTCTCCCTCTTCCGGGAAGCCCTCCCTGACCCTTGGGCTAGGCCAGGCACCCCGAGCTCTGCCCAAGAGGCTCCTCACTTGCACGTCCGCGCTGTCTGTCTCCGTCACCAGGCCTTGCGGTAGTTTCCTGGGGCCGCCTTACGAGGCAGAAACTGGTTCTCTCACAGGTCTGGAGGCTGAAGTCTGAAATCCAGGTGCCGGAAAGGCAGCTCCTTCCAGACACTCTTGCCTCTGGCAGCTTCCGGTGCTGCCGTTCCCGGGCCGTGGACGCTTCATTCCAGGCTCGGCCTCTGTCCCCACGAGGCATTCTCCCTGGGTCCCTGTGACTTCACTGGCACCCCCCGCCCCCTGTGTGAGTCCAAGTTTCTCTCTTCTTACGAGGACACCAGTCACACTGATGGGTGTGACCCACTCAGCTCGCTTCTATCTGCAATGACTCTATTTCCAAATAAGGTCACATTCACAGGTACTGGGGCTAGTGCTTGGACGCAGGTTTGGGGAGGGGCCCGGTTCAAACCACGACGGTCAGGGAGCCGGTGCACGTCACTCGGTGGTGCCCACCGGGTCCCATGGAGCACTGTCCCCCCGGTGTTTGGTGACTGACTAATAGACCAGCTCTACTGATCTCAGCCCAGGGACACAACTCCTGTGCACTCTTGAGGCAAGACCTCCACCAGCAACCGGCAGCTTGTTTGAACAGCTGAGTCTCCAGGCAGAGAGGGATCCCCACCCACAGCCCTGCGGGGAGGAGACCTCGGCTGTCACTTGTTCTCCCAGGAGGCTCCCTGGCACGGACCCTCCAGGGAAGCCACTGGAGGCACCGTCTCCAAACACAATCGAGCCTCCTCGAACACGTGCCGAATGCCAGAGCAGTTGATGTGATTTATGAATCTGCCAGGAACTTTTCAAGATTTTAATGTGGTATTTAGAGTCTATTTAACAGGGTAACAAAACCCCCAGCACCAGAAACCGTAAATAATCATCACACACATCGGGCCTCTCGTGTGTGGACGCGGTGTCCCCTCCAAGCTGTGCCGCGGCAATTCACCGCTCCCCCCTGCCTTTGGAACAAGCTCCCCGTTCATCAAAGAAGGTGCCAACCCGGGGCTTCAGGAAGCGCCAAAGAGGGACCCCTGCAAGCCTGTGATTAGAATACAAGAGGGAGGATCAAGGTAATTAATTTTCTTTAACTTAAAAAAACTGTGTTCCGTTTCTCCATCAGCTCCCGCAAAGCCGTGTGAATTATATCTGCTTATGTAAATAAAGCTAACGGGCGATTACATTAATTAGCAGCATAAAACTTTTGCTCATCTGGCTGGAGATAGCAGGTAGTTGGGGGAGAGGATTAATTCCTATTTTAATTAGAAATTCACATTTTCGGCATCTTGGCCTCCAGCAGTAAACAATGTCAGTGCCCAGCAACGGATGCTGGTTCTTTCCAAGAGTGTTGGCTTCCGAAACGGCACCGGGGGGCATGTGCCCCCCAAACGGACTCCCCGTTCAGCACCCCAGACCGCACAGAGCTGGCTGATTAAAAACCTAGTGGTAGGGTGACAAACGTCCAGCGTGAGGCTGGTTCCCTCCGGCCCTGCCCACCCACCTGCTACCTCTAGCAGACAGGAGCCCACTGGGGTCTGAGCTGTCACGGGAGGGACAGGAGGACAAAGGTGAAGCCCTCAGGGACGAGGCAGCAGCTGTGGGCCACCTGAGGCTGCACCCCTCCCAGCGCCCCTCCCCCACTTGTGTCCAAAAGCCCCACCGGGAAAAAGGAAGCAAGGTGACACCCTCTGCTCACTGACATGCACCTGCGGGCCAGCCAGGTGAGCCAGACTCGGGTCTCTGCCATCTCAGCGGACGCGTGTGGTCTGTCTGTCCACGCGTGTGTTCTGGGCATGTGTGACAGGCAAAGCGCACATTCTGAATGAGGTGTGCGTGTGTGTGTGTGTGTGTGTGTGTGTGTGTGGTGCATGTGCCACGAGGGATGTGAGTGTGCACGTTGTGCTGGGAACGCGCAGTAGACGTGGAGTTGGCTTGTACGTGTGTGTGCCCGTGTTCGTGTGTGTGAGGAGTGTGGGCGTGTGCGTGGTCGGTGTTAATTTCGCACACGTGTGTCAGCATGTGCGAGGCTGTGAGTGCACATCCGTGTGTGTGTCCACGTGTGTTTGTGGGCCTGTGTGTGTAAGGGGCATAAGCTCGGGGCCCGGCCACCATGGGTTCACATTCCCTCTGTCCTTCACGCACAGCTGGGTGACCTTGGGTGGACATCACAGCCCCCGGCCCTCTGTCTCTTCGCCCAGAAGGTGGATGCAAGGGCACCTGTCTCACCAGACTGTCGCCAAGGAACCGAGACGCAGGCCGTGAGCTCCTGACACGTGGGAGGAGGTCCCCAGCCCCTGCTCAGCTCACAGACACACTGCTCCCCTAGATAAGGGGACGGTCCCCTCCAGCGGCCTCTGCCCTCTAAGCCTCAGTTTCCCCATCTGACACACAGCCCCACAGCTGGTCAGCCCACTGAATGCTGGCCCCATCCCCGCCCCTGCCTGGAGCACGCAGGCCTGGGGCCCGGTGATTTCTGGGACCTTTCTGGACTAACACGCTGGGAACGTCGCCCAAGTTCCCCACGGCTTGACCTCCTGTGTGGAAATCATCTTTCCAGATGGCTTCTGAGGCCCTAGAAGACCAGTCTGGGGCTGCTTGGGCGGAGGTGTTCTGGTGCCTCCGAGCTCCTCACCCCGTGAGTCAGGACCCGGGCCACCACATCCCCCAGGGTAAAGGCGGGAGGTTTCGCGGGGGTTAGGTGGTGACAGGCTGTGAAGACGACGAGGGTGCTCCTTCAGAGTCCCTGCTGCCACGAGCCTCCTCTGATGGGAGCAACAGATGACACCACCCTCCACCACCCTCCTGACCCCACTCTGGATGAGGAAGCCACAGAGGGGCCCCCTCTCATGGAAAGCCTTGCCTCCCTCCCTGTGATGTGGCTTCTGGCTTCTCACTAGCAGCTCAGGCCGCAGGGGCCCCCGGAAGAGCCTTTGAAAGGAGGCCCCAGAACATGCCCCACCCTCCCCAACTCGTAATGAGCTTCAGGAGAGGAGGAAGCAGGTAGAACCCGGGATAGACAGATGGACGGACTTCCTATACCTCCAGGGGTGGTGCAGAGTCGGGGGGCCGTTCCGGGGGAGCCCCAGCCCGGAGCAGCCCCCCAGCCCTGCCCAGGTTTCACCAACACAAACTCCCATTTCTAAATGCTGAGCCCTGTAGGAAGCCTGGGCCAGATGGAGCAGAGTTGGCCCAAGCCGGGTGCCCCTCTGTGGGGCTGCCCACCTGGCCTCCACTCACTGACCACACTGCATGGCTGAAGTCCCCCAGCTTGTCAGGCTCCTGGCTGGACCTGAGATCCCAAAGGTGGGGCGTAATGAGGGTCACTCACCTCTGAATCCCTGGACCCCAGAACTGGGCCCAGCCCTTGCTGGGTGCCCAGGAGATGCTGGATCTTAATAACAACAGCCAACATGTGGGCACCGGTGTGAACCAGGTTTGCCGTGAGGATGTCAGGTCCATGGGCTGAGTCTTCCCAACACCTGCTAAGGTGGGGACTCCCCATTTCACAGACGGGTAAAATGAGGCACGGAGAGATCAATGAATGGGGCCAGAAGGCAAGTCGAGCAGCTTGGCTCCAAGGCCAGCCATGAACCGTTGTGCTAGGAAGACGGAGGGAGGGGTGGAGGAAAAACCTCATTGGCGGGCACTCCAGGGCCTCCCCGCCAAGGTGAAAGCACACCCTGAAGTTAGAGCGAGCAGAAGCCTGACCGGGGACTGATGGAGAGAAAGGCAGGCAGGGCAGGAGAGGAGAAACGGGCTGAACCAGGCCACAGGGCTCTGGATCTAAGCTAAGGAGCCGGACCGTCCCCTGTGTAGGGGGCAGGGCGCGTGCGGTGACTTTCACTCTCTGCGCCTGAGTGTGCAGAATTCTGCAGGGCTCTGGTGAGTTGCCTGTTGACTTCAACCTCTTCCATTTCATGGATGGGGAAGTTGAGGCCCAGAAAGCCCCCTGGCAGGGCCTAGGGCACACAGTAAGCCAGGCCCATTTGAGGTGAGAATTCAGCATCTAGGCCAGTGATGGATGGATGGATGGATGGATGGTAGGTGGATTGGTGACGGATGGACAGAGGTGGTGGTAGATTGATGATGGATGGGTGGGGGATGGGTGGATAGACAGATAGGTTGTGGATGGATAAATGGATGAGTAGTGGGTAGGTGGATGGATGGATGGATGAATGGTGGGTGGGTTGGTGATGGATGGACAGAGGGGTGATAGGTTGATGATGGATGGGTGGCAGATGGATGGATGGATGGATAGGTTGTGGATGGATAGATGGATGAGTAGTGGGTAGGTGGATGGGTGGATGGATGGATGGATGGGTGGATGGATGGATGGATGG
>NW_024412417.1:46711217-46746917 GCF_014898765.1 Herpailurus yagouaroundi | reverse complement strand
TGGATGGATGGATGGATGAATGGTGGGTGGGTTGGTGATGGATAGACAGAGGGTGATAGGTTGATGATGGATGGGTGGGGGATGGATGGATGGATGGATGGGTTGTGGATGGATAGATGGATGAGTAGTGGATAGGTGGATGGGTGGATGGATGGATGGATGGATGGGTGATAGTTGGACAGATGGGTGGTGGGTGGGTGGGTAGGTGAATGAGTGAGCCTGTCTCACCCATGCCAACAGCACACCATCCTCCTTGGGGTCAGGTGGACCAGCCCACCTCTGCCCCTTCCTCTTTGTGACCCAGCAGCACTTGGCCTCCCTCCACTAGGTTTCCCTGCCTGGGGAAGAGGTCAACAGCACCTGCCTGGCAGGTCCTTGGGAAGTGACTCACAGCATCCGGCAGCATCTGGCACACAGTAGGTGCCTCATAAGCACCAGTTCCCGTCTGCCATCCCCACGTCAGTACCAGCAACACAGACGCCCTCCCCCCGAGCTTCAAGGCCTCCAGCTCTGAGCCCGTCAACGGGCCTCGGTCCCTCCCGCCACCCCCCTAGAGGCAGCATATGTTCATTGCCTCCAGGCTGCTATTTTTGTTCAGTCTGTTTCTTCTGAGAGAGAATCTTCCAGCAGCTCTGGCGCCCAGGGATGAGCCAGCCCTGCCCCATCATGGCCGGAAGGAGGGGCAGTTGGACCTCAGGCCCCACAAATGTCCTGAAACCCCAGGAGACAAGGCTGGAAGGGCTGTTCTCTTGCCTTTCACTGGCAGGTTCCCACCTGCTAGGCAACGAGGGTTCGCGGTCACTCCCAAGGTCACCAGCAGAGCCGACACAGGACCTCTCCACACACAGGCTGCCTTCCGGACCATGTCCTGAGCCAGTGGCCTCAGCTCCACGGCAACGCACAGCCATACACGTGCTGGGTCCAGAGGCAGGAGGGAGAGGAGCCCCATCCTCCAGCGATTCTAGGGCCAGACCCGCTGACTGACCAACCACCGTGGAGAGCTGGCCGGCCCCCTGTTTTGGTCAAAGGTGCCTGGGGCTCAGAAGGAGCTGGAAATGTCTCCCGAGGGGTTGGGCGGAGGGGCAGGGGAACACCCCTGGGACTTGATGGGGAATCTGGGATCCAGGGCTTCCCCCAGGGGTAACAGGTGCATTTCCCACCTACGGCCCCACCATGCCCGGTGGGAAGCCCGCCCAGAGGACTGTCCCTTTTCCTCCAGCACCCCCCTCTCATCAACCGTCTGTCTGTGCACGGGTTCTGACACCTTGGATTGGTATCCTGAATCCATCCTGTCCCTGGTCTGTCCATTCCAGCGGCCCCCGCCTGGTTCCAGGCCACCTTCAGGGCTACTGGGAGAGACCTCCATGACATGGTCGTAGGGAGCCCCCCGCTGTTGTTACCGCCCCGGCCGTCCCAGGCACTCTGCCTCCTTCCCTCTCCGCGGAGCCTCACCCCAGGCCCGGGGCTCCCTGCCCCACTCCTGCTCTCACCCTGCCCTGTGCCCATACCTAGCAGCCAGGTGACCCTTTAAAAACGTCCATCCAGAGCTCCCCATGGCCAACGAGGCCTCCCACAGCCTGGCCCCTCAGCGCCTGTGCACGGGACTGCTCACTGTCCCCTGAGTTCATGCCCACGTCGGCACAGGCTGCCCCTCGTGGGCTCTGTCCTATGGCCACCTGTCCTACAGCTCCCATCTCAGTGGCCTCGGCTCCTGGCTCTCTGACCCACACAAGCCTCCCCACCACATGGGCTCACGTCCCAGCCGCCTGCCCTACGTGGCCTGGCCCAGAGCCTGCCGATCGCAGAGATCTTGGGTAGCTGCCACCGAGTGGCCCCGCTGTCCTCACCCTACCTCCATCCGTGTCCAGCCTATGTGATCCCCGTGGGGGTAGGGGGGCAGTAATTGGCAGGTGAACTTTGGGGGTTCCCGGGCCCCCGGCTGAAATCACACAGCACCGTGACGACCCAGATGTCCCACGCCAACTGCTCATCCCGGCCACTCCCCCTGAGGTCAGCCTGCGCGGCTCCTTACTCCTAGTACGATGACGGGAACATGCCCCCGAGAGCCTGTCCCGGCCTGTCCCTGACACAGAGACCACCGGCCCCTCCCGGCCCACCCGGAAGCCGCCTCCCTCCCGGCCCCTCAGCCCTGCTCATTCGACCCGTCTTCCGTCTTCCCTCTGCCCGTCAGACCCGGCCTCCGTCAGCAGCCAGAGCGTGTGGGGATGAGAAAGCGGTTCCCATGGCAACGGCTGGGGAGCCAGCACTGAGGGGGAGTCACCGGAGAGAGACAATTCTGCGGAGGCCTGAGCCACCAACCGGAGTGGGGTTGGGGGGGACCCCACTGAAGAGAGCCGGCAGGGAGGGTCACTGGGCACCCTTCAGAAAGGGGTCACAGGCCTGGGCATCGGGCGTGCCTGGCCGCAGTCCTCACTCCCCACGGGGCCCTGGGCAGGACAGCTGGCCACTCTGAGCCTCAGTTTCTCGAAAACAGACACCAGGGCCTGTTCCATAAGTTTCACAGGAAGGTGTCATTCCCAGTGCGATCGGGGCCATTGGTAGAGCCTCTATGAATGCCGGGTGGAAGGTAGAGTTAGCCCATGTTCCAGACACAGAGAGGGGCCCCCGGGAAGAGCCCGCCAGGGCCACTGGACTGCTGGGCGGTCGGTCTAAGTGCAGGTCCCTTTGATGGCGGGCTTGTCCCTGGCGCCCTCCCGTTGCCCGCTGGCCTGCCTTCCATGGCCCCTGGACCCAGGTCACAGAGGCAGGGCTGACGACCTGGTTGCCGAGGCCACACCGCACAGCCAGCAGGGCACGGTTTGTCCAGAGGGAGAAAGGCCACTCAGCGGCCGGGACCCCACCCAGAGCCTCACCCAGGACGCTTACACACATGGGCGCTCAGGGCCCAGACTCCTGCACTGGCACGGGCAATCTGAAGCAAAGGGACTCCGGTTTGGGGCTGTGCGTGGGTGTGCACGCCTGGGAACCTGGCGTCTGTGAGCCAAGGTCAGTTCCAGGGCTTTGACGTGTGCCCCCACGTCAGTTCACATTACCGGCCACTCTCTGCACAAATGTCAACTCAAAAGAGGCCAACGTCTCCACGTGAAGCGGGTTCTGACCCCGTGCGTGCCCTGAAAGCATCTTGGGGACCCGCTCGGGGTTCCACAGGCCATACTTTGAGAACCGAGGGATTAAGGGATGCTCCGGGAGGGCAGGGATCTTTGTTCTGGTCCCTCCTGGCACGGCGCCTGCCATGCGGAAGGGGCTGGCTGAGTGAGTTATCACCCCCGCTCACACGTGTGGAATCCAAGCCCAGAGCCTGGCGATGTGGGGCCCAGAGCCACACACCAGCCTGGACCCAGGCCTCCGGGCTCCCCTCGGGCATTCGCCCCGCTCTTCCTGTGCACGGATGCTGGGTCCCCAGTGCCTCCTTCTGCCCACTGAGGCTCAGCTGCAAGGTGACATCATCAGGTACCCCCTGCAGCCTCCATCCGTCCTCCCAGCCATCACCACGGCCCAGGAGCATCAGCAGAGGCGGGCACTGGGTGTGGGGTGGGGGGGGGACTGTGGCGTGTAGGGGCTGCATTGCGTCCACAGTGTGTCACCAGGACCTAAAGCGTGCCAGCTCACAGTAGGTGCTCAGAAAATGCCCACGGAAAGACCGAGTCCACCGTCGCGAAGAACTGAGCCTGAGGGCCCCGGGTGGCTGGTCCCGGGCAGACGCACCCAACACCCTGTTCTAAATTCACCTGCGGTCACTGCTGACCGCACGGAGCACTGCCCGTGTGAGCATGTGGGGACAGAGGACCGGGAAGGGGGGGAAGACAGGACGGACCTGTTCCTTCTTGGGGACCCACTGCGTGCCTGACTCCGCTTGCCGCAGGAACCAGGGGCAAAACTCCCAGAAACTGCTGCCCCCAAGGAGCCCCGCCAGGTAGATGCTCACAGTAGATGTCAGAGGAAAGGCCTGGGAAGGTATGAAAAAGGTATGAACCATTTTGAAATTCCGCCAACCCCTCAGTTCTCCCTAACAAGCCCACCCTCAGGAGAAGCCATTTTACCGGAAGGAAACACCCGCCTGCAGCCCCCTGCAGCCTTTCTGTCACACTTGGGGGCCTGGGGACACTAAGAAGCGTGCATGCACTCCCAGCCCAGGACACAGGCTCGCCGAGGGACTGAACCCCTACAGGGCTGGGCTCTGTTTACAGGTCACCCATGTGCTTTCCCTGTCACTTACAAACGCCACATGAGGGAGGGGCGTGGCTGTTAACCCTCAAACAGAGGAAACCTTGGCACAGAGAGGTTCTGTAGCCTCCCCAAGCTCACACGGCCAGCAAGAGGAAGCATGCGGAAGCCTCTCTACCCAAAGCCCACTATCTTAGAACACACAGGCAGTGTTGGAACAGAGCCCCAGGCCCCTGCCCCCGGCCGCACACTCAGCAGAACTCCCCCAGGAGCATGGGGGTGGGGAAGCTTGGTGGCCGTGGGGCTGTCCCTGTCTCACCCAGGGACCCCTCCCTGCGTCAACCCCTCATCCCTGCCCAGCTCCGTCCCAAGACTGACCGGCCTGGCCTCCTGGGAACCACTCCCCTTGGGGCCCCATGTTGGAAGGACCCTGTGCAGGTCTCGGTGAAGTTGAGGGTGGCCATGCTGACCAGGAGCTCACCTCCCAGAGCTACCGTCTCAGCATCTGTGAAAGGAGGGAGGATAATCCCTTGGCGGGGGTGGGGGGGCGGGGAGGTTGGAGGAATCAGCCACGCACTCCCGCACGGGTCAACTAAACACACACACCACAACAGTGACAGTGTCGTCTGCCCCCAGCGATGAGACCGCAGGTTCCCTTCAGGGAAGCAGGAGGGAATGTCACGGGCAGAGTGTGGGGAGACATTCTGGTGTCTGGAAAGCCAGGGGTCACGTCAGCCATCAGCAAAGGAGCCCATCCCAGCACACCTTCCCGGAGGCCCAGATCACCCCCCTGGGCCCACAGGACTTCCCTGCGTGCTCTGACCCACCACACTTACCTACCCTGGCAGCTGAGGTCAGCAGTGCACGAGGAAGGGCTTAGTCTATGAACATGATCAAGGCTCAGTCCACAGCTGGGATCATGGATCAGAACATGGCCAGGAACAGGGCAGAGTGTGTAACTGTGGTCAAGGCTCAATTAGTCCCCACGGTCAGGGCTCAGTCTATGACCTCGGTCAGAGTTCAGTGTTTGACTGGGACCAGGGCTCAGTACGTGACCAGGATTAGACTCGGTGTTCAACCAAGGATCAGGGTGCGTTCTCCAACCAGGAGCAGGGTTCAGCATGTGAGCCAGGTCAGGCCTCGGAGTGTGACTGGGGTCAGAGGTCAGCGCGTCTCCGGGGTCGGGGCTCGGGCCTTGCTGAGAACATGAATGAGCTCAGTGGAGCCACGCCAAGTCCCTGCCAGGCTCGGTGTCTATGCGGCCATCCGTGGAATGTCTATAAAGGGGAGAACTCGAGAAACTGGCTGTCGCTTCTGACAGAAAACCACACTCGTTTTGCCTGATTTTTTTCTCCCTTCCCCTACCCCCGGCCCAGCCAGGCAGCAGGGGAAGGTGTAATTAAAAATCAGGTTTGTTAACACGAGCACGACGTACATAATATTTAAAACATCCAAGCGCCTTTAACTCGCTCCCGACGTGCGTTTGCTCATTAAGCAGGAATTTTTTTACGGCAGCAACACTGCAAATAGCTCTTATTAAAATGCTCAAAACGCCATCTGGTCCTTCGCTGAGACTCTGAGGCGTCGCGGAGGTGGCCCAGCCTGCCTGGGGACTCGGAGATTCCCGGCAGAGCGGCAGGACCGGGGTCCCCACCCGGGCCCCCGAGTCCTCTGGGGGTCCTGTCTGCACCCGGGCTTTGTGTAATCCCATCACACAGATGAGGAGACAGAGGCCGGGGCAGGGAGACAGGTGCCCGGATCGGCACGGCTGATAAGAGAAGACGCCTGGCTGTGAGCCTGCGTCTTCCTGCCTCGGAGGCCCAGGCTGTGTCCTGGGAGGACAGGGTTCGATGAGAGGCAAGGATCCAGGGCAGCCTCTCTGACCAACGGGGCTGGAACAGAGGACAGAGGATGTCTGGACGCAGGGGCCCGGCTCTGCGGATGGGGCGGGAGTGTGCTCTCTCTCACCAGGTCACGGCCACGGGGATGTATGGAAAAGGTTCTACAAACTGTCCCCTAGGATGAGGAAGGGCTGCCAGGCCTCCCGAGATGCCCCTGGGGGCTGGGCCGTGTCCAGAGGGCCAGGGCCGAGTGCCTGGACGGGAGGTCCTCCACTCCTGCCCAAACTGCGGGCGCTCAGGCTCCAGAACCGCTGGGGGTGCGTCTCCTGCCCCAGAGGAGCAGGGAGGCAGGCTAAACCCGCCCCGTGAAGGCCCAGGGGATACACCAGCACCTCCTGGAACGCAGGCCAGTCCTCCACTGTTCCTCCAGCCCCTCCATTCGCTGGGCAAGCTCCGCCCCCCTGCCCCTGCTTCCGGACGGACACGCAGAGAGGACTGCCCACCTGGCCCTCAGGGGGTTTACAGGCCCGCACCCACGGCAGACATCTCCAGGGCACAGGTCCCCTGCACGGACAGGTGGCATCCCGGCCCTTCTCCGCACTTCACTGAACCCCCAGCCAGCATCGGTCACGGTGGGAACCTGTCTGCCATCCCCCAGTGACGTGGAGGGCAGGAAATGGGGCTCCTACCCCAGCCTGGGGTTCTGGAAGGCGGCTTCCCTCCCCAACACACGGGCCCGCAGAGCATTTGCTTCTGTGCACGCGCACACAGCCTCAGCCCTGCCAGCAGCAGACGGCACATGACAGAGTGACAGTCACTCAGAGTGGGAATGTCCCTGGAGAGTGAGCCTTGGGGGATCCCAACCTGGGGTGTGGGAGGACCCGGGGAGGTGGTCTAGAGGAGGTGCGATCAGGACACTACGGCAGCAGGGTGTGCCCAGGGTATGGGGGTGCGGTGGAGCCAGAGACTCCCCACGTCCACGAGGAGACGGGCCCCCGCGGGGAAGCGGGTCCAGGGAGGACAGCCACCACACCTCGCTTTGGGGCCATGTGTGGGGCTTGCAGCTGTACGCCCAGCATCACAGCCCCGGGGGCTGAGGCGGGGGCGGAGGGGTGGGGGGGGGAGGCAGCCTCGACAAGGCTCAAAGCCAGGGCAGAGCTGGTGGCACCGGTGTGCCACAGGGAGGGAGAGACACAGGGAGGCACGAGGGGCCCGAGCACACTGTGACGGCTCTGCCCACGCAGGCACCCCTCTGTCGCTTCTGCCCCTTCCTGTGGCCTTGCAGACACAGCTGTCCCCAAGGAGGCCGTTCCCCGTCAGGAGCCCCAGGCAAGTCTCCCCAACTCCCGCTCGGCCTCAGTTTCCTCATCAGTAAGAGGGTCCTCAAATCACAGAGCAGCAACAGAGAGGGGCTGAGGGGGCGGGGCTTCCAGAATTGCAAAGTTTGTTTGCATACAGAACACACGGCTAGCACAGGTGCCCCGACACACACACACACACACACACACGCATGCCTGTGCACACCTGTGTGCCCGTACAGACACACGCATCCACACTAGCAAGCCCACCAGCATACACAGGCAGGTGCACCAACACAAGCAAGTTCTTGCACACGGCACTCGGAGCGTTGCACGTTCATCTTTCTCACGCCCCAGTCTCCGCAGGTGTGGCCTCCATCAGGATTAACAGACGTGACACACACACCCTGATTATGAGAAGATAGCGACCCGGTGCTGCACTTAACTGATGGAGGACAGGCTCCAGGAAAAACAAGGCACATGCAGAAACTCCTCTCCACTGTCCCTTTGATCTGTCCTCTGGATTCTGGTGGGTGAGCCTGCCCTGGAGCCCAGCCGGCACCTGCCCGGGACTCGCTCCGCCACCGGCCCTCCGGCACGGGCCTCCAGAAAAGCCAGGGGAGACCCGACCCTGGTGTGCGAGCTCAGATCTGGGCCTGGGGCTTGGCAAGCACACGCCTCCCCTGCCCCATTCCCAAGCAATAAGTGGCAGTTTTTAGAAAGTGTCAACTTATTCCCAGCTGTTGTTGCCAAAAAAAGGAAAAAAAAAAAAAAAAAGAAAGAAAGAAAGAAAGAAAAAACCCTCCTTGGTTTCAAGGAAACTCACAACAACTTCAGAAAAACGCGTGAACATGATGAATGTGCTCATTTCCCTGAAGATTCGGCAAAGGCCAGAGGCCCCACGTTTGTCACATGCGGTTGGAGCCCCGGCAGGGGGCCGGGGCCGGGCCTTGTCCGGGTCTGGCATTGCTCCTTCCCGGGCAACGCCGAGCTTCCTGAAAGGAGCCATCCTTTATTCCCCTTTATTCCCAGGAATAAGGCTCTTGACATAAACGACTCCCGCTAGCAATTAGCCGTGATTAATGTAGAGCTTCACTGCAGAAGTGGAGGAAGTTCACAGTTCCCGGGAGGAGGTGGGCGACAATCGCATATTCATGGATCTGGAACAAATGTACGTTCAAGGGGAGTGGGGGAGGCTCCTTGGGACTTTTTCCAGCCCTAGCTCGGCCTGGGAACCAGCTGAGATGCGGGCGTGGCCCTGACGACCGACCGGACCGGGGTCAGCGGACGGCGGCTCGCCCGTCCACACGGGGGACTCCCCGTCGTCGGACACAGCTGCCCAGAGCCCTGTGGCCAAGACCCGGATGAACCAGACCTGGGCTGAGCATGGACACACACACACCCCCCTTCGGCCCCCACGGCGGCTTAACACCGCACCAGCCCCCAGCTTCACAGCCGAGGACGCCAGAGCTCAGAAGGTCAGGGGGCTTGGCCACCGCGCAGGGCCGGCACCGGGAGTCAGGAACCCGCTGGGTCTCTCTCCTCCCGGTCACCGTGGCATTCCTCAGTTTCCCCAACAGAGCGATGGGGGAACGATGGGGCCCCACCTGGCCGGGTGCAGGATGCTCTCCGGCCCCCCTGGCCCCCATCTGTCCCCGAGACTCCTGTCAAGTCTCCCGTGTTGGGGAAAGAAGGGTGCTGGGGCCGGAAGCTCCTCTTCTTAACGGCATTTCGGGGCTCAGTGGTGCTTGGTAATTAAAGGGCCACACGGGAACTCGCCACCCGGGCAACGGCCCAGCCCCGGGGACTGAAACAGACCTCAGCGGGTCCGCCAGGGACAGTCCCCACCCTGCAGAGAGGAACCGGGCTCCGGGACAGGTGTCAGGGGGCCCGTTTCTCAGACGAGACGCCTGAGGGCCCCCCAACCCGAAGGGCTCCACGCGCCCCTCTCCAGGGTCGTCCAGCCACTCAGCCTGCCTGTTAGCCCGGAGGCCCCGCCGTGCAGAGAGCACCTCGTCAGCGGGCTCCCGTCCGGGCGCTTAGAATCCCATGCCTCCCCCCGCCCCAGCCCAAACTCGGGCGTCCCGGACTCCTCTCGGCCTCCGCTTCCCGTCCGACCTTCAGGAAGCCCTGCCCACCCCGCTCCAACCTCCAGCCGGCTCACCCGGATCCTCCTGGCAGCTCGGCCTCCGCTAGTGCCCGCCCCCAAATCCATTTCAACTCACAGCAGACAAACAATCTTTCTAAGCCTTCCAGACCTTCCTTCCCAACCTTTCCTGCATTGTGAGTCCACACACCCAAGGGGCCCTTTCAGACACTTTCCTGGTTTGCCGCAAGAAATTTTCACCCACAGATGACGCATGCACCTGTCTGTCCTGTGTGCACGCCTGTGCTGCACACACGAGGAGGAAGCCTTCCTCGTCCCCAAGAGGCAGACTGGCGCCGCCCCCACAAGAAGGCATGTTCTGGGGCTCTTGAGAGGTCCCTCTGCTCCAAACCCACCAGGGGACAAGCCGCTGGGGCCTCGGGATGGTGGGGGAGGCCACCACCCCCAGGACCACCAGTCCCCAGGGCAGAGGGACTCACACTGGCAGGAAACGCTCGAGCCCGGACAGAACGGATGTCATGGCACCGGGACTCAGGAGCCAGCAACAGTCACCCCGCCGTGCAGAGGGGGTGGGGAGAGGGGACCGGGCCCACCCTGGGGAGTTCCGGAAGGCAGGAACCGGAAGCCTTTGGTGAACTATGTGAGCGACCACAGGGAGTTGCTCTGCCCGGCCCACACCCAACACCCCGGCGCCTTGACCTTGACGGTAAGCCCTTCATCCAGGCAGCTGCCTCCAGCCTCCACCAGCCCAGGGCTCATTGTCATTCCAGGCCAGCGCCTTTCCTGAGGCCGAACAGGGGCGTTATCTAACGGGGGAGGGACACGAGTGGGTCCTCACGGCGACTCAATTAATCCTCCATCGGAAATTCTAACACAATCAATTTGGGGAGCCGGCCGACATCATAACACAGTAATTAGGAACAACTTTCAACTCTCGGCTTCCTTTGAAGATTGTAATTGCAATTAATTAAACATCTTCGCTGCTCCTCAGAGTCTGTTCCAGAGGAAACTAGAACAGAGGCGGGGGGGTGGGGGTGCCCCGACCCCTGTTCTCAGCAGCCCAGGAATCAAGCGGGGAGCTGCCTCCCTTAAATATCAAAGGGTGTGACGCCCCTGTTTCCCTGGGGAAGCCCGAGGTGACTCTGAGGTAGAAGACCCAGCCTGGGGACTCTGAGCCCCACCCTCCCCCGCAGGCCCCACCTGTACCCAGAACGGGAGGGGGGACCCCGGCCCTCCGCTCAGCAAGGCCGTATTCACACATTCGGAGATTACCAGTTGGGCACCCGTTATTGCCAACAGGGCCCCAGAAGCAGGGGCTTCCCCGGTGAACCTGACAGGTCACATCCCTGCCCTCCAGGGGCGTCACCCCAAAGGTGATGCTCGCCAACCGCAAGGCTGCTGGAAGTCACCCCGAGCAAGGCAGTGGGAGGAAGTTGTGTCCCCGGGCTCTGTGGGAGAAAGAGCCGGCCATCTCAGCCCCCAGGGCATCAGCAGGGCCCTGGACAGAGGAGGGGTGACCACGCTGGGTTAAGACAGGGCACGAGTGACTGTCCACTCTCCCAGTGGACACAGCTGTCCTCTCTCTGTCGGGCTCCCACTGGGCCAGGCGGAGCCCAGGGAGCCGACCGAGGAGATCCACACCCCCCCCCCCCACAGCCCGCAAGGAGACCCCATGACCGTGCTCCCCGTCCCAGCTGAGGACCCAAGGCCCCGGGGGAAATGCTGGCCACGGGTCGCGAGTGAGGAGGTGACTCAGTATCCCAGCACGGTCTGTCGTCCCCAAAGCCTGCCTGTAGCCGCTGCCACCCCAGCGAACACCATGCCCCGTGTCACAGCAGTAGGCCGCTGACACAACAGCCACAGCATTCCAGCACAGACCCCCGGCTTGATTCTCAGAAGGGGGCAGTGTCTCCTGGCAAATCAGTGGGAGGAAGGTGGGGTGACACGTTGCCACCCGGATCCAGGATCTGGAACCAAAAAGGCGTTTCCTTCCAATTGACAAAAATGACTGAGAGTGTCATCCTTAGAATTTAGCCCCAGCTCCTACGACTTGAAAGCCAGCCAACTGAGGAGGACAATAAAGCCACACAGGAGAGGCACACTGACCCAGAGGATCGTGCCTAAGGACAGTTAGAGCAATCGGGCCACAAATGTGCTCTGAGCATCCCAGCAGCCAGAGCAAAAAGGGCAAATTGAGGGCTCCATGGCTTTCCCTGTGCAATGAAAAGAGGCAGGAGAAGCTGAGTCCCCAGAGCAGCTCTCATCTAAGGGACAATGGGCAGGGCGTTGTCCTGACGTCCTCCCAACCCCCAATCCCTGAGCTCCTTGATGCAGGCAGTGTCTTCCCTCCCTGAACACTCAGCCCCAGAACTGGACCCAGCACTGAGCAGGTGCTCAAAAAACAAATTCGATTCTCAACCCTGCTTTACACTAACGGGGCAAACGTTCATTTTTCTGGCCGTGCTTCTCCATGGGAGCAGCATTTCTAACCGGAAGAGAAAAGGTGTGATTTGGCAGAAAATGTCAGCCCTGGTGCTCACACCTCCTGACTGAGTGGACACGGTGGTCGTTCCCCATCTTCCCTGACATCCTCCCCCTACCTAGGCCACCACAGTGTTCCGGGCCTTAATTCTTACAATCCAGCCAGGGTAACCCCACGTGCTGGCCACGGGGATTGGTTCAGGTAATGCAGGTCTGAGCCACTTAACGCATGAATCAAACCTGGAGACCTTGATCCAACCTTACCTGAAGCTCAGTTTATTTCTGGGCCCTCCAGATACATAAGCCAGTTTTGAACCTTTTGTAGGTTTTAAGCCTGTTGGGGCCAGGCCATGGTTTTAACACAGAGCTCTAATAACACATGGGCTTGTGTCCTTGGGCAAGCCCTGTCCCCTCTCTAGACCTCAGTGTCCTCATCTGTCTGCTGACCTCAAGGAAGCGCAGAGAGGATGAGGTGACACCGTGCCTGTAAAAGGGACCCGAGAACCCTGTGGCCATGTAGAGACGATGGCTCTTCGTCCGTCCCTGTGGCTCCCTTCCAGCGCACGCGGCTCTGGTCTCGCAGCCCCTTCCTGCAGCCCTTAGACCCTTGAAGCTCTTTTTTCTTGCCCAGCCTTCGCCCACACTGTTCCCTCTTCCTGGATGGCCCTTCCCCAGACTGCGCAGGCCTGGCTCCTCCCCCAGAGTCCACGTGCCTGGCTCCTCCCCCACAGTGCGCATGAGCATGCCTGGCTCCTCCCCATTCTTCCAATCTCCGATCTCCCTTAAATGCCACCTCCTCCAAGAGGCCCTTCCTGACCACCCTGTTTTAAATACCATGTGTCCTATTCATTTTCATCCTAGTACTTCTTGAACGTTTTACTTTTTTTTCTTTTCCAACATGTTTGTTTCTTCACTAGGGGACTCATTTGGAGGTCTTTGTCCCCTAGGGCAATGCCCCTCACACCAGTGGTGGTAAAGGACCAGCGTTTTGATTCCCAATCTGTCCTTGACTAGTACTTTCATAAACTATATGGAAAGTACACTTCTAGGAGATTTTCTACTTGAAACACTAGATAGAAACCTCGCTTTCTTGTTACTACACTCTACCGTCATAAAATTTCTCTGTCCACTTGTTTCAAGAGTTTTTAAATGGTAACTCCATCTCTGCGGTTTAGGGAGAGGGGCAAGCTCACACCCCCCACCCCAGGGCAGGCTGAACCCCCAGAGTTACTGCCCCAGGAGGCAGTGACACATCCCTGGCTTTCTTGCCCCTGGGGCGGGACAGTGCTGATGCCCCAGCGGGATCCCCAGTCGCCCAGAGTGTTAACTTGCTGGGTATCACGCCTCTTAACCGCTTCTTTCCCTTCTCTGTCACCTCCTCGCTCCCCTCCCTGTGTGTCACCTCTCAAGTAAACTGCATGCGACCCCATGATTCGGGACAGCTTCTGGGTGAACCTAAACAATCAATACATAACATGGGAGATCCAATACCTAATGTCATAATTGCTGTCGCCCTATTGTGAGCCAAATGCATAAATATTACAAAGTAAGTGTTGTGCATCTCAATGAAATGGAAAAGACAAAATCCACAGGCGGAAGGAGGCTGGGGGGGGCGGGGGGCGGCAGGGATCTAACAGAACCACCAGTGGAGGAGAGTGAAGCTGGACACCCCTCTTCCTTCTCCTCCAGAGGTGAGCATTTCCTGGGAAGCTAAAAATAACTCCCAGATCAGAAGAAAGGAGAAAAGAACTCTGATTCCATTGCACTGGAGTAAGAACGCACCCTCCCAGCACACCTGGACTATGCCAACCCCCACAGGAAGAGACCCAGGCCGACCGTCCGTCTGGGCCCCCCGTGCAGTGGCTGTGCCCAGCTAACAGCCGGCCCGCAGTAGACAGGCCTCTGCCAGGGCTTGTCACCCACACAGGGACATGCCCCTGGGATGGAGGCCGGCTCACCAGTGGCTGCTCTGGCTCCCAAGAGGCACTGGGGGGCATAGTAAGAGGCACCCCCTCTGCCCAGAGCCAACAGGGGAGGACAACAGGGGTGCAGCAGTGGGGACTGTGCCCCCAACCTTCCTGTTTTGGCATCCCTCGGGCCTCTCCCCCACCCGCTCTGTACTCTCTCCACTGCTGGGGGGGTGGGGGCTTTGTCTCTGCCCTGCTAACCTGCTGCCCTTCCCCTCTCCCAGCTCCCCAGTAGCTGCTCTGTCTTGGAAAACGGAAACACGGCTGAACTGGACGTCGGATATATGGGGAACCAGATCCCAGATGCTACTTGGGACAGCCAGGACCTCGGTGTCCTGATCTGTGGGATGGGCACGCGACTCCCCACCATGGGGCCGGGGCTAGGATCCCAGAGTGTAGGCGCTGTGAGTGGAGGGCCGGCCGCCAGCATCGCCATCCCAGGTCCCGTCCCTTAGCCTGCGCCGATGTCATCTCGATCTCACTCCTTCACTCACTCCCCTGGAGAGCGTGTGGCTCCCCAGCAGCATGGCTGACCAAGCCTGGCCTGGGGGCAGGGCCCAGCCCCTCGTCCTGCTCCGGGGGTCCAGCTGCGACCGTGTGTCCAGCAAAGAGCGCGCGGGCTGGCGAAGCAGAGAAACTCTTTATTGGCCTGGGGGCGCGGCCTAGCCCAGCCTGGGGGCGCCGCCAGGGGTGCCAGGGGTGCCGGGCTCGGGCCCCGCGGGCCCCGGGAGGGCGGCGCCAGGCCCAGGCGGGAGCAGCATCAGGCCCGGCCCGGGCGCACCCGCGCTGGCGTAGCTCAGGGCCAGGCGCTCCAGGCGCCGCTTGCGCACCGCAGCCTGGGCCGTGGCGTGCAGGGGCCGCAGCAGCGCGGGGGGCGGCGCGCCCGGGCCTCGCAGCAGGAAGTCGAAGCCCGCGCGGTCGTGCGGGTCGTAGAAGAGCGGCCCGCGGGCCGGGTCGGGCCCCGGAGGCCAGGCGAACGGGAAGGGCAGCGTGAAGTCCTCGGTGAGCACACGGATGGCAAAGTCGTCCTCCTTGCCCAGCGCGCGGTAGGCGCGCCCGATGCCGCGGAAGTGCGCCGCCCAGAGCTGAGCGTCCCCGCCGTAGATGTCCGGGAAGGGCGGCTCCGGGGCCGCGGCGGGACCTACGGGCCGCGGCCGCGGGAGTGACAGAGGGCAAGTGGCCACGTGTGCGGGCGAGGAGAGAGCGAGGGACCCCGAGAACCTGCCTGGGGGCGAGGAGGGCCTGGAGGGCAGAGGTGGGGTCCCGGGACTGACACGGGAGGCGTGAGACAAATCCCCGAGGGGACAGCGCCCAGACAGCTAGGCGGGCAGAAAGGCACCGAAGGGTGCAGACAAGAGAAGGCCACTCAATACTGCTTGGGCGGAACCTTCCAGGCAGGGAGGAGCCTGGGGAGTTTGGCAGGGCCTCCTGAACGGGCTCCGGAGGCTGGGCTGGGCTCACAGACTGTAGCGGATGGGGCAGGGGGTGATGTGGTCACTCCCAGTGCAGAGTGGACTGTGGGAGCCCAGCCTGGAGGTCGGATCTGGGCCCGGTGAGGACAAAGTAAGGACACTGCCAGCAGAAGCAGTTAGCTGGGAGGAAACAGAGGGGCAAATGCCAGACCTTGCAGATGGAGGTGGGGAGGAGCTGGGGGTGACAGCCGGTTCCCAGCCTGACACCGTGACCCTGGACCCAGGGGGACGAGCAGCCCCACGGGATGGAGGGATCAGGTTGGAAGGTGAAATGGTTCTCTGTCTGTCGGAAAGCCTCTGCTGGGAGCACAACTTTCCTGGGCTTCAGCTTCCCCTTCTAAAAATTGGGAACAATCAAACCTGTTGTGCCACCCTCACAAATGAGATGGCATTGATGAACCTAGGGTGACACCTATGGTGTCACTGGACAGTGACTTCCAAGCTCAGCCCCAGAGATGCCCCAGAGCCACCAGCACCGGGTGATAGTGGGAGTGGGCCTGGGCTGTGGGCGAGGCTAGAGGGCACCCAAGTGGTCAGCACCGCGGACAGCTCCCGGGCCGCCTGGCGGGGAGGGGGGGGCGCCTCCCACCGCCCCCGCTGAAAGGTAAGTGTCTCAGCCCCCCAGCCGGCCTCCCGGGCAGACTTCTTGGGAGAGCCGCTGGGGTTCAGTGCCAGTGGCTGTGGGGTGTTGCTGTGAGTCGGGGTGAGAAACAGCTGCAGGGGAGGGGGGAGTTGGGACGCAGCCCCTTGGAGAGGAGCGGGGAGGGCCCTGGCACACACAAATGGATGCCACTCTCTGACTGGCACTTGGCCCGGTGAGCCTGGTTGTTGCGTGCGAACAGGTGAGGTGGTAAGGGCAGCAGCAAGGGGACCATGTGGCGGCCAGGGCAGCCGTGCAGGTGAGGGGCTGTGCCCGCCCAGAGCAGTGGTGGGAAGTGCTCAGGCCGCGAATGTGGCTTGAGGAAGGAAGGGCAGGGTTTGCTGATGGAGACAGTGGGGGGGGGGGGGGGGGAGGCGAGGCGAGAAAGGGAGAACACGCCGGGCCCAAGCAACCGGAGGAAAGGAGGTGAGGTGGGGTGACTAAGAGAGGGGCCCCGTTTGGGGCAGCTGGTTGCCTTTGGACGGGCCAGGAAGAAGAGGAGGGGAGGACAGTTGGCTTTGAGTCTGGAGTCGGGGCCGGGGCTCCAGGCTGGAGCTAGACCCCTGGGATATGGAGCTGGGGCAGAGCGTGGGAAGGGATAAGGGCCTGGGGCCCCCTCCTGTCAGCAGGGCCAGGGAGAGGAGGAAGGGCAGGCAGTGGTGCAGGAGGAAATGCGTGGGGCTCCAGAGGGCAAGGAGGAGGGGAGCTCCTGAGCCCAGAGCTGCCGACGACAGGTCCCACCAGATGAGGCCTCAGAGCTGCCCCCGGAGTCTGGCAGCGTGGAGGTCACGGTTGACCTTGAGCAGAGCTGCTTAATGAAGGGCGGGTTCCAGTGGGCTCGTGAGGAAAGACTAGGAAGCAGCGAGTATGAGGAGTCTTGCTATAAACAGGGATCAGAGAAATAGGGCGATAGCCGAAAGGGACATGGGGCCAAGAGATAGGATACGGCAGCAAGCTTTTACGTTGCTGGAAAGATCTAGCAAGGAGAGAAGATGTCGCGCTACTGGAGAGGAAGGGTGGGGGTGGCCGTGAGTAGGCAGGAACGTTGGCCTTGCCGGGAGCAGGGATGGGGCGTCACAGGAGCCTACAGGGCAGACAGAGCCGTGGACACAGGTGCAGGTGGGTGGGTGCCCGTGGTGCTGGGGACCCGTAGGAGTCCTCTTCCCATGGCTTTGGGTTCTTGAAAGAGGGAGCAGGGCCAGCAGCTGAGTGTGAGGAGGAAGGGGGGGAGGTGGGGGCCTGGAGCGAGGGAGACATGGACAGAGGGAGGAGTGCAATGTGAAGACCAAGGCCCCTTAGGCTCGCAGTCAGGAATTTGAAGAGCATTAGTGGTTGAGTTTATCCCCAGCTCGGCTCAGCTGTATGGGTGCAGGCGGGGCGGGGGCGGGGAGTTGGGGGTTTGCCAGGCTGGTACAATAAAACAACAGAGGGCCCAGGGAAGGGGGTGTGTGTGCGGGTGTGACAATCACGGCAGAGCTGGATGAGCAGCTCTGGAAGGGAGGGAGGGAGGCAGGGCAGGTGGGAGGAGGAAGAATGTGCTGGAAACAGTGGACAGCGGCTCGCCCCTCAGCTCCCGAGATTCCCAGGAAGGGGGTCAGGGCCAGGCTGCAGTTTGGATGCTGGCAAGGCCAAGGGCATGACCAGGGCAAAGGTGGGTGTGGGGGAAAGGGGACAAGTGCTCGAGGGGAGTCTGGGGAACCGAGAGGCCAGGGTGAGGGAAGGAATCACCAAAGCGATGGCCACAGAGATGGAGAGAGGGTCAGGGCCGGAGTCCAGAATTCAAGGGGGCAGATGACTGCCCTCTCTAGTAGGGGTAGGAGGTGTGTACACCTGAGGAGTGGGGGTCCAGCACTGGGGTTTTAAGAAGGTAGTGGGGGGGGGCAGAGAATGATCTGGAAGAGGCCCTGAAGAGTGAGGAGAACCCTGGCCCACCTCCAGGCTCAGGGGTCCAAGGGTGGCAGGACCCCTGGGAGGGCTGCAGGGCAGTGGTCCTAGAGGAAGAAGGGGCTGTTAAGGGTGAGGTCAGTGCCCCCACTCTGGCCCTGTCCTTCTGTGTGACCTTGGCAGAGCCCCCACCCAGGAAGAGGGGGGTGGGATGGCTGCTTCCTCTCCCACGTTCTCAGAGCCCCAAATGCCAGGGACACCCCTTCTCTTCCAACCTTCCCCCCGCCATGTGACTCACCTGGAGGAGCTACAGGAGGAGGGGCCAGACCAGCAGGGCTGGGGTCCCCGGAATGAGGGGAAGCCATGCCCGCAACCTGGGGGTCAGGCTCGTTTACCTGGCTGCCCAGGACACCAGGGGAGGGGCCTTCTGAGGGGGAGAGAACCTTGCATTTAAAGGGGCCACACCTGAAAGTGGGCTGGGGCTAGGAGGGAGAAGGGTCAAGGAGGGTTGGCGGCCCCCTCCCCCTACACCCCTGCGGCTCACCCCTTCCTGTTCAGGAACAATCCGACCCCACCCTGGCACTCAGACACCTCTCAGCCCCTCCCAACCAACCCACCCGGCTCAGGGCCCCCACGCCCCTTCTACCCCTGTTGCACAGCGCAGCCTGCTGTCCACGGCCCCCACCCTGCATGCTCACGGGGCCACAGAGGCCGTGATCCAGCCGGGACGAGCCTGGCCAGCCTGCAGGCAGCCCGCGAGTATTCCCAGGGTCCAAGGGCTTGTGGATCAGTGGCAGCTCCAGCATCCCCCCTGAAATGGGTCCAACCAGGCCCCTGGCCTCAAGGGACCTGATGAGTTCAAGTTCCCTCAAAATGGACCCAAGCACCGGTAGGGGAGTGGGGACATGAGCCATCATAGGGCAGGTAGCCCGTGACACGTGCATGGCGTATGCGGAGGGCCTCGGGCCTGCCTCACAGCCCCCTCCCCCCCCCCCCGCTCTTGGAAGGTTCACCCTGGGGATGTGTCACCCCCAGCGCTGAGGCCGTTCTCAGGGAGACCGGAAAGCGCCAGACCCCCAGCCTCAGACTGTTACGTGAGCAGGAAATGAACTCCGTCAGCACCGAATGTTGCACGTGCCGAGGCCCGTGTGTCATAATGCTCAGCCCACTGTTGGGAGAGCACAGCGACAGGGGGAGGAAAGGGAGCCTTCTGGAAACCTGGCCCCTTGGCCACTCTCAGGTTCACTCCTGCATCTCCATACCTCCGCACCACCCTCCTCTACAATGCAAACCCATCCTTCAGGCCCTCGCTCACGCTGCCTCCTCCGGGAAGTCCTCTCTGCCTGTTCCATACGCCTCAGAGCCCCCCAAGGCCCGGCTGGCCCTCCCTCTGGAAGTCACCAGGGACTCTCCCTTCCTTGCTTAGAGACCTTGGGTCCAGCGCCACCCTCCGGCCCAGGAAGGTGCATGAGTGAGAGGTTGGGGAGGCCACGGTCGCCTCGGCGAGCGCCTGTTCCGTCTCATCGCCTCCTGGGAGCCCCCCCCCCCCCCCCCGCCAGCGGGCCTGGACACCTCCTCTGGCCCAGAGCCCTGGCGAGGTCAGCCCAGCCCCAGGGGGAGGGCCTTGAGCCCCCCTCCCCCAAATGAACTGTACCTCACTGGTTGCCACCACTCTCAGAAAAACAGCTGAGGAGGGGGCAGGGCGGGGACGGGGTTCAGGAGCGGAAGCCGGCCTCGCTCACCGCAGGCTGGGCCAACCACATTACCTCCCTGGGCCTCAGTTTCCCCATCTGTAAGACGGCTGAAACCGCCTGCCTGCACGTCAGTGAAGAGTTAGGGTGCGGCACAGGAGGGGGTATAATGTGGCAAAGCGGGAACGCGACTGGTCACAAAGAACTGCCCCCTCCCTGAGGACCGGCTTCCTGACCGCCTCGTGACAGGATCGTGGGGTTGAAGCACCTCCAGTCTGTCAGCCGACGGGACTGAGGCTGGAACCCTCTCCAGATCTTTCCTGCAAGCCCTCGTGTGCGTGTGCCACTCACTAACGTAAAATGACAGAAGTGCCCGTACTCCTCCAGCCGGCAGGAGTCGGAATCACGCAGTTCCGCCCCGGGCACCCTCCAGTGTGGGCCCAGAGCACAGCCGTCCCCCCCGACGGTGGCTCAGTGCCAGGACGCCCCATCGCGTGTTTCCGGGGTCTAGGCCCTGAGTGCCCCTGCGGGGTCCTGAGGAGCAGCGACCGGGTGCCCGGTCGGCCCCCACATGGCACAGTACCCTCCTGGGGCACACCCTGCCTCCCCCCCGCCAGCGCCTCCTGAGCCCCCCGCCAGGCCAGGCCCCGCTGGACAGGGCGGCTGAGGGCCTGGCGCTCACGGCCCCCGTGGGGCAGGAGCACAGCCGGTCGTAGGCCTCCGAGTCCGCGCTGGGCGAGTGGGTGCCCGGACGTCGCTCGACAGGTCACGTTTCCCATCATCCTGTGCTCCAGCCACTGGGGCCGCTGAACGCCGGCTCTCGGGGCAGACGGCGGCTCTGGCTGGCGGCTCAGCCATCCGTCTCACGGGGTTAGTACAGGAGAAACAAGTACCGTTGCTGCTGACGTTCTCATTGTGCGGACCTTCACGGGGCGCCTCTGTGGGCCAGGACCCCACGGTGTACTAGTCAGGGTGACATGTGAGCCGTGGTAACAAAGAGCCCCCGACACAGCAGTTTCGATGAGACGGAGCGTCGTGTCCCAGGCCTGCAGACAGCTCAGCTCCACAGGGCGCCCCCCACCCCCGCGGCTCCCCCTGGCCGTGGCTGCGCCCCCTCGGTGGTGTCCCTGGGAGGGACGTCACGCCCCATCGTGTCCCAGCCGGGGGAGAGGGTGAGGGGCAGTCCAGGGCTCCAGCCTCCTTGTGAGAACAGGAGGGGAAACTGCCCTCGGTTCTCTCATTCCAGGGTGAGACTTAGTCACGCGGCCCCTCCTGGCCGCAGGAGAGGCTGGGAAATGTCGTCCTCACCTGAGCCGTCAGGTGCCAGCATCTGGAGTGACAGCGTCCAGTTTGCCACAATAATTAAGACAAGACCGGGTGTGTCTTAGCTGGGGCTTCCCAGAAGCACCCTGTATTCCTTCCGAGGCCCATTCTAACCAGTTGCCCCCAGACAGTGTCACTGGGACGGAATCAACGTGTCCTCAGAGCCGCGCTCCCTCCAAAGGCTCCAGGAGAGAATCTGTTCCTCGCCTCTCCCAGCTTTGCGGGGGGGGGGGGGGGGGGGGGGGGCTCTGGCATTCCCTGTTTGTGGCCACGTCACCCCAACCTCTGCTCTGTGGCCCCGCGGCTTCCTCTTCTTTCTGTGTATCTCAACTCCCTCTGCCTCTCTCTTAGAAGGATTCGTGCGATTGCACTTAGGGACCACCCAGAAAATCTGGGATAATCTCCCCATCTGAAGATCTCTAACTGGATCACAGCCACAGAGCCCTGTTCTGCTGTATAAGATAACAGTTTCCGGTTCCAGGGATTTGAGCGCTGACATCTTTGGGGAAGGGGTGGGGGGTGTTATTCAGCCTGCCACTGGACGTTAAGGCAAATGATTTGAGGACGCGAGGTCACTTGAGACGCAATCCCAGGGCACACTGGAGGGGATGGGAGGAGGCTGATCGGGCGTGTTATCAGGCAGGTGGTTCTCTCGGGGAGCCGCCAAGGCTCGATCCCACCGGCTGATGACCTGGCACCTGCAGCCAGTGGCCACGGAGCCCCTCAAAGAAGATAGGCTGGGACTGACACACAGAAATAGTGAGTGCCCAGGTGATGTGGGAGGGGAACAGTCATCTGCAGTCCTCGCCTTCAGGAAGCTTGCAGTCTAGTTGGAGAGATAGATAAAAGACACGGTAAGTCAATAAATAGAGAGGATTATCAATTATGATAAGGCTAGAGAAGGAAATTGTCAGGGAGCTGGGGCGGGGGCAGGAGGTGTGGGGACACCCTGTGTACTATTCTGTGGACAGAGAGAGTCTCTTGGGGGAAATAACATTGAAGCTGAGGGTAAGGGCAGTATAGCACGTGAAGGGAGAGGAAAGAGAGTCTGAGAAACCCTTTGCCTAGGCAAAGGCCCTGTGGCAGGAAAGACACAATGTTTGAGGAACAAGAAATAGTCCAGGAGGCCATGGGGCTGGTGAGCCGTGAGCTCACCAGAGAAGGGAGAGAACCAAGGAGACTGGCAAGACCAATAGGGACTCTCAGTCCCTTCTCCAGCGGAGAGTCACGGCCCACATGTTCCTTGCCCCACCACCTGGACCACCTCCCTTCTCAGCAGACCCCCCCCCCCAACTGCTGTCTCCCCATCACTAGAGATGGAGATGCCCGCCTCCTTGAGGAGGGGCCGGCCAGGGGGCCAGGCAGAGAGAGCAGCACGTCGGGAGAGGCCCGGGGTGGGGAGAGCCGAGGGGGAGGGGCGAGCAGGCCTTGCTGACCTGCCCGGTGTGGCTCGAACCCCCACATAATCCCCTCTTGTCTCCGCCACTGCCTCTGAGTTATTTTTAAAATCTCATTTTCAGAAAGTGGAGGAGAAAACCCTTCTCTGTTTTTTTCTGTGGAAGATTCAGAGAGGAGTCTGGAAAGAGGAACGGACCCTGGAGGACTGGGGGGGGGGGTGTCCTGGGTCGTGCACCCACAGGGACCCAGGGTGTCTGCGGACCCTGGGCTGGCTCCGTCACATGCGCCAGAGACAGGGAGCAGGACCCCTCCTGGGGCAGCCTCCACCAAGCACATTTGGCGCTTTCACCCATGTGATGGGCACCTATCCCGGGCTGGAGCTCGGCAGGGACACAGGGTCCCTGGGGACCCTCCTGGGGCAGAGGGTCCAGCGAGAGACCATGGCTAGGAACCCACAGGGGGATCCCCAGGACTAGGAGGCTGGGGAGAGACACGAGCCTGTCCAGGGCCATCAGCAAAAGGCGTTGGGAGCAGTGACAGGTGATGGGGGACAGGAAGGGTCCCAGCAGGCGGAGGGCTGCATGTGTGGGCAGAGCAGAGTGGGCCTGGTGTGGTGGCAGCACCGACTGACCCCAGGGACCAGGGTCCACAGGGGCCTTTGGGCGGGTCCTCTCACTGGCACCCACAGGAGGCTCAGCGAGGGGGTAACTCCCTGATCCAAGAAATGCTGGGGCCAGAATTGGACGCACAGGGTCCAAGGCCCAGAGGAAGGGAAGCCTGGAGTCCCAGCCTGCACTTGAGGCCATTGGAGGCCGGGCTCGCTGGGCTGCGTGGGTTTAAACATCATGGGAGGAGTTCCAAGGCTCAGATGGGGCCATTATGCTCCTGGGGGAGGGTCCTCTGGAGAGAAACTTGTCTGCCTGGCACCTTCTGTCAACACCCCCGCCTCGCAGAGGGGCCCAGCATGAGCTGGCACTCCAAGAGTTGATGTTGAAGCAACCTGAGCAGGGAGGATGAATGCTATGGGAGCCCAGGGAAAGCAGGGGTGGCCTCACAGAGGAGGTGACCTGGGCTGGGGTCTCTGAGGGCAAATAGGAGAGCGCAAGGAGTTTCTTTAGGAAAGCAGGTGTGTGGTGGGGAGGGATTGGGCGTTAAAGAAAAACAAATATTCATGACACTTGTTGAAGACCCTGATTTATTCTAGGGAGCACTATCACAGCAGGTGCAGGGACCCGGGCGCTGGGGTTGCGCGTGGGAGGGGAAGACTGTCTCCATCAGAATGAAGCAGGGGCCGTGGGACGTCCAGGCACCAGCGGCTACGGGTCGGCGGATGGACAGGAGGAGACGTCCGGGGCGGAGGCGTTCAGGCTGAACCCACCTGCCAGGATTCTTGCTGAAGCCAGGCCAGGTGGTCAGACCTCCACTGGAGAGGTGGGGGTGGGGGGCAGGATGAGGAAACCGGTCAGATGTGGAGGGCGGCCAGATGTCGGCAGCGGAGGATGGGGGCTCCCTGCTGAAACTGGAGGGCGCAGGAGGGCGCAGATGGGCCCGGGAGAAGGTTCTGGAGCCTGATCAAGCAGAGAATCTTGTCAAGGGCATTCCAGGGGCCAGGGGAGGGCACTGCACAAAGCCTCAGAGGCGGACCTGGCTGCAGCTGGGAGCAGGGAGGAGGTGGGAGGAGGGGCCTGGGTAGCAGAGCAGGGGCTGGGCTGCTGGCCCCGGGTGGGCCCCAGCAGAAGTGGAGCTGGAGGGAGCCTGTGCAGGGGCGTGGGGGTGGGAGAGAGCAGGCGCTCTCCCACAGCTGCCGGGCCCCCGGTGGGTAGCACCCGTAGGTTGCCCAGCCGCCTGGAATGCCACGGTCCCCTCCCCAGACGCCTTCTGGGCTGGGAGAGCTGCGGGGACGCTGCCTGAGGCCTGCCTGGGCCCGCAGCGCCACCTGCCGGCCGCGTGGGGAGGCACAGGCGGGCGCCTCTTGGGGCCTGCTCCGTACTGTCCACAGGCCTCATCCGCACCCCCAGCTGGAGCTCCGTGGGAGGGGCGGGGCCCGTGGTTGAACTCGGCTCCACCACTGCCTGCTGGGTGACCTCCAGCCAGGTTCTCACCCTCTCTGAGCTTCATCCCAATCCGGGGGTGTGAGCACGCCCAGCTATGAAGAGCAGGCAGCAGGCTGGGAGCCCACACCCAGCCACGGCGCTGCTCCCTAATTCCTGGCAGGTTCCAGGGGACACAGGCACGTGGCCCGGCCCAGCCAGCGGCACTGGACCCCTGACATCTTGCCTTATTCACGGTGAGGGGTGAGGGGAGACGGACAAGGGTCAGATCTCAGCAGGTGACCCTCCCTGTGTCCCCTGGGCCGAGGTCCAGCCAAAGAGGCTCACCTTCTGCCATCTGCCCTGATGTGACGCTTGAATTCCCCAGACATCCAGCCTCCCCCAAACCCTGCAGAGGCAGGAGTGCGCGACCTCTGAAGCAGCTCCTTCAGCTTACCTGGGCCAGACTTGCCGGAAAGTTCTCCCTCGGAAACGAGTTTGCAGAAAACCTGCCTCAGCAGGTGGGCCGGGGGCAACTTAGTCTACAGTGTCGCAGGAACCCAAAAGGCCCATTGGGGCCTTGGGAAGGTCAAGGCCAGAACCTGCAAAGCCCCCAGGGCTCGTACCCTCCTCTGTCCCTTCCCTTCTGCCAGGACCCCTGAGCGGGGGATGGGCGGCCCTAAGGGGGCCCCACTCCCAGCCCCGAGGTCTCACTCTCGGCCCCAATTCCAAGTTCCCGAGTGGAGGGGAGACTGGTCGGGCCATCCTGCCCAATCAGCCTGGCAAATATCTAAAAAGGAGCTCTCTAAAGGGCTCTGCCCGTGGCTTCGTTGGTGTCCGTGGAGAAAGTATCTCCCCACCCCGTGGCTGATGGTGGCAGTGTTCACGGAGTCGCTCAGGTGCTTGGTGGCTCGCAGTAGCTAGACCCGTAGCTGTAAATCACCCCTAGGGCACAGTGAGATCTGGTCCAGTGACCAAGAAGTGATGAGTTTGGGGTATTTATTACCTGTTGTTCATAAAATGCATTTAATTGTGAGCTGCTGTGGCTGTATTCAACAACCAACTCTCGAAATTGCTGCGTATTTAGGAACAGTCATGCAAGCCGTTTTGGGGGTGGCTGGGGCACATCCCCGGCCAAGGCCACCAGCCACAAAGGTGCCCGGGACACAGCCCCGGGGCCTGTGGAGGACAATTCTCCCAGACGGGGCTCTTACAAACACCCAGTCTGGCAGCTTCGCACAATCGGGCTCAGCAGGGCCCCTCGGTCACGAAGGAGTTTACGGGCCTGGTTCTCAGCGGTCCGCTTCAGGGTGCTGGAGGGGAGGAACTCGAGCTCAGGGCTCCAGGTAAACCCGGATACGTGCCGACCTTTTCCATTTCAGAGCGACCCGAGGCGCAGCTTCCTGTCTGGGCCTCGGAGGGAACCCCAGCTCCCAGCTCCTGGGCCTGCGGGAAGGTTTAAGGCTCCAGGTGACATAGTCAGAAGGGTGCCGGGGACCCGGTGAGGCCCCGATAAACATAGCACGCTCCCTCCTCACCTGGCCCCTGCCGGCCAGTTTCCTCCCTCCACCTGGTGGGGACCGAAACACCCGGCCCACAGGACCCCAGTTAGACCTGGGGATGCCGCCCCCAAAGCCCAGCCTCCGTGCCGCGGGGGCACCTGTCCCGCACCAGGCACCTCTCACGGAAAAGCAGTCTGAACGTCAGAACCAGCTGGAGGAGGGTGGGCATTGTCGCCCTGTTTGAAAGCAGTCACGGCCTCAGAGAAGTCATCCAGCCGGCAGTACCAGAGCTGGGGTTTGAACCCCAGGGGCCAGTGCTGAGGCCCCCGTGGCCTCAGGGGTGAGCCCTGGCTGGCTGTCGTCTCTGAGACTCCCCAGCAGGGCCCTGGTCCCGGGGACAGACTGCTCCCAGAACGCAGGGGCTGAGTGCACAGTGTGGCTTCAAGGACCCCTTGAGGGAGATGGTTATGGGGGTGCAGGTCGCTGGCCCAGCAGCAGGTCCTGGCCCACAAGAGCCCCTTACCCCTGCAGCGTCCTGGCTCTTAGCCCTCCACTCACCAGCCCCACCCGCAGGGCCTCCAACAGCCGGATATGGTGACGAGGGGCCATGCTGGGTGTCCCCGGCCAGCCTTCTGGACCACGCTTGCCCTGCAGCCTTGCGACTGGACTGTGGCCCAGTGCGATGGGCGGTCATGAAGAACCCTAATCCTGCCACGTCTCCCCAGTGCAGAGCATGGGTGACTTATCTATTGCTGTGCAACTAATGACCCCAAAACTCAGGGGCTTACAACACACATTCACTATCTCACCAGTGTCTCGGGTCAGGAATCCAGGATTAGCTGGGTCTTCGGTCTCAGGGTTCCTCACAAGCCAAGGTGTCAGCCGGGGTGGGGTCCGTGGATCTTACAGGGGACAGTTCAGGACCAGAGACAGGAGGGCTGAGCCCAGGGCCACGCCAGGGGCACAGGTGCACACACATGCGCGTGCCGTGCCCAAGCGCTGGCCCTGGGAAAGTGCCTTGAGCGCTAGAGCCATTGTGACCTCAGGGGTGAGGTCAGGCCTGGCTGGGGTGGGGAGGGGGTACCCAGAGATAAGGCTGCCCCACTGGGCATGAGGACAGAGCTGGAAGCTGGGGCCTGTGGGTTCTCCGGACCACACCCCAACACGGACAAGCAGAATTCGGAACAGTCACGCAGCCACGCCTCGGCCGATAGGATGTCGTCAGCCGTGTCCCAGAACCCCAGGTCAACGCAGCACCAGTCTGGGACATGTCCCCCCAGGAGGGGACATGTCCCCAGAAGGGACACCCTATGTCCTGCTTCCCCGCAGGTGCCCCGGCCCCTCCATCTTTCGGGACAGTGCCTCCCTGCGGGGCAGCAAGGGGCACCCTGGGGGGCATCTGGCGCCGAGCCCCAGGCCTTGAGCCAAGAAAAGAGGGGTCCCTGCAGCCAGGAGCAGCCGGGGAGAGGGTAGGATTGGGACCGAGCCCCCCCCCCCCCCCCCGGCCCCGACTTAGTTGAGGGGAGGATGGGGGGGGGATATTGGATCCAAGTGCTGGCTTTGCCTTCGCCCTGCGGGGTGGTGGTTGACAGCTTGTGGGGACCAGAGGTGTGGCTGGAAGCGTGTCACTGTCCCCGTCCACACATGCCTACTGCATGAGTGAACGCAGGGACCGACGGACTGTCCGCCTGCTTCCCTGAGCCTCGGCTTCTTACCCACACAGCGGACGGTGGTACAATGGCCAGCGTCCCGGCCAAGACAAGGCGCGTCCTAGGGAAGGCTCCTCCCGGCCTCCAGGCGGGTGCTCCGGGGCGGCTCCACCTCCCGTGCCCGGGGCCCGGCGGGCTCCCTCCCCGGCCTCCCCAGACCCCGGGGTGCCCGCCTTGGGGGCCCTGGGCGCCCAGACCATCCCTGGGCGGGTTCCCGAGCAGGAGTCCTGCGTGCGATGCCCGTGGTGGGGAGCTGTTCCAGAAGGAGCAGCTTTGTGCTTGTTTGGAACTCACTTATTTTTGTGTGCCCGCAGTCGTTTCCACGTGTGTGTTGTCAGGCCTGTCTTCTCCTCTGCCGCATCTTGGATCACTTCTAAGGCGAGAAAACACTCCCCTCTGCAGCTGTTTGCCTGACTACACTTCTGTCGCCTTCTGTATTTAAAAATATATTCCACTTTGGCCGTCACCGGGCGAGGATGCCGTTTCAGGGCAAGATACGGGCCAAGTGCTTGTGGGTGACACCGAGCCGTCCGGGTGCGGAGGGGCGCCGGGGACTCCAGCCCTTCGTGAGGCGCCCCCAGAGGTGGCACCAGCCGGCCTCGGTCTGAAAGACCGCACTTTCTGGGAGTGGCAGGGAAGCGGCTGGTTTTCTGGCCGGTGGTAGGAAGAAGGGGTCGTCCAGGAAGGTTCAAGTGTGCGCTGAGCTCTGCTGGCCACGGTCCCCAGGCTGCAGGCTTCAGGCTCGGGCTGGGTCTGAACCAGTGTCGTTCTGCAGAGGCTGCGTGTGCGGGGACAGGTCACTGAACCTCTCTGTGTCTCGGCACCTCGTGGGGTTGGCATAGGCGGACGGCACGGACGTGATGGGGGTGGGGGGGCGGAGGGGCGGAGGTGAGGTGAGGTGACCAGGTGCAGCGGGGCGGGTGGCCGTCCCCCCAGAATGTCTCACTTATCCACCACTCAGTCCTTCGGCTACCCCACACCCTTGCACCAGGCACCTGTCGGACACCTGCACCCCAGCGGTCTCCCTGTCCCCAGCCGGCACGGCACCCGGCTTCCTGTCCGCCCGTCGCCTCTCCCCCAGGACACAAGCTCTCCAAGGGAAGGGGTTTCCGTGTGTCCTGTTCAGACCAACCCCCAGGCCCTGCAGCATCTCCTGGTATGCAGTAAGCACGTAATAAATCCTCCCTGAAGGAACGAGGCCGCCCCCGGGGAGGGCTCAGGAACCATGAAGGTGGCCAGCCACTGCAGGCCGAGGGCCTCACCCCGTCTCTGTCCCCGGCACCTCGGAAAATGCTTTCATCCTGAGGATGGGCTGGCTGCATCCCGTGTCACCCACACTCCGACATGCAGAAATGCAACATCTCTGGCAGCCCCAGGAGTGTCCCCTGCGTGGCCACCTGGCTCCCAGAGGCAGATGGCGGGGCGGGGGCATGGCTATGGGGTGGAGTGACCATGAATGCCCTCTAGGAAGGCGGCTGGAGGAGGCCGGGCTGCCGGGAACAGCCCCAGGAGGACGAGAGGAGGAGGAAGCCGCTGTGTGGGGAAGGCCCTCCTGGCAGCCCACCCTCGGACTCAGCCTCTCATTCATTCGTTCAGTGGACCTTCAAGGACAGCCTTCCCTGGGACGTGCTGGGGACCCAAGAACGGCCAGCACGTCCCCAGGGACACTGGGGAAGGAGAAGGGCCAGGGGCTAGTCAGCAGTAAGGGAGGCACCCCCACCCCAGGATGCTCTCCACAAGCCAAGAAGGCTGAAGGGGGGCATCTGTGCCTTGCTCTGAAGGGGACAGGAGAGAGGAGGAGGAGGAAGGAGGCAGGAAGGACGCATGCTCCGGGCAATGGGCCCAGGGTCCTGGGGAGCTGGGGGCTGTCACAGGGCTTCTCCAGAAATCGGGATGGGCCTGACCACAAATGTTACTGGGAACCTGTTGAGGTACCAGACCCTGCTCCCACGCGTTAAGGGATAGACTTGGAGACAAGACGTAAAGATCCCTGCCCTGGTGGCTACATTCCCGTGGGGGAAACAGTCAATACACCACCCGTGTAATACAGTAAATTATATAATGTTACAAGGTTAAAAGTGACGTGGAAGAAAGTTGAGAGGGTAGGGGGTAGAGAGGGCAGGGCGAGGGGTACGTTGCAATTTTAAATAAGTTCATCAAGGAGGTAACAACTGAGCTGGGACTCAAGGGAGGTGAGAAACTGACCCAAGCAGCTAGCTATCTGGAGGAAGGATGTTCCCCAGCCTGAAGGGACGGCCAGTGTAAAGGTCCTGGGGTAGAAACGTGCCTGGTGGTTTAAGGAGCAGCGGGAGCTCACTGTGACCGGGGTGGAGTAAAGCAGAAAGAAATGAGATGGGAGAGGGGGGCGAAATCATTTTTGTTCTTGGAGATCTTGCTTTCTTTTTTATTGCGCTATAATTCATGCACAGTAAGATTCACCGTCCTCAGTGGGTCGCTTTGCAAGTTTTGACAAAGTCACACAGACGTGAAACCACCACCACAAGCAAGAGAGGAAACAGCTTTATCTCCCCCGAATCCACCATGCCCCTTAGGCAGTCAAGCGTCCTCCAGCTTCCCATCCCCGGAAACCACTAAGCTGTTTTCTGTTGAGTTGGACCTTCTTCAGGAAGTCATAAGGGGACAATACAGTGCGCAGCCCTCAGGGGCCGGTCCCTGTCACATGGCATGACGCAGGCAAGAGCCACCCGTGTTGTTTTTCCGCACTGCATTCCTTTTTATGGCTGGTGAGTTTTTCCGCGGATGTAATACAGTTTCTTTAGGCAGTCACCAGGCAGAGGACGTGCATTTTTTCTGGCTGGGGCTATGACAGGTAGCGCCGTGAGAAACACTCGTGTACAGCTTCTGTGGGAAAGGGAGTTGTTATTTTGTCGGAGTGAATGCCTAGGAGTGGGGCAGCAGAGTGCGCGGGGAACCTCCTAAGAAAACACCAAGCCCCTCTCTCCACACGGCCGTGCAGTTTTGTGTCCTCACCAGCACTGCACGAAAGGGGCCAGTTACCCCCCAACCTCACCAGCACTTGGTATTTTCAGGCCTTTCTCCCCCAATCTTAGCCACTCGAGTAGACGTGTAGCAATATTCCCCTTGGACTTGTTTCCCTCATGAGGAATGACGTCGAGCACCTGTCATGTGGATCTCCTTGGGTGGGGTGTCTATTCAGATCTTTTGTCTGTATTTCATCAGATGGCTTGCGCTGGGGTTTGAGTTTCTGTTTCGTGAGTGATGTGTATGTAGCCCGGATATGGATCTTTATCGGATACGTGATTTGCAAATATTCCCCCCAAATCCACGGCTTCTCTTTTCTGTTTTTTCTAGATGTCTTTCAAAACGCAGAAGTTCTTACTTTGGACGACATCCAATTTAACGTTCATTTTTTTTTTTTTTCTTCTATGGATGGTGCTTTTGGAGGCACACCCAAGAAATCTTTGCCTAGCCCAAGATCACAAAGCTTTTCTCCTGTATTTTCTGCTAGAAGTTTGGAACTCTGGGTTTTACTTTCAGGTCTACGATCTAGAGTTCATTTTCGTACACAGTGTGAAGTATAGGGTGGGGCCCATTTTTTGCATGTGTATGTCCAATCATTGCACACCATGTGTCGAATACACTTCTTAACTGAATTACTTTTGCGCCTTTATCAAAAATCAGTTGGCTTTGTACGCGTGAGTCTTTTTCTGGCCTCTGTTTTGCATTGACTATTTAGATAAATTTAGACAAAATTGCATCTTCACGGTATTGAGTCTGCTTTTTGGGGTTCTTTTTAATGTTTTTATTTATTTTTGAGACAGAGAGAGACAGAGCATGAGCAGGGGAGGGGCAGAGAGAGGGGGAGACACAGAATCCGGAGCGGGCTCCAGGCTCTGAGCTGTCAGCACAGAGCCCGACGCGGGGCTCAAACCCATGAACCGCGAGATCATGACCTGAGCCAAAGTCAGTCGCTGGACTGACTGAGCCACCCAGGCGCACCCGCCCCCCCCCCCCATTGAGTCTTCTGATCCATGAAGATGGTGTATCTCTCCACTTATTAAAGTCTTCTTGATTTCTTCTATTGCTATTTTATCTTTTACAGCCCATAAACCTTGCAATTATTTGTTACCTAAATATCTCATGTCTTTAATGCTACTATATATGGTAACTTTTTCTTAACTTTATTTATTTACTTAGAGAGAGGGAGATAATGAGAATGAGCGGGGGAGGGACAGAAAGAGAGAGTGACAGAATTCCAAGTAGGCTCCACCCTGCCAGGGAAGAGCCCTATGAGGGGCTCGATCCCATGAACTGTGAGACCCTGACTTGAGCCAAGATCAAGAGTCAGACACTTAGCCAACTGAGCTACCTATACAGCACCTTTTTAATTTCAATTCCCAACTGCTTATTGCTAGTATAGAGAAATATGGCTGATTTTTGTACACTGAATTTATTTTTGCAAATTTCCTAAAGTCCCGGGTCAGTTTTGATAGTTTTTTTATAGAGTCTTTGGAATTTTGTAATTAGGTGATAACATCCTCTATATGTAGAGATCATTTGTTTCTTCCTCTGCAGTCTGTACACTCTTCATTTCTTTTCTTACCTGTTTGTATGGACTAAGCCCTCAGTACCCTGTCAAATAGAAGTGGTAAGAACAAACACCCTTTCCTCATTCCCAATTATGTGGGGAAAACATTCAGTCTTTCACCATTAAGTATGACATTAACTATAGGATTCGTGTAGGTATTCTTTATTGGGTTGAGGAAGTTCCTTTAATTCCTATTTTTATTGGGAATGGATGTTGAATTTTCTCAAACGCTTTCTCTGCTTCTGTTGAGATGATAATATGGTTTTCTCCTTTCATCTACCAATATTGGGAGTTACATTGATTTTCAAATGTTCAACAAGCTTTGCATGCCCAGGATAAGGCCCACTTGGTCATGGTAGACGAATGAGCGTGTCCATATATTTTGGATTCTTACGTGAAGAAAGTTTGCAGGGCCTTTATTCGGTTTGGGTATCGGGATATTAAGGCTCACCTCACTGAATGAGTTAAGAAGTAGTCTCTCATCTTTAATTTTCTGAAAGAGTTTTATAGTATTGGTATCATTTCTTCCCTAAATGCTTGGTAGAGTTTAAGAGTAAAGCCATCGGGCCTAAAGTTTTCCTTGTGGGAAAACGTTCAACTACAAATTCAATGTTTATAATAGATGGGCTATTTTGGTTATTTAGTTCTTCTTGATTGAGCTTTGGCATTTAGTCCTTTTACGACGAAGGAATTCATCCATTTCATCTGGGTTGTCAAATTTATTGGCATGAAGTCGTTCATAATATTCCCTCATTGTCCTTTTAATATCTGTAGGATCTTTAATGGCGTATCTGTTCTTAATCTTGATATTAATAATTTGTGTCTTCTTTCTTTTTGCCCTAATAAAGCCTGCTGGAGGTTTAGCAAATGTATTCACTCCTCTTTTCCAAGAGCCAGCTTTAGGTTTTACTGATTTTCTCTATTGCTTTTCTGTTTTCTACTTCATTGATTTCTGCTCTTTTATTATTTTCTTTCTTTGGGCTTAATCTTCCCTTTTTTTCCCTAGTTTTTTAGGTGGAAACTTAGGTCACTGATTTCAGACCCCTATTCTTCTCTAATACTATAAATTTTCATGATGTAAATTTCCCTCAAAGTACTGCTTTAGCTGCACCCCATGCATTTTTATATGTTGTGTTTTCACTTTCATTCAGTTCAAAGTAGTTTTTACTTTGTTTCAGTTTCTTCTTGACCTAAGCAGTATTTACAATTGTTACTTGGTTTCAAAATACTTGGGAATGTCCCATACATCTTTCTGCTATTGATTTCTAATTTAATTTTATTGTGGCCAAAGAGTATGCTTTGTTTGATCTGAATCCTTCTAAACTTATTGAGACTATTTTATGGCCCAGAATATGATCTATCTTGGTAGGTGTTCCACATGCACTCGAAAAGAATACTTGTTCTTCTGCTTTTAGATGGAGAGTTTTGTAAATGTCAATTAGATCACATTAGCTAAGAGTATTGTCCAACTCTTTTATATCTTTAATGATTTTCTGTCTTCTTGCTCTATCAATTATTGACAGAGGGGTGGTGAAATCTTCAACTATGATTCTACCATCCTTCAACTATTTCTCCTTTCAGTTCTATCTCTTTTGCTTTATGTATTTTGATGTTCTGTTATTAGGTGCATGAACAATTAAAATTGCCAAGTCATCTTGATGAACAACCCCTTTGTCATTATGAACTGATTCTTTTATTTTCTTTTTTTTTATTTGAGAGAGGGAGAGAGAGAGAGTGAGAGCGAGAGCTCATGTGCATGAGCAGGGTAGGGGCAGAGGGAGAGAGAGAATGTTAAGCAAGTTCCAAGCTCAGCATCCAGCCCAATGTAGGGCTGGATCCCATGACCTTAGAATCATGACCTGAGCTAAAATCAAGAGTCGGATGCTTAACCGACAGAGCCAGCCAGGTGCCCCTGAGGTGATTCCCTTTATCCATGGCTATATTATTATATACTTTAAAATATACTGTGTCTGATATTAATATAGCCACTCCAGTTTTATTCAGATTATTATTAGTGTGGTTTCTCTTTTTCCATCCTTTATTTTTCATTGATTTGTGTCTGTTATACTTCAAGTGTATTTCTTATAGGCAGCATATACTTGGGTCTTGATTTTTTATTCAACTTGACAGTCTCCACTATTTGATTTAGATATTTAAACCATTTGTATTTAATGTGATTATTGATATGATTTCATTTTAGTCTACTGTCTTGCAATTTGTTTTTGCTTTGTTTCTTCTCTTCTTTGCTCTATTTTTCCTCTTCTGCCTTCATTTGCATTAACTGAGTATTTTTTATGATTCCATTCTATGTCTTTTGTTGGCTTATTACTACATATATTTTGGTTTACTCTCTCTTTGATTTTTTAGTGATTGCTTTCGTGCTTATAGTTTACAATTTTACAATATCTCAGTCTACCTTTAAGTGATAATGTGCCACTCAGCGTATAAGAATCTTACAACATTTTATTTCCATTTCCCTCTCCTGGCCTTTATAGTATTGTTGACATATATTTTACTTCTACATTTGTTATAGGCCCCACAAGGCGTTATTATTTTTACTTTGAACTTGAACAATAAGAAATTACTCACTTACATATTTACCCTTTCCGCTTTTTTTTTTTTTTTTTTTTGGTCCATATTTCCATCTGGTATTATTTTCCTTCTGTCTGAAAGACATCCTCAAACATTTCTTATGGCACAGGTCTGCTAGTTATAAATTCTTTCAGTTTTAGTGCATATGATAAAGGCTTGGTTTTACCATCCGTTGTTAAAATGTTTTTCTCTGACTAGCTTGCCAGGTTTGTTTCTCTTAGTGCTTTGAAATGTTGTTCCAAACCAAAGATGTAAAGGATCTGTATGCTGAAAACTATAGAAAGCTTATGAAGGTAATTGAAGAAGATTTAAAGAAATGGAAAGACATTTCCCTGCTCATGGATTGGAAGAATAAATATTGTCAAAATGTCAATACTACCCAAAGCTATCTACACATTCAATGCAATCCCAATCAAAATTGCACCAGCATTCTTCTCGAAACTAGAACAAGCAATCCTAAAATTCATATGGAACCACAAAAGGCCCCGAATAGCCAAAGTAATTTTGAAGAAGAAGACCAAAGCAGGAGGCATCACAATCCCAGACTTTAGCCTCTACTACAAAGCTGTCATCATCAAGACAGCATGGTATTGGCACAAAAACAGACACATAGACCAATGGAATAGAATAGAAACCCCAGAACTAGACCCACAAACGTATGGCCAACTCATTTTTGACAAAGCAGGAAAGAACATCCAATGGAAAAAAGACAGTCTCTTTAACAAATGGTGCTGGGAGAACTGGACAGCAACATGCAGAAGGTTGAAACTAGACCACTTTCTCACACCATTCACAAAAATAAACTCAAAATGGATCAAGGACCTGAATGTGAGACAGGAAACCATCAAAACCCTAGAGGAGAAAGCAGGAAAAGACCTCTCTGACCTCAGCCGTAGCAATCTCTTACTCGACACATCCCCAAAGGCAAGGGAATTAAAAGCAAAAGTGAATTACTGGGACCTTATGAAGATAAAAAGCTTCTGCACAGCAAAGGAAACAACCAACAAAAC
>NW_024412417.1:46679303-46710817 GCF_014898765.1 Herpailurus yagouaroundi | reverse complement strand
AAAAAAAAAAAAAAAAAAAAAAAAAGAAATGTTGTTCCATGTCTGCTGTCCTGCATTGTTTCTGACTAGAACCACACTCTTGCTCGTATCGTTGTACCTTTGCATATAATGCATCCTTTATATCTGGCTTTCTTTCTTAAGATTTCCTCTTAGCATTGGTTTTAGGCAATTATATTTCAATGCCATTTGGTATGGTTTTCTTCATGTTTGTTTCAGTTGAGGTTCGTTGTGTTTTCTGGATCTGTGGGATTTTTAGTTTTTATTAATTTGGAAACTTCAGATATTATTTCTTCAAATATTGTTTTCTGTCTCTCTTTCTTCTCTTACGAGAACTCACGTTACACACACATGCCATGGCTTTTGAGGTTGTTCTACAATTCACTGAAGCTCTGTTCCATTTTTTCCAGTCTTTTTTTCTATTTCTGTTTCATTTTTAGATAGTTGCTGGTGCAGTGTCTTCAAGTTCACTACTCTTTGTTTCTACTGTGTCTAATCTGCTATTAAACTCATCCAGTGTATTCTTAACCTCAAACGTTGTATTCTTCATCTTGCTTATGTTTTCCATATCTCTCCTTAGCATGCTTATGTTTTAATCGACCATGTTGAACATGTGTAATATTGTTACGATAACATTTGATGTCCTTGTCTACTAATTCTATCATTTGTGTCATTTCTGTGTTGCTTTTGGTAAGTTAATTTTTTTCTCCTACTTAGGGGTCATACTTTCTTGCTGCCATGCATGCCTGGTAGTTTTTTATTCAATGTCAGGCATTGTGAACTTTATCTTGTTGGGTGCTGGATATTTCTGTGCTTTTCAAATGCTCTTGAGTTTTGTTCTATAACACAATTCATTTAAAAACAATTTGGTCAAGGGGCGCCTGGGTGGCGCAGTCGGTTAAGCGTCCGACTTCAGCCAGGTCACGATCTCGCGGTCCGGGAGTTCGAGCCCCGCGTCAGGCTCTGGGCTGACGGCTAGGAGCCTGGAGCCTGTGTCCGATTCTGTGTCTCCCTCTCTCTCTGCCCCTCCCCCGTTCATGCTCTGTCTCTCTCTGTCCCAAAAATAAAATAAACGTTGAAAAAAAAATTTAAAAACAATTTGGTCTTTTTGAGGCTTGCTTTTAAGCTTTGTTAGGCAGCACCAAAGCATTCTTGTCTAAGGATGATTGTTTTTTCCTTCATCACCAAGATAATACCACTTGGAGTACCCTGCCCAGTGCCCTATGAATTACGAAGTTTTCCACTGTGGCTGTTAAAAAAAAAAAGGAATTATTCTCAGCCTGCGTGAGCTCTGAGGAGCGTTTCTTCTGCTCCTGTTGGGTGGCCCTTTTCCCACATGCACTAACCAGCACTCAGAGGCGGACTTGGGGTGGGGGGGAGTCTTCAAACCTCCAGTGCTCACTTTCTGTCACTGTGCAGTTGTCTCCTAGTACTCTTCCCTGCAAACACAAGCCACTTTGGCCTCCCCAAACTTCTACCTCCATTTTCTCCACTTGAGTGGCCCACAGAGCTTCCTGGGCTCCCTCATTCTGCAAATTAGAAACTTCCAGACAGCAAGTTGTGACGATTTGGGGGCCGACCCTGCAGATTTTCCACCTCTCTGGGATACTTATCTTGCACTTCTTGTTGCCTAATGTCTGATATTAGTGGGTTTGTATATGTTTTTCCAATTTTTGAGTTGTTCAAGGCAGGAGGGGGAATCTGGTTTCTGTTGCTCTATCTTGAAGGGAAGTACGGGTGTCGTCTTTACCATCTTCAGGACTTTGAGCTTTTTGCTGAGTACAATGGGGAGCCACAAGAGGGTTTTGAGCTACATGATCTGACATACATTTCTCACATAGTAGAATAAATTAATGGGTACATGTTAAGAGATGAACCACCTTCTAATATATCATATAATGTACCCTTTGAATTTGTTGACAGTCTGTTGTCTTGCTCACTATTACATCCTCAGTGGGTAGAAAGAACGTGACTTGCCTGTGGTTGGTATTTGGGAACCAGGAACTGAGAGTGAAGGAGAAATGGGATCCCAGAGCAGGTGGAGCAGAGACCCACTCCTGCCATGAGGGTCCAAGAGGAAGTCGTGAGACAAACAGCTTGGGCACCACCCCCAAAATGAAGGATACCTCCTTTTTTGGCCCCTCTGGCAATGAGCACAATCTGAGGGAATCCTGTCCCCACATTTGCAAAAGGAGAGAAGGGGAAAAGGAAGGAGGAAGGAACCAGCTTCAAGGGGTCGATGTCCTTCCTTGCCCATGTCACACGTTTTTTCTCAGTATCTCTGTCATGCAAACATAATTGTTCTCAAGCACCAGGAGACGGTGGGGGGAGGTCTGGAGCACAGACAGTGTTGTAGTCCAGCACACTCATCTTCATGGCTCCTGTTCCCACCTGCCCTGTAGCCCTTGGACCCCCACCAAAGACCCCCTCGGTGATATCTGGGTAGCCAGGACAGTCTTGTGTGTGACCCTGAGAAGGCTGGCTCCCCCAAGTCAGTGCAAGAGCTAGAGTTGGGGATGCCATACCCTGAGCCCTCCAGGTCCTGTCAGTCACATCTGTGCCACCAGCACTTGCTGGGAAGTCAGGCCTCTCCAGACCCACAGTAAATGCTGCCTACTTAACAGCATCCCTGAGGCTTTCAGGCCCCTTCCCTACTCCCAGGGTTTAGCCAATCCATTGAACAGAAGGTAGACACATGCAAGGATGTTGCCAAGCCTGATCCTGACCAACATGGCTCTCAGTGTCTACTGGGCTTGCATCATGAATGCACATGAGGATGCCTACATACATCCTGGACCTCTTTTCCATTTCAGAATGTCCTCCCATGTCTCCAAATCCATGAAAGAGTTGTCTTACCTGAAGGTACCTCAGGACCCTTCCTGCAAAGACAGACAGGGACACCCAACCACCATCATTCTCTGCAAGTCACAGAGCAGCCAGGTTGCCGTGGGGCCCAAGGAGCACAACATGTTCATGGAAGAAACCTACAGTGCGGGTGATCACCATCCCTGGGACTCCAGCAGGGCAGGAGATGGGGTGGTCAGGTTCCAGCAGACCCTATCATGTTCCTGCACCAAAACTGTTAGGGATGAGGGCCAGAGGGAATCCACCCACCCGGGGACCTTGGGGATGTCAAGGATCTTGTGGACATAGTGAGACCTTCAGGAGAGAGCTCTACACACCCTCCTTGGCCTCTTCATGCCTCCTCAAGCTCCATCCTAAGCCCAAAACTTCCCTCCCTCACACCTCACCTTCCATTTTTCTCCCACACCGATTCACACCTTAGGACCGCAGCTTAGGCCTGATCCTTTCACAAGAATGCTTCTCCCTTCATTCAAAGGGTAACATGACTTCATCATTTTAGGCAAAGTTAAATTGCCACCTCCTCCAAGTGGCCAGTCCTGAATGTCCCTCCATCTTTTTGGGGATGTATTATCCCTGCCCTCTCTGTGTGCCCAGGGCCTTTTATACAACTACAGAACCAGAGTCCACTGATATTGAGTAGGGTTCCCATGGGCTGGGGACTCTTTCAGAACTGAGCTGGGTCCTGACTCCTCTTTGAGCCCACACACACAGTCCTACGACCACACAGAGTGAACAACATTGAATGTTGAATGACAACATGGAAGGTGAGGGAGTTAAGGGATGAATAGATGGAGGAGTGGAGGGGTGGGTGGGTGGATGGATGGGTGATGGGTGGATGGATAAACTTATGAATGGATTAGTGGGTAGACAGGTGGATAGATGAATTTGTGATCAGATGGGTGATGGATGGATAGATGGATATATTTACTAATGCATGGACTGGTAGGTGAGTGTAAAGATGGACAGACAGGTGGATGAATTGATGGACAAATAGGCATATGCATGAATGTGTGGGTGGATGGACAGATGAATTGATGGACAGGCAGATGATAGATGAATGGATAAGTGGATGGATGAAAAAGTGGTTGAATCAATGAATGGATGGAAATATGCATGGGTATATAAGGGTGTGAAAACCTGCCTGTCTTCCTGCTTCTTATCCTATCTCAAACTCCAGGAGGACTCTTTGGACAGTCAAGAGGCCCAGGAATTCCCAGTATATTCAGTTCTTCAGTCTTCATTTTCAAGTCACTCTTTCCCATTCCCAGCCCTACCACTTCCCTGTCTATGCATCCCAGCTAGCACAGTGTAACCTCCCCACAGGCTATCCACCCTCACACCTTTTTCCATCTCCTTTAGCCATTTGCTTCAAGATGCTCCAGGACCTGAATGGTTCAGACCCTCGAGGCCTGAAGTACATCATTAAGAAGATCAAGAACATGGCTCACGAGGCCCCCAACCTGGTGCTGGAAACTATCCATGACTACTTTGTGAACAACCCAGAGGTGGGAGCTGCTTGAGCCATTGGAGGGAATGCATGGAAGCAGAGGGAGGGCTGGACCCCAAGGCAGGTTCAAATCTTGGCTCTTTGGTACAGCTGCTTGATTTGGGGCAAGTCAGTCTCCTCATATGTCTAATGGGTTAAGCAGGGAGGGAAGAAGGTGGACCATGTGTTGACTACCCTCAGAATAGTCTCATGATATAGATATTATGACCCCCATAGATGAGGAAACAGGCTTAGGAAAGGAAAGTGATTTGCCTAAAGTCACAGAGAAATTAAGTAGCAGAGATGGATGAATGGATGCCAGAATGAGGCTGATGCTGCTGAGCTCCGACCTGGCGACCGGCACAGCGACCTATCCTGTGTAGACCAACGTTATTTTTCCTACACCAATCACACTTCTTTCAAAACAGCTTCTGCGGGGTTTTCCTACACCAATCATACTTCTTCCAAAACCCCTGCGGGGTTTGGCCTCGTAAGCTCTTTCTTCCAGCTCCAGGCACATCTCGGTTTCCTCCTGAATCTGTGTCTCCCGGATTGGAATTCCTAAAGGCCCCAAATAAACTGCTGGTTTGCTCTGCCGCTCGGTTCCTTTCTGCTCGACAAGGTCATTGTCATGCTAGCAGTGGTGCCCTGTGGTCCCCCCACTGCCTCTGGTGCAACCGTAGAGACTCCAAAGTCATTGCGGACATGAGACCTTTACCCGCACGCAGTCTTCTGCAGAGTCCCCCGTGCGTCTGCCCGCCCCGCAGTTCCCCAAGGTGCGCCTGGCTCTGGGTCTCTCCGTGGCCACTGTGCCCTCTGGCCCCGCCCCCCACGGTCTGGCTGGCTGTTTGGGACCTTTGCTTCTGGAAAAGTTCTCACTTATTTCACTGACAGTATCGTCCGTCCCCCGCGTTGCTCTGCCCAAGGCTTCAGGGACGCACAGGTGCGGGGTGCCCAGTCCTCCCTAATACTTTCATCTGGTGTCTCTTCCACCAGCTCTCTGTCCTCCGTTCGGCTCTCTGAGGACGCGCTGTCTTCCAGACCTTCTGCGGAGTCCCCAGCTCTGCCCCGTGCCTTCGACTGTCCCACGATCTTGATCTGGGGCCTAGAATGTTCACTTTCATATCATGCTGTTTTATTGTGGATACAATACCTGCTTTGATCTCTTGGGACATTAAAGAGACAGCTTTGCTGGAAGCTTTCGTCTCTCCGTTTGGCCTGTGTTTCCTCCCGGTAGCAGTTTTCCGGGTTTCGTCGGGTGTGTGGGGATGGTAATCATCTCCAGCGTGGCTGTCTGCCCGTGGTTAGCGGTGATAGGGAGCTCTGAAGGCACCGGCGGGTGCCAGGATTTGGGGTCCACTGTAGAGTCAGCAGGGAGCCCACGGCTGCCCACCACCCGTGCCAGAACCTCTGTGGCTTTCGTCCTGGGCTGCCCAGATTTCCCAGAGAACACTCCAGCACCGTGCCCGGCCCGGAGGTGTGAGGCTCAGGGGCAGTGCTGTGGAGGGCCCTGGCCTCCCGTCCCAGACCCGTGCCTGCCCCCTCTGGAGACCGAGCCACCCGAGACAAACTCCTCTGGGTGTGCAGGGGCACAGCATCTGGGCGCCTGACGCCTTCTTGAATCGCTGCACCCTCCCCCGGCACCCTGGTCGCAGAGGTTTGGTACACGTGCTCTGCGGAGTCCCCCTCACCCGTGGGCAGACCTGGCCAGGTGACACTGGGCTTGCCCGATGCTGCCTACTGCTCACCGATTACTGTCATTCATTTGCTCTCCAGCTTCCAGAACGTGACTGCTGTTGAACTTCTTAGAACATCTCCTTGGTGGGGGGGGGGGGGGTGCCTGGGTGTCTCAGTTGGTGAAGCATCCGACTCTAGGTTTCTGAAGCATCCGACTAGATTTCGGCTCAAGTCACGAGCTCATAGTTCATGGGCTCGAGCCCCGCGTGGGGCTCTGGGCTGACGGCCTAGAGCCTGCTTGGGATTCTGTGTCTCTGCCCCTCCCCCACTCGACCTCATGCACTCTGTCTCTCTCAAAACAAATAAGTAAACTTTAAAAACAGCTCCTAAATGTGGCTTAGTCGAGGTGTTTTTTTGAAAGGGCAAAAGCAGTTTCAATCCACCCTCTTAATGAGAAGCCCTCATACCCACACTTTGAGTAAATTATAAACGACTGAATGATCTCACATGATGATTGAAACAGCATCGCAGGGCACACAGGGAGGGACCCGAGACCCCCTCGCTTTCAGACGCCACCAGACGCAGGGCAGACCCCTGGCCCCCACCCAGCAGTGGTGCTGTGACAGCACCTCCCGTCTCACACCGGCAGCCGCGGACAGCACCTGATGGTTCCCACTAAACCTCGGAGAAAAGAGGAACCCAGATTACAGCAGCATCAAAAGACATACCAAAATTTTGTTGAGAAAAGCCCCAGGTGTGGCGACACAGAGCGGGCTCCCCTGTGCCCGAGGCCACCGCCCCACTAGCCGGGGGTAGGTAGGCAGGACCGCCAGCTGGGCCTCTTCCCGAGCGGCTGACCCCGAGCCCTCAGGCCCGAGAGGCAGAAACCGTGGCTCGGAATTCACCTGGATGGGTCATCAAAGGAGGTGACATTGTCTGGAGGAGACAGTTGACTGGAGCCTGCAGGACCCATGCCCCACATGGGGGCCTCGGGGCCGCTCTAAAACGGACTAGATCTGGATGGACAAGGTGGGCGGGAGCGGTGCTCCAGGCTCAGAAGCAGGAAGCACAGCGGGCTTCTGGAACTATCCCAGGACCAGGGGTGCTGAGGGTCCACGGAAGCTCAGCCCTGGGACAGAAGCTCAGCTGGCATATGCGGGGCCACCTTGGTCTGTTTTCTATCCAAAATGTGGGCTGACCACAGCGGCCCTGCCGACCAAACCAGACCTCATGCATGAAAAGCCAAAGCTTTGTCCAAGTGCCCACTCCTCCTTCTTGCCCCCCGCCCTCCAGAAGCTGGAAGAGGTATACCAGGACGCGGCCAGCAACGTGCTGCTGGCCATCTGTAGGCATCGTGGCAGGTGGTGGCCCAGCACCTGGAGACGGAGGTCCTGACAGGCGTCTTCCCGCACCGCAGCCTGCTCTACGTGATGGGCATCCTGACCTCTAACGGTATGTCCTGCCCTAGAGGCCTGAGGCACCCCCAGCCTCACCCTGGCCACCTTCTGCCCCCAGGCCCCGAAGGTGGCATCATAAAGAAGGATCCAGAAGGGAACACGGTTGACCTACGGGGCACACGTAGGGCCAGGCATCGGCTGCACAACGTGTCTGTGCCAGAAGAACAGCATGTGGCCCCAGCCCCCCCCACAGCCCCCTCCCCATGGCCAGCCAGGGCCGCATCAAGGCCCCCAGGAAAGGAGACCACCAGCCCGCCAGCTGGTCCCCATTGGCCCGTGGTCCTGCTGTCAGCATTTCTACAATGGCCTGGACAGAAGCAGGACAGGGCAAGGAGGCTCCAGGAGGTGGCCCAGGATGGGCGTGAGGCCAGCACTGCCATAGGGTCCTGGTCCTCTGTCACCACAACAGGCGGGTGCCCCTGCTCACTAGCAGAAGAGGAACCAAGCTCACGGAGGCAGTGTGGTGGGCCTGAAGGCCCCGAACAGCATGTTACAGGCCTGTGATGTCCAGGTCCCAGGGCTTCAACAGCAGCCACTGGCTCTGAGTTGTGGGAAGGGTCGCCCTGGACAGTGGGGTCTCTGAGGACCCTGGGGGAGGCCCTATAGGGAAGGGTCTTGCCAGGAGAGAGTTTAGCATAATGCAAAGCAACCAACTGAGCACCTGCCCTGTGCCAGGCTCCCTGCCCTCAGGAGCTCACAGCCCCCGGAGGGAGGCAAACACCAGCTGTCACTTAGGCACGCTCATCCACTCACAGTGTGAGCGGAGTATGCTGCTGCCCTGAGACCCCCAGGCCACCCCCAAGGCAGCCCTCCCTCCGAGGTTGAGTTTCCAAAGTTCCATAAAAGCTTTCCGTTCTCACAACGCACCCCTCTCCGGGCTTTATTTTCCACCCTTGAAGGGATTCTGGCACATTCCAAATGGCCACGCCTGGAGGGAACCCTCCATTCACCATTGGTGAGCCGGGGGCCCCAAGAGGCAACACGGCCGACCTGAGGACACAAGGCCAGGGTGGCAGGGCCACAAGTCCAGCCCAGCTCTCCAGACCCTGCACCCAGTTCACCGCCCTCCACGAAGCCAGGACAAGTAGAGGCAGGACAATGTCACCCTGGCTCAGTCCAGTATCTGAGGGATGGGGGAGAAGGAGCCCGAGATCCAGCCCCAGCGTGGACATCAGACGTGGCCTCCAGCGACATGGCCCTTCTCTCCCGCAGAGTCAATCTTCCAGAAGGGAGAGAAGGCATGCTGGGAAAAGCAGCTGGCCCAGGTAGGGGGGAGCCCGGCCACCGGGGCCTTCCAAGGGACGCTGGGGGCAGCAGGGGAGCAGGGCATCTGCTCTCCCTGGGAGGTGGGTGGGGGGTGGGGAGGAGCCCCACTGTCACAGATGAGCAAACAGGCTTAGAGGGGACTACAGGATGTAATGCACAGTGCCCGGTACGCGGGCCGCCCTTGTTCAGTGTAGTTAATAGTTTCCGTTAGTGGTAACAGTAGCAGCTAATGATTAATAGAGAAGTAAGACAGAAAATCACTAAGGATAGAGAAGCCTTGAACGACATAATTAACCAAATTGATCTAATTGACATTTCTTTCAAACATAAATAGAACATTCACCAAGATAGCGCGTTCGCTGGGCCCTATATCAAGTTTCGATAAATTTAAAAGGACTGAAATGAAACAGAGTACATTCTCTGACCAGAATGTAAATCAGACATCAATAGCAAAGATGTATCTGGAAAAAAATCCCAAATATTTGGAAAGGAGACAACACATTTCTAAGGAACCCATGGGTCAGAGAAGTCACGAGAGAAAGTAGAAAAGATTTTGAACGCAATGATCCTAAAACACAACGTATGAAAATTTGTGGGGTTCAACAGAAAGCAACCTCAGAAGGAAATTCATGTTTTTAATGCCTGTGTAAGAAAAGAAAGGTATAAAGTCTATTATCTAAAAAGCTATCGGGGTGCCTGGGTGGCTCAGTAGTTTAGGCGTCCGACTCTTGATTTCTGCTCACATCATGATCTCGCCATTTGTGAAATCAAGCCCCATCGTAGGGCTTTGCGCTGATGACGTGGAGCCTGCTTGGGATTCCCTCTCTCCCTCTCTCTCTCTCTGCCCCTCTCCAGCTGTGTGCACTCTCTCTCTCTCAAAATAAGTACACTGAAAAAAATTAATGAATGAAAATGAAAATGAAAACTAAAAAGCTATCCAAAAAAAGGACCAATGAGATCTAAAGTAAGGAGAAGGAACGAAATGATAAAATCTAGAGTACAAGTCAAAGAAATTTCTTAAAGGGACGCAAAGAAAACCCATTTGTTTGCACAACATCCCCATACATGGACGACCCTGTAGGCGCACCGGCTGCGAGCATGAGAATTACCAGTTTGTCCTTCTGGTAACTGGCCCACTCGGATGATGGCCCAGGGTGGGTGGACTTAGCTTGGGGGAGGCTCCCCCTCCTGAGCAGCTCACTGGCCAGGAACAGCATTTCCAGCTTGAAAATGGCCTTTTCTGACGAATGGATACAGAAGCTGCGGTTCATATACACAACGGAATACTACTTGGCCATGAGAAAGAAGGAAATCCTGCCATTTGCAGCAACGTGGATGGACCTGGAAGGTATTATGCTGAGTGAAATAAGTCAGGCAGAGAAAGACAGATACCATAGGTTTTCACTCATTTGTGGAACTTGAGAAACTGAACAGAAGACCATGGGGGAGGGGAAGGGAAAAAAGAAAGTTACAGAAAGGGAGGGAGGCAAACCATAAGAGCCTCTGGGATACAAACTGAAAACAAACGGAGGGTTGATGGGGGGGGAGGGGAAAGTGGGGGATGGGCAGGGAGGAGGGCACCTGTTGGGATGAGCACTGGGTGTTGTATGTAAGTGGTGAATCATGGGAATCTACCCCCAAAACCAACTGTACACACTGCATGTTAGCCAACTTGACAATAAATTATTTTTTTTTTTAAAAAAGAGGGGCGCCTGGGTGGCTCAGTCGGTTCAGCGTCTGACCTTGGCTCAGGTCATGATCTCGCAGTTTGTGGGTTCGAGCCCCGCGTCGGGTTCTGTGCTGACGGCTTAGAGCCTGGAGCCTGCTTCGGATTCTGTGTCTCCCTCTCTCTCTGCCTCTCTCTCTCTCAGAAATAAATAAACATTTAAAAAAAATTTTTTAAAGAAAGAAAACATCCCGCAACATGGCGGGATGAACAGCGGTCTGCAAATAAGCGTCATGTCCTGGCATTCGATCTGCTCAGGCTTCTACTCACTTGCCCCAGCGAGAGGCTGTGGGCCGTCGGGGCGGCAAGGGAGCCTGAACCAGGCTGTAAGCAACAGGCCGGTGTTCCCCACCACGTTGTGTGTGAGCATCCCCAGGACTTGGTTGTCTCTTTCTGGCACAAACCGGGGAAAGGTTTGAATAGTTCTATGGGCCTGAGGTGGGTCATTCCTGGGGGGGCCTGTTTAAGTTCTCTAAAGCCTGCTCGTGTTTACCACCCCCCCCCCCCAAGGAATGGGTCCAGGGACTGGAATTTTAGTAAGTTCAGAGAGTGGGAAAGCTGATGGAGAAACATTAGGAGCCCGCGGTCTGCGACAGGCAGCCGGGCCTCGACAAATACAAGGCTGTGGCTTCGTCCTGTGCCTGCAGGAAATGCTCTGATCAGTTTCATCCTTTCTGGGGACAGCTGGGTTCCGTCAGCGTTTGGATCATGACCTAGGTCAGGAGCTGCGTCTAGAGAGCGTTGCGATTTCTCTCTAGGGGCTTTATGTCCCTCAAGCAAATACATGGAATCCTTCATGAACATCTGGTTGGGAGCTGAGCACGGCAAGGCGTTCTCTCCTCATTGTAGAGGCTCCATCTCCCGGGCGCCTGGGGTGAATCACTCTCCACGGGGCCCTCGGGAGAAATAAGAGGGGGCCTCACGGAACTGTCCAGGTATGTTGTTGACTGACATCGGCTGCCGGGGTCCACAGCGATGCTGGAGAAGCTGAGCCAAATCCACCATTTTGAATAGCGAACCCCTGTGAGTCCGCTGTCTGGGTTTGGAACAACTGGGAAACGGGGAACTGTCTCGTCAGCGGCCCTCAATCCTGGACAAATCACCACTGTGTCCATTAGGTTTCTGGGCGGGCGGGCAAGGTCTCCTGTCCCAGGGCTGGGGCGGGACGATCAGCCCCTGGACGACCAGGGGTCCCTGCCGTCGGTGCGAGGCCTTGTACAGCCTCAGGTTTCACGGGGGTTGAGGCAATTTGGGAAGAAGTGTAGTTATGTCTGTTGGAATCTTTTTTTTTTTTTTTAACATTTATGTGTTTTTTGAGAGACAGAGGAAGAGCAGGAGCAGGGGAGGGGCAGAGAGGGAGGGAGACACAGAACCCGAAGCGGGCTCCAGGCTCCGAGCCGTCAGCACAGAGCCCTACGCGGGGCTCGAACCCACAGACCGCGAGATCATGACCTGAGCCGAAGCCGGACGCCCAGTCGGATGCCTAACCGACTGAGCCACCCAGGCGCCCCATGTCTGTTTGGATCTTGACAGACTCTGTCCTTTTTCACTCTCCCAGTGTCAGTCTGAGAGGCCGCCCACAGGCTTGCAGGCACCTCAGTTCAATTAAGGGACTTTTGTTGCAGTTTGTCCTCTTGTATGTCAAGGACAGACTGTAAAGAACATAAAAGGTTCGGGTGGGTCGGGAAATTCCAAGGCGAAGTCTCCAGCGGAGGCAAAACGTGTGAGCTGGCCCTTTGCATTTAGAAAGGACGTCTCGGTGGACAGGTTGTCAGGGCCTGGGTCACACAACAAAAGAGAGCGTTTTCCAGGGAAAGGCCCCTGGCTGAGACAGAAACTCCCTCTAAACTGGATCAGATGCCCTCACTATGGAAACCTTCCTCCGAGGGATTGGCTGTCCTGGGGGAGCGGGGTTTAAGGAGAGACTGTAGCTCTCGCACGTCCCCGAATTTGGCAAGGCTTCCCACTAATTTAATTCTAGGCTCTCTCTCAGCTGCTGGAGGGGGTTGCTGAGATCAGAGAACCCTGCCATCCCCGTCGGCCCTGGGAGGCCCACGGGGGGCCCCGGCCCGGGGGTGGGCACGGGGACCCGAGAGGTGGTGTGGGCGAGTCCCGTGGGGCCTGCGGGGACAGTGGAGACGTCAATCCCTGGGGCAGCGCCTCGGGGTGCCCGGGAGGCCCAGGTGCCGCCCCAGGCCCCTGACCTTGAGGCCACTGCAGCCCTCAGGCCAACAGCTTGGCGGACCTTTGTTTACGGTAAAGTCCCCAGCTCTGGTCATGAGTTCAGTCAGGCAGGGGGCCTCCCGTCCGATTTTCTGCCTTTTTATCAACGCTCTAATCTCAGGAGATAATCCACCTACAAGTGGAAAAGCTGGAACACGCTGGGTGCCCTCCGTTATTGTCTGGAACCCAGGATGCTGTAGGAAGATCCCTTCCAGACAGACTTCAGAGTCTGCCACAGATCGGTCTTTCGTGTGCACGTTTGAGTAACAGACCAGTGAGTGCGGCCAGGCGGGCTCTGGGCACCGCTTGGGAGCGGTTGTCGCTTCTTTTGTGGCCCATGAGGGGACCATGTCGAAGACTGAGGCTCTGAAATAGCATCCTCGGGTGACACCCTCCTGCCTCTGTTTCTGCTTCTGGGCCCCCCTGGCCCACCAGCAGGTGCACACGCTGACGTGGACTTGGCAGCCTGGGTCATAGCCCGTGGTAAGGACTCTAAATTCTTCAGAAAGCTTCTGGGGACCCTCTCTGGGCTTAGAAGTCTCTTTAACTATTGCCCTTAGTTTGGCCTTTGGCCAAAGAGGAAAAGACTCTGAGAGAGACTCCTGGACCTCCAGCGGGTTTATTTCAAAAGGTAACTGTGTCTGCAGGGTCCACAAAGCATGAGGACTCGGGTCAGGGAGGAAGGAGCCAGCAGGAGGGGTCGCGTCAGGCTCCCTGCCTTTTGTTTTGGGCACCTGTCTTTCATTTGTCATTAGCTTTCGGTAATGAACCTTTGAATGGAGCTTTTCTGGAATCGTGAAGCCTTTCGGAAGCTTCTGCATCATAATCAAACTAAGTATTCCATTCTGTTCATGTCATCTTGGGCAACCTTGTTTCCAAATCCACTTCTGAAATAAACAATCCTAATTTGAACCTCCTCCGTAATGGCCATTGGAATTTTAGGTTGTTTTTACTAAGATTTTGCCGTTTTTGGAGATATTTATAGCTCTGGGACCGTACTTCTTAGACGTAAAATAAGCAGGTATGACAGAAGATAGCACACTAGAGTTTTCGGGGCTTAAGGAGCTTTTTTTTTTTTTCTTAGCTAAGCCTTTGGGGTTCCTCAGAGCCAAGTAATACCCAAGAGGGATGTGCTGCTAGGTTGGGGACTGTGCACGTTTTACAGCACAGCTCATTGTATGGAAATTTTCTTGAGGTTGGCAGGTGACCTAGAGTCAACCTAACCTGTTCTGTGACCAACTTGTCCTAACACCGTGACGGGTGCTCTACCAGTTTTTAAGGATCCGACCAGACCCACCAATTTTTGTGGCTCTTTGGGTCCCAAGTCCCCATTAGCAATAGCCTTTATCTATAAAACAAGACACACAACAGGGCACCTAGGGGGCTCAGCTGGTTAAGCCTCTGACTTCGGTTCAGGCCATGATCTCGCCGTTCGTGAGTTCCAGCCCCACGTCGGGCTCTGTGCTGACAGCTCAGAGCCTGGAGCCTGCTTCGGATTCTGTGTCTCCCTCTCTCTCTGCCCTTCTCCCACTCGCACTCTGTCTGTCCGTCTCTCTCTCTCTCTCAAAATAAACACTGAAAAATTTTTTAAAAAATAAAAAAGCAAGACACACAGCACGTGCAGATTAACACAACAGCAGATTCCCAACCCGGAACGGGGGACGAGGGAATGCACTGATCCAGCAGACCCCAAAAGTGAGGTCAGGGGACAGGACTGGGCTTTCAGACGAAAGGGAAGTGTAGCTAGGACGTCAGTGAGACTGGAGCTCGCCGCAGAGGGCAGAGCTCAGGGCCCGTGTGGACCGGCCCACGACCCTCAAGATCCTCTACCCCAAACAGCTGCAGACCGGAGACAGCAGTGCTCTGCGCCAGGCAGAGCAGGACCCCCAGCAAAGACCTAAAGTCCGTAGGTAAGTGTCCACCTGAAGAGCAAGTGAAAGACACCACAGAGGAGAAAGAGAAGATAGAAACACGGCGGAGAGGAGCGAACTTCTGACACGTGAGGCAGACACGTGCTGAGAATACCAGATGCACAGAAGTACGAGGTACGCATTGCGCGACTCCCATCCTATGAAACTCCAGAAGAGGCAAAAACAATCTACGGTGATAGAAATCAAAGCAGTTTTGTAGTGATGGAGATTGACTAGGAAGGACCGTGAGCGAGCTCGCCGGGGGGGGCGGAATGTGTTCTCACTCTTGGTGGGCTGACAGGAGCGCGGGTCGGCACATCTGTCAGAGTTCATTGTGCCGCTCGGGAAAGATCTATGCCTCACGCTGTGAGTTAAGCCCCCCTCGGTAGACATACTTACAACCCAGACTTATCGATGGCCAACAGACACGTGAAAAGATGCTCGACATCACGCATCGTCCGGGAAATACCAATCGAAGCCGCAATGAGATACCGCCTCACACCTGTCAGAATGGCCAGACTCAAAAAAACCAGAAATATCACATGCTGGCGAGGACGCGGAGCCGAGGGGGTCCTCGCCCACTGTTGGTGGGAAGGCAAACTGGCACGGCTGCTGTGGAAGGCAGCCCGGAGGGTCCTCAAAAAAAACAAAACTGGAAGTACCAGATGATCCAGTATTTATCCAAAGGAAAAAAGACACTAACCTGAAAATACCTGCACGGCTACATTTGCTGCAGCGTTATTTACAACAGGCAAGATACGAAAGCAGCCCCAGTGCTCATCCACAGAAGAATGGATAAAGAAGGGGTCTCTATACCCGGCGGAGTACTACTCAGCCATGAAAAAGAATGAGGTCCTGCCATTGACAACAGCACGGAGGGACCTAGAGAGTACTGTGCTGCGTGAACGAAGTCAGACAGAGAAAGACAAATACCCTATGATTTCACTCCTATGTGGCATCTAAGAAAACAAACCAAGTGAACAAAGAAACAACAACCCAACCAGACTCCTAAATGCACACAACTACCAAGAGGTCTGCTGGTGGCCGGAGGAGGGGGGGGGGGGGCCGGGGAAAATAGCCAAAGGGGTTGTAGAGGTGCAAACCTCCAGTTACAAAATGAGTAAGGCACGGGGATGAGAAGTACAGCAGAGGGAATACAGTCCGTAGTATTGTACCAACGCTGTATGGCGACAGGTGGTGACCACGCACGCCGTGGTGAGTGCCGTGCGCTGTATGGAAGCGTCGAATCTCTTCGCTACACACCTGAAACTTCCAGGACATCGTGTGTTAATTAAACCTCAATAAAAAAAAAACCTTTAAGCCTTGGGGCACCTGGGTGGCTCAGTCGGTTGAGTGTCCGTCCAACCTCAGGTCAGGTCATGATCTTGCGTTCGTGAGTTCGAGCCCCGCGTCGGACCCTGTGCTGACAGCTCAGAGCCTGGAGCCTGAATCAGATTCTGTCTCCCTCTCTCTCTGCCCCTCCCCCACTCATGCTCTCTCTCTCAAAAATAAATGGACCTCAAAAAAATTTTTTTTATTCTTTAAAACTTGACTAATTTTTAACTTTGGAAACAGGTTTGTTCCCCAAACTCAGATATTCCTTTTTTTTTTTTTTTAAAGTAATGTAGTGCCCACCCTATATATTCTACAAACACCCTTAGCAGGGTCTGGGGCAGATGTGGAATCAAATACATTAATATCTCTGCTGCAGACACATACAAAATTCACACTAATTCCCATAAATAGTGTCACATCGGTTTGGATCAGCGTTTACCACCAAATGAGGTTGCTTCAAAGCCATGAAAAAGCGTTTAATTTTCTGGGGTTTTGAATGTGAATCTCGGATGAGGAGCTGTAGCACTGGCACAGGCAGCACTTGAAGGAAACATGACAATAGGCGAGAACCCAGGGCTTCCGGGTGGCCCGGGGCCCACGGTGTTCGGCAGACATCTGTCCTGGGGGCAGGGAGGGTGGGGAGCCAGTAGGTCCCGTTACAAACAGGCCAGACTCGGGGCAAAACCCGGGCAGACGAGAGCGGGGAGCAATGTCCATTTCAGGCCATTTCAGGGCCCCCCCGCCCCGCCTCGCCCCACCCTGCCCTACCCTACGCTACCCAACCCTCCCCAGCATCGCCGGAGAGGGCGCTAAAGGTCCCACCTGCAGGGGGCGCTCTCGGCGGGCTTGCATCCAGCCCCGCGGCAGAATGGATACCCCTGTGCTCCAACCAAGGCACCTATGAGTGCTCCTCTAGGATAAATTCCTAGAAAGGGAGTCCCTTGGGGAAATGTACACACGTTTTAAATTTTAATTGATGCCTGCCAAAGGCTTCACCAAAAAAAATAGAGAGAGAGAGAGATCCCTCACCTTCCCACCGAAGGACACTTCCTTGCTGACATCCAGCAAGTTTATTTTTTGCCAGTCTCATATCATCTTAATTTCCGTTCCTCAGATATTAGCAAGGCTGAGGTGATAGCCTGTCACGTGTGTGTGCTTTCACTATTTCTAAGCGGACCGTTGCCTTTTTCTTACTAGCTTATGAAGTGCTCGTTATCATCGATATTAACCCTTGGCAGGAGGTTGTAGGAAACAAAAACACAAGCCAACACAATTTACTGCATCTTTCAACCGAATTTATGGTGGTTTTGCTGAACAAACTTCGGAAAACGTTCACCTTCACACCCATCAGTCGTTTTTTCTATAAAGATCTGGAGGCTTGGGATCATATCTAGAAGGGGTACCCCCGCCCCAAAGGACCTGGGGATCAAAATCTCGGACTTGAACTGTGGGATCCGGGAACAACGAAATAAAGAAATCTTGTAGTCGTCATATGTTAGAGCAAAACTTCTAGGACTTTATATTTAGAAGCCACACTCCTTCGTCTCTCTGATCCCACATTCATTCAAAACCATTTTACTGGAGCATCGACTACATGCCAGGCACAGTTCCAGGTGCCGGGAGACGGCCTGGCACCCACACTCGGGCCGGGCCGCCTTCACCTGACGCTCACTGAGCATCTGTGACGTCTGGGCCCCTGCCCGGTGCCGGGGACATGGGCAGGCTCCTGGTTTCAGCCTCTCCTTGAACACCTCCAGGGAAGGGAATCTCAGGGAAATCAGAGGGCGGGCCCTGGAGACTCAGGAAGAAAGGCAAGAGAATGACGGAGTCAGGGCTCTGAGTGACCAGGGCGGGCCGGGGCTGGTGGAGGCCTCAGCCCCAGCCCGCGGGGTGGAGGGAGTGACCACTCCGGCCCTGCCCACTCCTATCTGCTCACAGATGGCGGGAAAGTCCGTCCAGTTCCTGAACATGGACAAGTGGTCCAAGGAGCTGTTGTCGGCACTCACCAAGCCTGACCAGACGCATCAGGAACAGCCCCCGGAGAAGGTGGATCACCCCCTGTGTCCCCCGCCCCCTCCAGGCAGCCCCAGGGACTCTGTCCATAGGATGCCACCTAAGCAAGGCCGAGGCCCCAGAAGGACACTGAGACCCGAAAGAAACAAAGGGCCAGGGGCCTGTGCAGCCGGATTTGATGTGGCACCGTTAAAACCCGTCAAAACTAGGCAGGGGCATGAGGGTCCTAGAGCAGGGGTGTGAGGACAGTTACAGGAGCCCAGGGAGGCCATCGGGGTGGACAGAGGTGGGTCAGACCCAGGACAAGAAGCCAAACCTCCCCCCAGACCTTTCTGTTCATCTACTACGGGCTGATCCTTCAAAACGAGGACAATGCCACCACTGTCAGGACACACCTGAGAACCCTCCTGGACACATCCCACCAGTGGCCCAAGCAGCGGGAGGTGAGGACCCGGCCCCCAGCCTAGCCCACAGCCGCCTGACCCTGACCGCAAGCTTAGCCTGATCCCTGCTCGTACCCTGAGCCCTGGTCAGGCCAGACAAAGACACCTGATCCTTTTCACACCCTGAGTCCTGACCCTGGTCACACCCTGAGCCTACCATAACTTGGTAGGTCCTCTCCTCTGTCACACATCTATTTCCTGGACCCTCCTTCCCTCCTCTGGCCCAGGCTCAGAGCTAGTGGGGGCAGGGGGAGTTTACAGACCTCCAGAGAGTCACTGCTCCCCCCTGCCTCCCACACCACCCACCCGCCCCCATAAAAGATGCCCTCACAGGGTTGGGCCAGAGCTGCATGTCCTGAAGAGTGGCGGGGGGGTGGGGGGGTGGGAGGGGGTCCCCGTGACCTTGGACGAGTCCCCTCCCTTTCTGGGCCTCAATTTCCACACCCCCAGGCGAGAGTCCAGGCGTGGTCCTGTGACCGGCACCAGTGACCCTGCTCCCCCGCATCTGTAGGGTATCGCGCTCACCGTCGGGCTGGCCGCGACCCGCCACCTGGACCACGTCTGGGCCGTCCTAGAGCAGTGTGGCCGGAGCACACCCGTTAAATGGAGCCTCCACAGCTTCTGCCTGAAGGTTCTGGCTCTGGGGCGGTTGGGGGCCTCAACGAGGGGCTGGGCATCAGGACCCCCACCCTCTACACGGGCCTGGGCGTCAGAGAGGGTCTCTGGGGATAGTTAGGGGCACAGGCTCTGGACCAAGCCTCCTGGCCTCCAGTGCCACCTGCAGCGTGACCCACGTGCCTCAGTTTCTCCTCTTGAATAACAATTCCTCCCTTCCCAGCCATTGGGATGGAAACGTGGCTTTGAAATGTCTGGCACACGGCAGGTGCCCCGGTGACATCTCGCAGTGGCTGTGCTGGCCGCTGTGTTTATTAATGGCCTTTTGACACGTGCCCTGCCTGTAACATGAGACGAGGGCCAGAGGGCGACCTTGTGCCCCTGCTGATGGGCGGCATGCCCCCCCTCCCCCGTCCTTGCTGCACCCCTGGTCACTCCTGCGGGCAGAATCAGTGTCTGGGGTTGCATGAGGGAGCTCAGGACAGATGGGGGGAAGAGTCACAGGTAGCACAGACAGCCCAGCGGGGACCAGCCACCTCCTCGGGCCCCACAGCCGGCAGGTGGCAGAGCAGGGACTAGAACCCATATCTCCAGCCCTCAGAGGGGGCCTAGTCACTGACAGGGAATGGAGGCAAGTGGTCCTCAGGTGACATCGGAAGGGTGTCTCAGATGTCCCCCCCCACTCTCTGGGCCTCCCTCGGGTCCGAAGGTCCAGAGCCCCATTACCATCTCCCTAGGTTGAGGCATGGCCTGCCGGGCCCCCAGCAGCCCAAAGGGGAAGTGGGCCCCCGGCTCCGGGGGAGGGGGCTACGCCAAGGCAGGCAGCGTGAGGGGCTAGGACCCTGGCCAGTTCTGGGAGAGCCGAGTGCCTCGCACACACCTCGGGTGACCCCACAGTCCCGGGTAAACTGAGACTCGCAACCCCTCAGAACCCTTGCCCGCGGTACCCGCTAGGGTGCAGAGTACTTCCTGTCGCCGCTCCCCCAGGGGTGGGCCAGGGGGACCCCGACGCCCTTTGTCTGTCCCCACCAGGGTCAGAAATCAGAGGACCCAAAGTGGAGGTGGGCCAGCAGCACCATGCTCCTCGCCTACGGTCAGATGGCGGTCAAGGCCAAGGCGCACATCCTCCCGTGGGTGGACAACATCTTGTCACGGATGGTCTTCTACTTCCACTACAGCTCCTGGGTATGGCTCCCCGGGGCCACCCCTCTGGAGCCCAGCCTTGACACAGCCCAGGCCCCACCAGAACCTGGGCCAGAGAATGCTAGGACCTTCCAGGGCCTTGGGGCACTCCTCCCCACCCTTATCTGACTCTGAAACCAGGAGGAGCCAGGCCCGGCCTCCTCGTTGTCCCACCTACTCACCCCGTCGTCCCACCCAAAGCTTCGAGGGCTTCCGTGGCGGCCCCACCCCCACATTCTCCTTGGCTTTCACTCTGGGGCGTTGGAAGGCCCAGTGATGCCCCATCCCCTCCCCAGGACGACGGCCTGCTGACTCTGTACTCCGCACCCAGGGCGTCCACCCCAGGGGGCTAAGAGGACCAGGCAGCCCGGTCAGGCCATCGCATCCCTCAGATCGTTGGGCTCTGGGTTGCCCACACATCGAGTGAGGCCAGACATTGGCTTCTTACTCCTGACCTTGACATGTTGTCAACATATTCACATTTTTAAACAAAACCACACAGCTCCCCCCTCAAAGTCCTACCTATGTGGCCCAGCTGCAGATCTCTACCGTACTCCCTCAGCAATGCCCTGCAGCCACATGTGATGGTGGCGCGCTCTCCTGCCTGTCCTGTGCCCCCTCTATCCCCCGCTCCATGGCCTGACCCCCATGCCCCCATGCCAGGACGAGACCTTGAAGCAGAGCTTCCTCACCGCCATCTTCATGCTGGTGGGGGCCATCAGCCGCAATGAGGGGGCCCACAGCTACGAGTTCTCCCAGATCTCAGAGCTTCTTGAGTGTCTGATGGTGAGTCAGGGTCCTGGGGCAGAGGAAGGGGACCCATGAGAAGGAGGAGACTCCTCCCTCGGGCCAGCAGCATCCACAAGAAGCAGGTGTTGGAAAGGGGCAAAGATGTTGGATTTCTGGGGTGTGTCCAAGCCCCTCATAGGCTCTGGCACCTGGGAGCGCTCCATGCCCCCCACTTCTCTTGGTTCTTCAGGGACCCTGAGCCGGCCAGTTGTGTCCACCTCCCAGCTGATGTGGCTGAGGCCCAGAAAGGCCAGCACCATCCACTCTGCTAGCACCATCCCAGCTCAGACCACTGCTCACTAGAGATTTCAGGCTTACAGAACCCCAGGGTAGTGGAGGAAACACACAACTGCTGGACAATTACAACTGTAATAATAAAGTAACAGTTTACTGAGCTCCCATTCACTGAGCTCCTGCTGTGACTCAGACACTGTGCTTTGCACACGTTGCTTCACACCTGACACGTGTGCAACAACACTCTGTTATTTAAGTAACAGAGTAAGCAAAGCTTGGGGCAGTGTGGAGACTTGCTCAAGGTCGTGCAGCCAGTATGTGGCGGTCAGGGTGCAGACGTGACCTGTCTCACTCTAAAGGCTGTGCTCTAGTTCTCTAAGTGCAGCCAGGCCACAGAGGCCCCCGTGGGTGGGTGGGAAGCTGGACCATGATCCCGTGGGCCATGGGGTGCCAGGCACTGGGTTCTTCAGCCAGGGATGAGACTTGGTGTCAGAAGTGTGATAAGCCCAGGCCTGAGTCACTCAGCCTTCACCTGTGGATCTACAGGTCTTGATGGAGAAGGAACCCCAGGACACACTGTGCACGTCAACTTGCCAGCAGACCATTCACATCATCTCCAGCCTCTGGTACGCTCCCCAGCCCCGCCCAGGGTCAGGCCCCAGTTCAGGCCTGTAAGAGGCTCTCAATAAACAGTTTGGCTATTGTGATTAATTCACACCTCAAAGAATGAAAGTTTAGCATCATTTGCCCAAACAGAGCCACTGAAGGTCCCAGGGGTGTAGCCAGGGCTGGGATGAGACCAGTCTGTCCAGTAAAGGGGAGCCTGAGGTACAGGGCTTATGAAGCATCTGCTCCCAACCAGGCCATGCTAGTCCCTTACAAAGCCTCCTGGAATTCAACCTGCCCAGGAGGCCCTGCAGGCCAGCGAGGCAGAAGTGCACATTTGAGTCTCTGGTCAAGGACAGAACTGGGTGAGGGGCTGCTGCTCGGGGCTTGTCAAATCTGGTCTATTCTGGCTGGGGGCCCCTTTGCAATCACCGGCCCCCACACCCCTCCCTCACTGCCCTCTACCTCTAAATAGTAAACTGAGGCCGCCCCTGGACTTGAAGAGGAAATCACGGCTTCTGTCCGTCTGCCTCCGCAGTGTGTTCGCCCTGCCACTGATGGACGTCCTGAAGAAACACACCTGCCTCTTCCTGGAGCCACCCAACATACAGGTGTGAAGCTGGCTCATGTACCCCTCCAATGAGAGGGGCCCCTTGGGCAGGCATCCGGCTCTGCCTGCTGTTCGTGGCTTTGGAGGGGGTGCAGGCTAGATGGCAGAGCCTTTGACCCCCCATAGGATAGGGCTGGGGACCCTGAGCGTGTTTCTTAACTTCTCTGAGCCTCCATTTGCCCAACTGTGACATGGGGGTGATAAGTGTGGAGCTAACAGTACTTAATTCTCCAGATAAAAGGGGACACTGGTGTCCCATGTCTGGTGCACAGGGTGCTCTACAAATAGGAGTATAAGTGACCTCTCTCCCTGCCCGCCCAGAGAGCAGCCCTGGGCTGTCTCACTACTTAACTGGTCTCGCCCCACCCAGGCCCCAGCAGGCCCATCCTTTACGGGGCCGGATGCCCCCCTCCGCACCTCATGGGCTCTGCAGAGGGCATAAACCCATCCCCCTGGGGCACCACCAACACCTGCTGCCCGAGTGTTTACCCTAAAGGGCAGGGAACTGGTGTTAACCGAGCACCTGCTTTGTGCCAGGCCCTGTGTGTATGTTAGCTCACCTTCCCAGCAGCACTTGTCGACAGGGTGAGGAAACCAGCTCAGAGAAATGGAAGTGTCTGGTGTGGGAGTCGGGGTAGAACCCCACTCCTGCCCTCTGGCCGGGTCCAGACTGGACCGGGACAGATAGGCACTCTGGATGGGGAGAGTGCAAGGGGTGCCCTGGGCCCAGGACAACACCACGGCAGCAGCCCTCCAGAAGGCCAGGGCCTGTCCCCACTCCAACCTTGCAGGAGCCTAAAGTGCCCCCATTACCAGATGACAGTGTCATGGCTGGCTCACCTAGGGAGCTTAGCCGGGTCCCAGAAGGTAGGCTGGGGGCTCCTGCTCCTTCCCATTCAATGTGCATCGGCACCCAGCAGGTGGGGCTGACCTCACAACCAGTTCTCACGTGACCAAGGTGGGCTCAGAGAGCTGAAGTGAGTTCTCCAGGGCTCCCAGGGAGTGGACAGCCCGCGCCCAGGGCTCTGCTCTGACAGGAGGCGGGCTGGGCACTTTCTCTGGCTGGCTCCCTCCGTGAGCACGCCCGGTGAGCCGAGCAGCAAACATTGGGGGTCTCGTGTGAGACCCAGGAGGCAGGACAAGCTGCGTAATTTGCCCCAACTAATGCAAAATGAAAATGCGGGCCCTTGTTTGAAGCTTAGGAAGAGTTTCAAGATGGGACCGCAAAGCGGGAAACCAAGCACTCGAGGATCCTTCTGGGTGCCAGGTCTCGCGCAGGTTGCTTGCCCGAGAAGCCAGCCCTGCTGCAAAGGAACTTACCTTGGCCACAGAGAAACTGTAACCTTGGGCAGGTCTGACCCAGACTGCCCCCGCCCAATCTCCCAGCTGCCCAAATGGGGCTTGTGCCGGGGCCCTTCCTGGGTGTGGTGTGAACGCACGTGGTGTGCAGCCTGGCCACAGGGGTGTGCAGGAAGGGGCACCACTACCATGGAGAGGCCAATGCACTGGGGCCCTGCAGGAGGCCTTGGCCCGCAATCGCAGCCGGGGCCTGGCGGCTGCCCTGACCTGCCCCACCCCCCCTGCACAGACCCTCTACAACAAGACCTTGGAGGCCCTGGACCAGATGCTGCAGAGCCTCATCATGCAGAACCCTACGGCCGACGAGCTGCACTTCCTGCTGTCGGTGAGGGGCGGTGGCTGGCACAGTGCAGGGGCGGGGCCGGCACAGGCCGGGCGGAGGATAGACAAGGGAAGGTGCCCGGAGGAGGCAGGGTCTGAACTCCAGGTGGCAAGTGGCCCATGAACTTGGAGGCTTGAGGGCTGTCCATTTTCAGGGATCACAGCGGCTTGGGAGAACTGGAGGGCAGGACGGCAGGTGCACCTGGTGGGAAGTGGGCCTTGAGTGCCACACTTGAGGGGGGCTGCTGAGGAAGCAGGCTGGGACCTGACCTCCCTCCCCTGAGACCTCGTTCTGCCGCCATGTCTCCAGCTGTGAGGAGGGCTCTCACAAGCCCAGCACCCCCACCCTCTCACCTTGACCGGAGTGAGACCAGTCAACAGGCAGGGACAGTCCAGGGGCAGGGGAGGAACCAGAGATAGGACACTGGCTCAGCTGGGAGGGTTGGAAGTCAGGGCCAGTGGACTTCACCTGAATGAGGACCAAGGAAGTCATGGGGTAGAGAAGGGAAGGGAAGGGCCCAGCAGGCAGAGGGCCCCGCCGAGGGGTGAGTAGCCTGTGTGAGCCCAGGATCAAGACAGACAGAGATTCTGCATGGCTGCAGCGTGGGGAGGGCGCTAAGGTGGCGGCTGGGGGTGAGGAGGGGGGTTAGGGTTAGGTTAGGTCCAGCCTGGAGGCCTTGTGGGGGCGAGGGGAGCCACAGAAGCAGGGGCCCCCAAGCTGGGTGCACCGATGGAAGTCTGGTGTGTGCCTGGCGGGGGTGGGGGAAATGTCTGCATTTTCACTCACCCCCTTCCCCCCCCACCGGGAAAGTAGTGTGTCCCCTCCCCCTGGCAATGTTGGCGACAAACCACAGCAGTGCCGGGAGTGGCTGTGTTTGCCACCGATGGAAGTCACAGATGTGGTCATAGGACATTGCTGGGTCACAGAATCTCCAAATACCGTTTCCTGCATCCGACGTCAGAATCACTGACTGACTATAAGCATCCGTCGCTTTAACAAAGAGGCTCAGATTTGGCTTAAAACTGTTCAGTGTAACTGTTCCAATATGTGTTTGCATCCCTTTGTGACTCCGTGCAATTATGTTGCGCACAGAAAAGCACTGTTCTGTAAAGGGGTGCGTGTCGCCAAAGGGGTTCAAACCCAGGGGCCTCCAGGGGCTTTGAGCAGGAAACGACCTCTCCTCTCTGGCAGAGCTGTCTGGAGCAGAGGGGTCAGGAGAGGCTGAGCAGAGGGACAGGGGAGGGCAAGACCTGGGGAGCGTTGGACGCGGAAGGGGCGGAGCCATGGACCAGGGTGGGCGAGGCCTGAGTCGGGGGTGGGCAGGGCCCTGCTGAGGAGGCGGGCCTGAGGTGAGGGGCGTGGCTGGACCGGGCGTGGTCTCGGCCAGGGTGGGTGTGGCCTGGGTCCCGGGCAGGGCGGAGCCTTGCTGGCCAGCTAACCGATTGGGGGGCGGGGCCTGAGCCGAGAGGTGAGCCCGGGGCTGAGCAGGGGGTGGCCCCCGCGGAGCCGGGGGACGCGGGGGTGCGCGGCTGCAGCACCCCCTCTCTGCCCCTGCCCACCCGCAGCACATGTACACCTGGCTGGCGTCGGAGAAGACACACGAGCGGCAGCGGGCTGTGCACAGCTGCGTGGCCCTCCTCGGATTCCTGAGCCACGACCTCTACCTGGATGTGAGTATCCAGCTCGCAGGCCCCGTGCCCCACGGCCCCTCTGCGGCCCCAACCAGGCCACCCTCCTCGGGCTCGTGGGGTTCCAGGCCCCCTGGACCTCTGCCACCAGGACAGCGCGGATCCCTAAGTGCCCTACAACACGGCCATGCAATCCCCCTTTCCACGCACACCAGGGAACAGGCTGGGGGCGGAGATTGGGGCCCCCTGCTCAGGTCCTCCCAGCTGGGCTCTGAACCCAGATGCCTGGACCCCTGACGCAGCAGGCTGGGCTCCTGTCAACGCGCCTTGAAGCCTCGGGCAGGTTCCTCTACGCCCTGAGCCTCAGTGTCTCACCCATGAAATGGGAGGAAATGAGTCCTCAGAGGGGTGCGGCCCTGCCCCAGTCCAGGTCAGTGGTGACTGCGGCAACAGTCGCCATCCACCGCGACCCCCAGCGGGTCATGCCTCACAGTCTAACCGCCATCTGTCGCTGGAGCCCTTGGGCTGAATGAAGGCGGCACCATCAGGGAATGAGTGCTTCTGCGTTTATCAGCCAAAATCAGCACTAATTCCTTAGGTAGATTCATGGGACGTTGAGAAAATTAGTTTCTCTGCACGTTGCCCGGCCGGCGTGTGTTTCTAATGAAGGCGGAGAGGTGGGCATGGGGGGCAGGGGGGACGGGAGGGAGAGCTCCCTGCACAGACGCCTCCTTCATTCTCAGGGTGAGGGGGACCCCTCTAGAGGGGCTCAAGGGGCCTGCAGTTCATTCAAAATCGATTTCTGCAACCCAGGACCCGGACTGCGGCCGGGGCAAGTGAGGCGCTGACCTGGGGTGCAAAATTTACCCGGACACCAAAACACCCCCACAATCAAGATAAATAAGGTGGTGTTTTAAAGCAATCTACTCAGCAAATGGCGGCAGCTGTGGGCTGGCTGCCTGTTGTTATAAATAAAGTTTTATTGAAACCAGGGTGGGGGTTAGGGCCAGGAGAGTGAAGCCCCATGAGGTAAGGTGGTGGTAATGCAGGGCCAGGCCGTCTCTAGGTACAGTTTTGAAACTGTGTGCATCAGGAATTGTTACATTCATTTTGACTTTTTGAAATATTGCATTAAAGTATTCTTTCTCTTCGTTTCTGAGTTTGGGGTCAGCCCCTTAAGTTGTGCCCTGAGCTGTTGACTATAGCGGCCCGACTGGGTGGGCAGAGCCTGGGCCTGGGGTCCCGAGAGCTGAGTCCCGGCCCTGCCACATGGTTGGAGGGGATGCATTCTGATGCTGGCCGAGCTGGGGTGAGTGCACAGCAGAGGGGAGACCCCACGGTAGGGTCTGCATTCTGTGGTTCCCATACTATCGCTGCAAACAAAAGAGGACTTCAGGAGGACTGGGCAGCTGGTGGGCGTGCTGGGGATTTTGTGCCAGGACCCTGACAAGGCCACCCGGCACTCCAGCCTGGAAGGGGTGGGCCACCTCTACCAGCTCCTGATGCGCCAGAGAGGTGAGCCTCCGAGGGCCACCACGGTGGACCCACGGCCACCCTGACCACAGCCTCAGCTGAGACCACACCCACACTGCTGAACACAGCCCATCCCAGATCTGCCCCCAAACCCACCTCTAACCCCAGCCACGGCCCTGGAACGCCCCCCGCCCCCAGGCCCACTCACACTCCCGACCCCATAAGGGCACAGGCCTGACCCTGGCTACACGCGACCCCACCCTAACTCTTGCCTGTCCCAACCTAGACCCCAGCCCACCTCTGCCCCGCCCTCACCCTCGCCCAATCCCGCCCCTGGCCAGCGAGGGAACTTCCAAACGTGGAGGCGCAGGCCCCCAAGCAGCTCTCCCAGGCCAGCGAGGATGGGGCCCCCATCTGGAGCAGCGGAGACCAGCAGACAGCTCCCCCCACCCCCCGTGAGATGGCATTCCCGAAGGACCACATCTTCCAGCTTGGCAGCTCCCAAGTCATCAAGGTCAAAGCCCTTAGAATGGTGGATAGGTCCGGGTGGGGGGAGGCCTGGCCGTGCTCTGCTCCGACCCCCCACCACAGGGCTTTCAGCTGTTGGGGTGGCCCTACTGCACCCCTGGGGGGGGGGGGTCAGACCCCGAGCCAGGTGTAAGTATTAAAACCAAGGCCGGGATCTCACCTGTGTCTCTGGTGGTTAACTGAGAGTGTTTGGAGAAGTCCGTGGCCCCTGGCCTGGGACCTGGGAGTTGGGGGAGGGGGGATTGGAGGGAGAGACCAGGGACAGACCCTGGGGTCAGCAGCCCAGGCCTGAGTCCCAGCTCTGTCCCCCACGGCTGTGCAGCCCAGACAAGCCCTCTCCCCTCTCTGAGCTCCCAGCTTTCTCCGTAAAATGAGCAGGCTGGCATTGTAAAGTCCTGGCCACCATGAGCACCCGGTAAATGGTGGTGTCGGGACAGCTCCCAGGTGTTCTCTGAGGCACCAGATGGCACCCTTCTCTGTAAGTCTGGCTTTTGCGGGATGAGAATTCTGCAGAAATATCCCTGAATTCCTCATTTTCCCGGGGGCCTCTCAACCCTCTGAAAGCCAGACCCTCTTCCTATGAAGGCAGAGCACGTCTCTTCTTGCACAGTCACCTCGTCTACCTCAATCAGCCTCTCGGTCAGCAGCCTGGGGGAGCCCAGCAGTTCCCCCAAGGCCCTTCTCATCACCCCAGGGAGGTCCCATAACTTTATGACATCCTCTGCCTGATCTGTGTTCTCTTCTGAACATGAGCGAGTCTGAGGCACTGAGTGTGGGCCGGATGCCGGTGTTAACTCGACAAGCCATGTTTCCTGGAGCCTCATGTTCTGGGTGGGCAGTCCGTGATGTCTCCACGGGTCCTTCCTGGTGTTGAGCCCATGACTGACAAAGACCCCTGTCCTTGGCATTCTGATCGGTCTCCCCCTGTTAGACCTTGAGCACTCCAGGCCAGAGGCAGGGTCTTGCCGGGGCTCAGTGCGGGGCCTGGTGGTAGAGCCAGCCTTTGACAGATACCCATCAAGTTGAACCAAATGAAGAAGTGTTTGCACGCAGCTGGTAAGGGCTACAAATATTCCATTAAAATTATTAAAATTACTTTAACCTTCTAACCAGCAGCTAATCCTAATATTCTCACAGACATTTTACCAAAACTTTACAATAATGATTCTAATAAATATTCTACCATCTGTTATTTAACACTTATTTTTATATCCAATAAAAATACAAACATCCTAACAGACTTTCAGACATTTCACCAAATAGGCTAGCATGCAAAGAAACATGTTACCTCCTTCAACATCCTTTCAGACTTCAAACCTTTCTGTCAGCCCCTGTCACCAGCATTCTATCTTCCTCTATCAGACGCTCCAGTCGCAGCCTTCCAGTAGAACTTTCCAAAAGGGTACAAGTGTCTCTGTCCACACTGTCCAACGTACCCAGTACTGAGCACTGGAAATGTGGCTAGTGCTGCTGAGGAACTGAGGTTTTCAATGTTAATTAAGTTTCAGTTTAAATAGGTACGTGTGGCTGGTGGCCACCATATTGAGCAATAATGCTCGAAGTCTTTCTGGAAGGTTCCACCTGGGCCAGCCTCGGGCTGTCAGAGACTATAGTCTGAGGCTATGGAGCAGGGGTCCCACCCACCACCTTGCATTTCCTCCAGAGCCTCTTTATCACCCCAAGCGGCTCACGGTCTGGACTTAGAGTCACTCTTGGGAGAACACGGGCAGAGGCCAGTTGGGCTCTTGGGGAGGCCCTAGCACAGGACGGGAGCCCTGGGCTCTGGAGCCAGCCTGTGCTGTGGTAAGGGCATCCACGCGCCTCTCTGGGCCTAGGGGGTGACCCAGGCGACCTTGAAGACCCTTCACAACTCTGAAGTTCAAGTGCTCTTTGTTAAAATCATGGAAGGAGGGCTGGGGCTTGGCCTGGGGAGCAAGCACCCAGCGGGACGGAGGCTGGCAGCTGAGGAAGCCCACGAGGCGAGGACAGGGCAGAGGAGGGGAGGAAAGGAGGCTGGCGGGGCCGTGCAGGTCCCAGGACAAGCACTGGGTCTGAGTGAGGAAGGGAGCCCTGCCTCTGCCCTACCGTGGGCGTCTCTCTCTCCCTTCCTGCCCCCGGGCCGTGGCTGGCTCAGAGACATGTGCAGGTGATCACGTGTGATCCCGGAGGAGAGGGGCTCAGAATTACGGGGTGCTCAGAAACCCGAGTGGCCTGAAGCAAAGGAAAAGGGAAGGCAAAGGCAGGAGCGGACACCTGGGCACGCGTGACCCACAGTGACGGCTGCCCGCGCTCCTGCCGGTACAGGAGGTCATGAAGCATCTCACGGTGGCAGAGCTGACCGACCTCATCTGGACAGCCATCGACGGACTGGGATCCCCCAGCTCCTTCCGCGTGCAGGCGGCCGCCGACATGCTGCTCCTCGCCATCCAGGAGCACGGGGCCGAGCTGGAGACGGTGAGAGGGCCGGGGCACCCGCTGAGGGTGGGCCGGGACGGGTCTGGGGGCAGAGGGACGCCCGCAGCCAGCACCTGAAGCCAGCGTCTCTGGGCCAAGGCAGCGTCCCCGAGCTCAGCCCCGATGGGGGAGCCACAGACCCCACCCTGACAAGTTCCACTGAATGAATGAGTGAGTGAATGAATGAACGAACGAACAAACGGCCCAAGCAGGTGTCCTGGGGCCCTGAGTGGTGTTTGCAGGCTCGAGAGGCACACGTGCGCTGATAGAACAACCGCTCCAGGCTCTGGCGCAGCACATGGGGGAGGAGAAGGCACAGACCTTTCCAGAAGTTCCCGGTCCAATGGGCGGGGCAGACACGGACAGATAAGGACTGAACAACGTAGGAAGTGCACCCAGTGGGGTGGGGGGGGGGGGCCCCCGGGAAAAGGACGATTGATGACGCGTCCTGCAGATGGGGAAGCCCCAGGCGGGTGAGCAAGGGCACCGAAAGTGGAAGGCGAGGGGCGTTCCAGGCTCCCAGAACAGCGTGTGCCCAAGTGGCCTGCTCGGGAGGTGACGAGGCCGGTGTGTCTGAGCCTTCCGGTGACTGGGCAATGTTTGGACAGAGTTGGAGGGCCTCTCGTGCCAGGGGGAAAGGTGGTGGGACCTCTCTCCCCGCAGCCTGGGACTCCCCTTCTGACCAGGCATCTGGGGCGGGGACGTGCCTCCCCTCAGACTTCCCCGGGCAGGGCCTGGCCTCCCCCCTCAGACCAGCTCTCCCGCCTATATCCTCTGCCTCCCTGCACAGGTTGCCAAGCTGGGCCGAGCCATTCACTTGCAGCTCTGCTCTGTCCACATCCCCCAAGCCAAGGAAGTCGCCCTGCACGCCATCACCCTGCTAGCCCGGAACCACACCTCGGAGCTGGTGACCACCTTCCTGGACCCCTCCCTAACCTTGGACAGGTGCCCGGCCCCACCCTCCATCCTCCCCCCGGCGGGGAACAGGGCCCCACCCCCAGCTCTTCCCTCCTGCCTGCCCCCTCACGGCGCACAGGGACCCCCCACAGGCCTGGGTGCAGGGAGGGAGCCTGTTTGCTCCCTCCCTGTTTGCTTCCTGAACACCTCCTGAGGCCGGCTCCGGGGGGCCGCTGCCCACCATCCCGTGCCACATAGGACACCCCGGCCCAGCCTCTGTCACCTGTCGCCTCGTGGACCCCAGGCACGCCTGAAAGAGCCCAGCCAACACCTCCTCTCCCTCCCCCACCCCGGTGGTCACCGCGGCCCTTTTGGGTGGGGCTGGCTTTCTCTCGAAGCCCTCAGACACCCCCCCCCCC
>NW_024412417.1:46632305-46664303 GCF_014898765.1 Herpailurus yagouaroundi | reverse complement strand
CCATCCACCCACCCATCCACCATCGGCCCACCTGTCCACCCACCATCCATCCATCCATCCATCCACCTATCCATCCATCTATCCATCTGTCCATCCACCCGTCCATCCACCCATCCCCCCATCCACCATCCACCCACCCACCATCCATCCATCCACCCACCCACCCATCCATCCATCCATCCATCTATCCATCCACCCACCATCCAGCCACCCATCCACCCACCTGCCCATCCACGCATCCATTTGCTCCTTGGGCCCTTCATCTATGACTCATTATTTCATTATTCCTTTTGTTCACTCTTTATATGTTATTCGCTTACTCCATTATTCCCATTTGCTCTATCATTCATTCATTCACTCTGTCAGTCGGTCAGTGGATCAGTGCGTCAGTGGGTCAGTGGTCCGTCATCCACACACCCGTCTCCAGCCGTTCCTGCAGGCCCGTCATAGGACGCTTCCGTGTGCCTCCTCTATGCCCCACACCAGGTGGGACCCGTGGAGAGTGGACAAGACAGGAGGAGGGCTGCCAGACCAGGACGGCCAGGGCCAGGGAGGGGGCATGGTTCCCGAGTGGGGTGGGAGCCGGTGGCCACAGCGGGGCTGGGGGAACGAGGCAGATCCAGAGCACTGCCAGCCAAGGAGGCCTGCTGGTGTGGGGACGGCACGGGCTGAACCGGGCGGGGATGGGGCAGGGCCCAGGGCTGAGGGTCTTCAGCGGTCACTGCCCCCACACCAGAGGAGCGCCCTCTGCAGGACCCACAGGACCACTCCCACTCACCGGTGCGCGCCTTCGTGGCCACCTCCGCCTACCGCCAAACACAAACTGCACCGGCAAGGTAGCACGTGTACTAGGAGGCCAGAATGTAGCACGTGCCCAAGACCCACGGGAGCTGCGGCGTAAACAGGGTGGACGTGCGTTTCTCTCCAGGGGCGCGGCCGTCCTGATCCGCTCCTCCTTGTTCGCTGTGCACCCCTGCCCCTGGGCGCTGCCCTCCTGGGAGGGTCTGCGCGGCCACCACCTTACTCCAGCCGGCAGGCACACCCCACCCTTTGAGGGCACGACCCACAGGTGCTCCGGTCCGACTGGCCACGCGGTCGCCCCGGGCTGCAAGGAGGCACGGAGACACCACGCGGCCAGCTGTGGCAGGAGGCCCTCCCGGCAGCAGCCCTTTGGTGCTTGTTGGAGGTTGTGTGACGATGCCACGAACACAATGCTTAATGAAATACTCGCCTGCCGTGGAGTAAAGCAGGGAGCCCTCCAGGCAGCGTCCCCCACCCCCACTGCCAGCCTGCGAGCACTCTCGTGCAGGTGCCCTGTGACCTCCCGCCCGGGGGACCCCTTATCGGGCCCCTCAGCACACAGACCGTGTGACTTTTCCATCCCCTTGGCCCGGGACACCTCGCTCGCTTGGTTTCCCTCCCACATCCTGGGCGGCCTCTTCCTTGGTCTCTCCTGTCCCTGGCCGGGCACCGGATGGCGCCCCGGGACTCCTGTCCATTCCCCCTCCCCGTCTTTGCCGCTCCCTTGCTGGCCTTCTCCGATCTTTAAGTGCCATCTACTGGCCCACTGCCCACCAGATCCACATCCCAACCCCAGACCTGAACGCCAGCCTTGACTCACTGCTCAGATCCTAGCTGGCATCTCCAACTCAGCACATCCACAGCAAACTCTGTCACCCCCACAAATAGGCACCTCCTGCAACCTTCATCTCGGCCGATGGGGACCCCAAACCTGGGGGCCGTCCAGGCGATCAAGAAATCCCAGGCAAACCCAGAATCCGACTGTTCTCCCACTCCGCTGCTGCCCTCACTGAAGTCACCAGCATCTGCCCCAGACCACTGCACCCCCCTCCCTGGTCCCAATGGTTGCCCCTTCTCCTTTCCGGTGTAGGCTCACCCAGCAGCCAGCAGCCTCCTGTGAGGATGTGAATCAGTCTCTCCTCTGCTCACAAACAGGGTAGTCATGCTCCTGCCTCAGGACCTTTGCACATGCTGCTCCCTTTGCTGGACTGCCTTTCCAGCACATCTGTAAGAACTTCCTCAGTCGTCACCTTCTCAGTGACACCTTCTCTGATCCTACTTAAATTCTGTAACAACCCCAGCCTCCACCACGGCCTCCACCACGGCTCACTCTATCCCCTGCTTTATCTTCTCTCACACTGCTCGTCACCCTCTGACACCCATTGTGTTATGCGTGATTTGTTTTCTGGTCCTTCCCATTAGAGTCCCATTCTGCCCATTCACTGCCAGGACCCGAGTCCCATCCCAGCACCCTGGCTGTACCCTGTAGGTGTGCAGAAAGTGTTTGTTACTGTGAAATGAGTCGTTTGCTGCAAAGTTAATATTGTAAAACCCCACAGAGCTCAGGAAGCCAATGAGGTGGCTGAAGACTTGTTTTAAAGTTGTAAAAATCACACTGGTTTACCACACTATCACTGATAAGGGGCCCAACGGCAGGAAACATCCTTTTGCCGACAGGCTGCTCTCCAACCGTTCATCTGGACAATTCACGAGCACCAGGCCAACAAGAGGCACAGACAGAACTGGCTGAGAATGAATTCGGTCTTGTTTAAAGTAGTGTGCAAGTGGACAGTGGTCGTTGTAACGTAGGAGGTCCGGAACCATCTCCTGTGCACCCGAGTTCCCTGTGACTAGGGAACCAATGACCTCAGTCTGTGCACAGCTGACCAACCCTGTCTCGTCCTGTCCCCGGGCCCTCCCTGGCTGGCCCACTGGGAGGCCGGGAACAGGGGTGAAGGCAGGGTGAGGCGGAGGAAGGGAAGAGTGGTCTCCAGGACTTGGTGGGGGGCCTTCTCACCAGCATGGGGACTGGAAAAAGAAGGAGCTGTGAGCCACCTAACGCAGGGCTAATATCCCTTAACCCCAGGAGGACCCCCTCAGAGAGGAAAGCCCTGTCCGTGACCACACAGCTTCTGGGGGGCAGACCAGGGCAGGAGCACAGCTGCCCTGTGCGCAGAGCTGGGGCGGGATCCCAGCGGAGTTAGGGGGACTATGCCGGGCAGACACCCAGGCCGGGACGGGGGCTGGGGAGGGGCATCGGAGGGAGGGCCTGAGATTGTTCCGGGTCCAACCCACAGGGCCGGGGTAGGGCGCAGGAGCCCCCACTCCTGGCACGCTCGGCCCACCGGCGCCCCTGCCCCCCAGGGAAGCCTGCTCCAAAGACAGATGCCGGCCTTTCTCAACGGCTTCTTCCAGAACAGCGAGCAGGTGGTTGTGCGGGTCATGGGCACCGTGTCGGACGTGCTGCACCGCCTGGGCGCCAACGGCGCAGCCGCGCAAAGCCTCTGGTGGCCATCAACGCCCGCTCCTTTTTCGACGACGTGAGTGTGCCCCGGCGGAGGCGGGCACGTGCCCTGCTTATGCCCCCCTCCTGTGCTTACCCCAGGTCCTCAAAGGCAGAGGGACCCCCCCCCAACTCCCCTTCTGCCCGCTGGCCTGGGGGCTGGGGAGAGGAGCCCCAAAGGCGGACACACCTGGATGTGCACCCGGCGCACCTGGGCCGCACTGGGCCCACTGGCCGCCAGGTGGCGCTCGGCCCCGTCTCCACGAGGCTGGAAGAGCATCGCCCTTCAGGCCCTCCAGCCCCACCCTCTGCACCTTCCCGAAGCGCCCCGCAAGCTGGCAGTGACTGTCTCCCTTCACTGGGGAACTAGGGGGGATACGCCCCGCCCCCCCCCCACACACACATCACTTTCGTGACACTTGGGTGGTCGGGGTGAGATTGCGAGGGAGAGAGAAGTGATTTCAGGTCCTGGTGGAGGGTCTGGGACCCGCGAAGGGCCCTGAGAGGGAGGCACGGCCCTGCCCAGGGGCCCCAGACCTGGTGAGAGGGCTCTGCTGAGGGACCTGAGCCCCATCTCCTCCACAGGGTGGGGGCCCCAGGCAAGTTTGGCTGTGGCTCTGAGCCCCCGTCTTGCAGGAGCGGGACGGGATCCGGGCGGCGGCCATGGCGTTGTTCGGGGACCTGGTGGCAGCAGCGGCAGGCAGGGAGCTGATCGGCCTGCGAACCCAGGTGCACCAGAGCCTGGTGCCCCTGCTCCTGCACCTGAAGGACCGCTGTCCGGCCGTCGTCACGGTGAGTGCCCGCTGCCGGGCTTTCCCCCTGGCGGGGCTGAAGGTGTGCAGATGGCGGCAGGGAGCAGCCTTGCTCTCGGGCAGCAGGTGTGGCCACCGGCATTGGTGTCCGTGACTGAGGTTCGCCCCGTGCGCGTGCACGCGCACGCACACACGTGCATGCGAGCGCTTACGCACGTGCACGCGTGCCGCCGCGCCCTCTGTGTGGGCAGGACCCGGCCTGTTCCAGTCTCTGCCGTGTCCGCAGCACCTGCCGCGTGGCGGGGGCTCGGGTTGCTCGCTGAACTTGGTGCAATGGTCAGGCTTTCCCATGTGCCAGCCGTGCCCCGTGCTGAGGCCAATGAGACACGGCGCGGCCGAAGAGAGGCATCGAGCGGCAGCTTCCAAAATGAATGGGAGACTTGCCTTGGGAGCAGCCGGGAGCCAGGCACTGAGGCCGGAGCCGGGGCTGCCCCAGAGGCCGAGGGTGGGCTGAGAGTACAGCGGGGGAGGACGGCATCGGGCCCCAGACCCACCTGAAGCTCGTGGTCTGAGGGGGGCGGGGGGGGGACACACCTCCAGCCCGGACAGCCCGGGCGGCAGGTGACCCCTCCCGCGGCTGTCCCCGCAGCAAGCCAAGTTCGCCCTGTACCGCTGCGCGGTGCTGCTCCGCTGGCGGCTTCGGCACACCCTCTTCTGCACGCTGGCCTGGGAGAGGGGCCTCAGCGCCCGCCACTTCCTCTGGACCTGCCTGGTGAGGAGGGGCCTGGGGCGCGCGGGACCGGCCCCTGGGAGGGAGGCGGGGACTGGGGCGGGGGCGGAGCCTGGAGGCGGAGCCGGGACGGGGCCTGGGAGAGGTCTGGGGCGGAGCCTGGGGGGGGAGGCGGGGCTGAGGCGGGGCCCCGGCGAGGGCGGGAGGCGGGGCCTGCCTGATAGGGCCTGGGGAGGGGGCGAGAGGCGGGGCCGGGGCGGGGCCGGGAGGCGGGGCCAGGAGCGAGGCTCCAGGCTTGGCGCGCCGCTGTGTCCCTCACCGCACCCGCAGCCCCCCGGGGCTGGCAGGGGCGGGGCTGGGCTGGGGCTCTGGACTAGTCCCTGCTCCAGCAAGCAGGGCACGCTGTCCTCCGGCCAGATGACCCACAGCCAGGAGGAGTTCAGCATCCACTTGGCGCAGGCCCTCAGCTACCTGCACAGCCGCCACCACCACATCAAGACCTGGGCTGCGCTCTTCATAGGTGAGCAGGGGCGGCCGGGCCCCGGGACCCTCCTGCCTGCCCTGCCTGAGCATCCTGACCCTCTCCTGCCCTGGTCCGGCCCGCCAGCACCTGCCAGGCTACTGCAAGCGCAGCTCGGGGTCTGCTGGCAGGAGAGGAGAGGTGGTGGGTGAGGGGCCCCGGAAGGCCTGGAGAGGGTCTGACGCTCACCCGCCAGCGAGCCCTCTTCCACTGGCGGGCTCCTCTATCTGTCCCGCAGGGTACAACATCTGCTACCACCCCCAGGCCGTGTCCCAGGTGGTGAACAGCATGGACACAAACCTGTTGCTCTGCAGTAAGCAGCCCGTGTCCCCCGGCGCAGGACCCCCAGCCCACACCTCCCACCCCACCTCTGGAGGTTCCCCCCGCCCTGGACCCCCAGCCCACACCTCCAGAGGTAGAGATGGGCACCTGTGGGATGGGGCTCACACCCACCCACTCCACCTGAGGCTCCAATAAAGTAAGGCTGTGGGTGGGCACCCAAAAGTGAGGGGCGAGGAATAGGTGGGGTTGGGGAGGCAGAGGAGGTGGGGTCCAGGTGTGGTCCTGCCACGCCCCCACCCCTGCTGGAAGGAGGGGCTGCTCTCCGGGAGCATGGGCCCTCGGACTCCCTCCACCAGGGTGGGGCTGCGGGCAGACGGGACCCCGGGGCACCTCTGACTTGTCTCTCCTCCCCTGGAGCTTTTGAAGATCTCAAAAGAGACCCAGAGCCCGGCATCCGGGAATTTGCCAGCAGGCAGCTGTCTTTCCTTCAGGAGATGGCCGCCAGACCGCAGTGACCTCCAGCCGTCCTCCCTCACCCTCCTCCTCCCCTGTGCCCACCGAATTGGTCAACCCTGCCCCGTCCACACGGAGCTTGGATGCATAAGATGTTTCCATTTGAAAAAAAGATGTAGATTCAAAGAACCTTCACACCTGCCAGCTCCCTGCCCGCCATCTCGTGACCCCAGAGGACCGAGGCAAGCCCACGGGACCCCGGCAGGACTAGGGAACAGGGACAGGCCTAGAGTAGAGGGGGCAGACCAGGTATCCCAGAGGCAAACTGTGAAGTCTGTGCAGGGTCCTGCAAATGACAGCTAGTGGAAGTCAGGTGGAGCCATGGTCCGCCAGGGTCTGAGTACCGAGGAGGTTGTTCAAGGGCAGCCACCGTGGAATGGAGCCGTTTACCAAGCCCCCCCCCCCCCCCACCCCTGAGTCTTCAGTTTGTCTCTGGTTTGGAGCTTAATAGTCACTGGGGAGCGGGCCGTGGGGAAACGGTCCTTTGGCTGGTCTCCCTCAGTCCGGGTGACTCAAGGTCTCCCTCCACCATGACCCCTTGCCTCTGGAGTCCAGTCAGGGCTGGGCCAGAGCCAGACCTTCCCAGCGGGGCCTGGGTGAGCTGTGTATGGCCCGAAGCAAGGGTCTCAGCTCTCTGAGCCTCAGCTATTCCATCTGTAAAATGGGCAGAAAGACCTTCCTCCCCGGACCCCTCACAGGACTGAGTCCAAAGACGGTCCTTCCGGCAAGCACCCCCACCTCCCATGCAGCCACCTGGAGACCAGCCTGACCTTCAGCCAGGTCCTCCCTTCTCAGCCTTGGTTTCCCCACATGTGAAATGGGCAGATGGGCCTTTCCCTGGTCTGTCGAAGTTCCTCCTAGGGCCTGAGTCCCAGGCAGTCTCTCAGGACCCCCCACTCGACCAGCCGGCCACCCACCTACCCTGTGTCTCAAGTGCGCACACAGCCCCTCCACACCTTTGCTCAGGAAGCTCCTTCCATCCGGAGCACCTCCCCCACTCCCCCCCCCGGGGGCGGCCACGCGGCCCCATTCTTAAAGGACCGGGCTGGTTTCCCCCCCCCCAGAGGGAGCCCCCTTCTCAGCCCTTCCTCAGCCCACCTTGAGCCTGAGCCGCCCCCCCCAACCCTTGCACCAAACTCCCAGGCTGTCTCACCCCGCCCCCCCCCAGACTGTGGGCGCCCTGGGGCAGGGATGCGGGTGCACAGGGCTGGCACAGAGGGGGCCCCAAAACTTGGATGGTGCGTCAAAAAAATACAGCGACCTTCCTGGAGCACGCATTTACTAGCCTTCTCAGGTGTGTTCCATTTCATAGAGCTGGGGGCCCCCTCCACCCAGGAGCCTAGAGAGGGCTGGGGTCTGCGGCCCCCATCCTACCCGTCTGTCCGTCTCCGAATAAAGCCCCCTGAGGAGCGACTTTGGGGTGGTTCTCCCTTTCACAACTCCCATCCTGTGCACGGATCTCCCTGGGTGCTCCAACCCCCTAGCTGGGCATGGGGGATGTGCTCCTCAAGGACCACGGAGCAGGTTACAGGGTCCCCTAGTTCCAGCCTGGTGGGTGTGGTCTCTGGGCACGGGTACGATCTCCCCTAAAAGGGGGACCTTCCCTGGGTTCACCCACCCGCTTCACCACCTGGCCCCTGCACACCCTCCTCCGGGAAGTCTGCTTCAGGGAAAGAAAGCTTGGAGCTGGGTGGGCCTGGACCCGGTGGGTTCCTGGAGCCAACAGTGCCAGGCAAGCCTTGAGTCTGGGACCAGGGAGGGTCCCAACTCCTACTAGCAGGGCAGCTGGGCTCTACAGAGCCGGGCACACAGGCGGTGCCCTATTAATGACACCAGTGTCAACCGTTCACTGCCAGGCCAGTGGGGAGACTGAGGGACTGGGCCTGTGTCCCTGCTGGCCACACCCCCGGTCCCCGAGAAGGGAGCAGCCCCCAGAGACCGCCCCCCTCGCCGGGGCCTGTTGTTCGAGTACTAGCGGGATGGCCCCTAGCGGGGGACGCCTGCCTCCAAGGACACGAATCTGTGCCAAGGCCCTGATGTTGCCCTTTCTGGGTGTGCCTCCAACCTGGGAAGGAGACAAGGGGTGACATCCGGACAGCTAGGTAAGCCCTCCCCCACGGACCCATCCCAGAGTGGGATGGAGGGAGTCTCAGGCCAGGCACACGCAAGGATGGGGTGGCCTGGATGCCAGGCCCGGTGCTGTGACCCCTAAGATGGGCACTGGGTCCCAGTGCCCACTGGGAGAAATGCCATCCGTGAAGGCCTCCGGGTGGTATCCACAGGTGGCTCCCAGCACCTGCCGGGCACAGACCACCCCCAGACGCTCCACACCAGCCAGCCAGGCCAGCCCTGGGCCCCTCCTCTGGCCGTGCCCCTTTCCTCAGCCAGGCAGGGGCCCCCAGCTCTGGGAGACCTGAGCATGGCAGTCCCAGGCAGGCCCCGGCCCCGGCCTCTTGTACACCCAGACTCACTCACCCCGTGTCCCTGTGGCCTCCTCTCCCCACCCTGCGCTGATGGCATGGGGCGTCCCTCCACCTCAGCCAAGTGGCCACCACCGCCTGCACCCTTCTCCCGGCCTCTGAGGCCGAAATGAGGGCACCTGGTGGGGGCAGGAGCAGCCGCCCCACTGGACACGAGGCCCTGAGGAATTACCGAGTGACTCCCCGTCTGTCCTGCAGAGGAGCGGCCCTGGTGACCCGGCCTTGCCACCCCCCCCCCAAAATGGCAAGGCAACTGGGCAGGGCCCCACACAGGCCACATCAGAGAGGAGCTCACTCTGCTGGATCAGGGATGCGTCCCGGGCCCCTAATCCAGGGAGCGCAGGGACCCAGCACAGACACCAGGGGGAGCCCCAGTGCCGCCAGCAGGAAGGCCTGGGGTCAGGGGGTGGGCAGTGGCCTCCCGGGGCCCCACCCAGTCTCCCAAGGCGCCCCCCCCACCCCACCCCCGTCCACCCCGCCCGGCCCCGCACCCCACTCTCCACGCACACACAGCCACAGAGTCCCATTTTATTGCCTTTGGTGTCCAGGACATCTGACAGTCTCCAGACCCAGTAACTGAAAGTGCCAAGAACAGGTCAGGATGGAGGAGGGGTCAGGCCCAGTGGCTAAAAAATACACCTGACCCCTAACAAATGAGCCTGAGAGGAAAGCTGCCCAGGGGACAGTGTGGGAGGGCCGGGCCGGGGCGCCCCAGCTAAGCCTCAGACAGAGAGAGAGCTGCACAGAGCCAGGAAGAGCGAGACATCAGACTCAGGGAGAGGCAGAGACACCCAGAGACGCAGAGAGAGACGGGGCTCCGGGGCCCAGACGCAGAGACGCAGGGCATAGAGACAAAGGGAAGGGCAGGTCCGCAAAGTGGTGGACACGGGCAGACGGAGACACAGGGATGACCAGACGGGATGAGACGGCAGAGGGCACGCAGGGTGAGCTGGGCCCAGGGGACACAGGGGTGCCGAGGTGCCGGGAGAGGAGGCGAGGCGGCAGCGGGCGCGGAGCCCCTGCTCGGAGGCCCTGGGCTACATGACACAGCACTTGGTCTTGTGTGCGTGTGGTTCTTTGAACCGCAGTCTCTGCTTTGGCCGGTATTTTTCCAAGTAGGTGAGCTGCTTGCTGTTGATGGCTCCACGCCGCTTTCTGGGGAGACAGGACAGGGGTGGGGTCAGTGGTGGTGGGGGGGGGGGGGGACACTCAGCACCTGCCCAGCCAGCCGCGGGGTCCTGGGGAGACGGGGTCAGGGGGCACGCTCAGCACCTGCCCAGCCCCGGCGAGCTCCAGGCAGAGCTCGCCTCACCTCCAGGCCCTTCCCGGGCCCTTCCCAGCGCTGATGTCACCCTTCCCGTATCTGCCGTCACTGCTACCAGTATTCACCCGGCCTGGGGTCACCTCCTGCAGGCTAGCTCCCGAGCCCTGTCCCCCCATGGTACCCGCCCTCCTCCTTTACCTGGTACCACCCCACCCCCAGGCCACGGGCTCCTACAGGGTCACAGGGTGACGCCCGGGCAGCCCTGCAGCCAGGGAGGGAGTGAGGGCCTCAGATGATAGGACATGGGGAACCCCTAAGGCTGCCCACCAAGCACTTCAGGAAGTCAACCGTCCCCACCCACCCACGACCTCAGGCGTCGCCACGCGCTTGCTGGGGCCCACAAAATGGGAGTGCAGGAGACTCTGCAGGCAAAGCTTCCAGAGCCCCTCCGGCCCCGAGACTGGCATCGCTGGAGAAGGGCTGCCCCCCTGGGGGCCCAGGCTCCCTGAGCAGAGCCCCCTGTAACCACGTCCAAGGGCCATATGCGTGAAGGATGAGTCTAAGCTGTGCTGAGTCCCTGTGCTTTGGACCTGCTGGGTGCCGCAGCCTGTCCGCGTTCACACCACCGTGGACCACAGGGCCTGGGGCCCCTCCTCACCCCACACTCCCAGCTCCAGGGGCCGCACACAGGGACCGGTCCCCGCTGGGGCACGCGGCCTGGCTGCAGGGCCCTCACAAATGCGTCGATACTACAGAATGAGGCTGTGTGGGACTGGGGGCATCTCGGAGGTCACCCTGTGGCCAGGGGCCAGGAGTGCCTGCCGGCAAGGGTGGGGAGTCCAGGATAAGGACCCCCTAAGCCCGGACCCCCAAATGCCTGCACCCCGACCCCCACCCCCGGCCACTCACTGTCGGATGAACTGGATGGCGTCTTCGTACTTCATTCCGCTCTCGATGAGAGCCAGTGCCACGAGGACCGGAGCCCTGGGGACAGACCCGGGGCTGGGTCAAGCCTCGGCCCCCCACCCCTCCCCCGACGGGCCGCCTGCCGAGGGCGCGGGGCGATGCCTTCACCCTCACATCCACCAAAAAGCTGTCCAGCACCTCCCCTCTGTGGAGGGCACAGGCAGCAGCTCAGCCCCACCACCTGCTGTGCAGCCCCAGGTGGGCCGGGCACCCTCTCTGCGCCTCAGGCTCCCCACGTGTAAACGCGCAGGAGAGCCAGGGGGCGAGCAGGGCGTGCGTCTGGCCTGGGATGAGGGCTTGATACTTGCCATCAACCCCGCTTGCCAGCCCTCGCCCTGAAACCAGGGGGCCACTGCCCAGGTCACTACGGTCATACGTGGCTGTTGGGGGGATGGGTTTTTAGGTCAGGGAGGGGGGTGGGTGGCGGCTCCTTCCGGCTCGAGCACAGGGACAAAGTGGCAACCCCCAGCAGCAGGGAGGGGGATCAGACTTGGGGAGGGACTCCCACCCCGTGGTCATGTGTGATGTGGGCCCAGCGCCCACGTCCGAGATCAAGGTGGACCTCGGGATCCCCACGTCCCCGTGAGCCCCACCCTGCCCCCGCCGGCTCACCGTCCCAGGCCGGCTACGCAGTGAACGGCCACACAGCTGCCAGGGTCATCACAGAACTTGGCCTTCAGTAGGCTCAGCCAGTCCTCCACCACTTTGCCAGGCGGGGGCGCCCCGTCGTCAAACGGCCAGTCCTGCAGAGGGCGGCAGCCAGTGAGGCTAGAGGCCCCCCGGGGCCAGCCAGCCTGTGGCTCAGACAAGGTCGTCTCTCTGAGAAGCACAGAGGGACCCCACGAAGGGGAGGGACAGCAGGCCCCAAAGGGCAGGAAGCCGGCAAGGCAGGCAGTCCCCACGGGGGGTTCCTCATCCTCTCGGCTCCAAGAAGATGCCCCCTTCTCCAGGAAGCCTTCCCTGAACACCCCATCCTTCCCTTTCCCAAGCACGGTGACTATGTCCCCTCCCTGTCAGCCCACGCTCTCATCCCAGGGTCACAGCCTGAGCGACTCTGGGTGGGCAGGCCCAAGGGGCGTAGACTACAAATGTGCCTGACAGGTGCCTCTTTGTGTCCCCAGCTCCCAGCCCGGCCGCACAAAGCAGGCCCGGCCCAGCTACCGGGAAGGAGTGAAGAGAGGGCAGAGGGGTGAGACCCATTGTTCCGGGAGCTGGATTCCAGAACAGTGACAGCTGGGCCCTCTCCAGATGTTCAGGGATTAATTTGGTTTCGAAAAATTAGCTGTGCTGCCCACCTCCCCGAGCGCTCTGGAAGAAGTGGGGAGCCTCCGGAGCAAGGGCCCAGCCCAGGGCACTGCCGTGAAGACAGAGATACTTAGGTCCCAGTGAAGGAGATTCACGTGGGGCAGAGGGGAACCGCTCCTCGGGCACCAAAGGTGAGTCGAGTGGGCCCCCCGAGGTGGACCGGGAGGCGGCTCGCTGAGGGGAAGCTAGTAACTAAGGGGTCCTCTGGCGCTGAACAGGCCGAGGCCACCGGACCCAGAGCTGCCCCCACCCCGCCACCCTGTGCCTTGGGCAGCCCTGCGCTAGGGGACGCGCCATACACACGTGGCCTGACCCACAGGCGTGTGGCAGCACGGTCGTCCCTTCCTGCGCCTGGACTCGGGTCCCCGGGGCCGAGGGACCAAAGAAACAGCCCCAAGGCTCCCTCCCCTGGGCCTCTGTGGATGGCTTCCCCAGGGGCCACGCAGGAGTGCCTGCCCCACCCTCCTCACCATACGGTTCCCACACCGACAAGCCTGAGATGAGCCCCCAGGCGGCCCGCACACGGAGGAGCCGGCACGGAGCCCGTGGGACCCCCGGTTGTCCCACCCTGCTCGGACCCCTGCACAGTGAGGTCTCGTTCCCGCCCGCCGGCCACCTGATGGGGATGGGGTGCCATCCTGAAGGTGCCCCCCCCCCACGTGGTCCCAGCTCTGGCACCTTCTGGCTGTGCCTCAGATGGTGACTGACCCGAGCCTCGGTTTCTCCATGACAGAGCCCCACGTGGGGGCTGCTGTGCAGTGACGGTGGGGGGCGGTGGGGGGGGGGGCAGGTGGCCCTAGCGGGGCCCCGCAGGCCCGCCTCATGGCAAGCTCACAGTGCAGGCCGGCCCCGTCCACCCACCTCCCCCAGGGCGGCAGCAGCACCACCGGGGCCCCAAGACCCTCACCACCACGGTGATGCCGTCCCTCTCCAGAGGGGCCTTGTCGTAGGTCACTTCGCACACCCGCACCACGGTGGTGGCCCCGTACTTCTTCAGGTCCTGGCAGGGAGGGAGGACGAAGGCAGGCCGGGCTGGGGCTGAGGGGTCCGGGGTGGGTACCCCCTGTCTGGGGCCCCCAGGGCAGGGCCGCGGCCCCCCCACAACAAAACAGAAAGGCCGATGCCAAGAGTAACCACTAGGGCGGCCTTTCGGGCCCAACGACTTGCTGTGGGTAGAAGAGGCTTTCCTGATGCTTCTGGGCGAGGGTCCCTGAGCCCACCCGGTGAGGGCAGGGTGTCCCCGCCTACCCTCGCTGCAATCGCAGCTAACCAGCCATGAGCCTGGCCTCCCAGCACATCTCTGCCATCATCCTGGGTGCTCGGGAACCCCCCCTCGCCCCCGCCCCGTACCAGCATTTTCCAGACAAAGCTCCTGGGTCCCCAAGCAGGGACAGGACACTGTGGTCCGCACGTGGCCCTGCATGGTCCCCACTCTGAGTTGGCCTCCTGGCCAGGCTCTCGTGGACGGGTCCAGTTGAGGGCACAGCCGGACCCCACACGAGGGCCTTCAGACTCTTGAGGGGCAGGCCTCAGCGGGCGGGGGACCTCACGGTGCACAGGGCCGGCACCTGCTCGGATGGCGGCCGGGAGGCAAGACCCCGGGCACCAGCGGTGGGGAAGCCCCAGGCTACCAGAGGAAAGGTCAAGGCAGTTCACAGCCAGGCTGTTTATATTTATCCTCTACGCGGGGGGTCTGCTCCACGGGGGCCACGGGCAGGGGCTACCCCCACCACACCTGCTCCAGAGCTATTCTGGGAGCAGTGACGAGTCATCCATCTGCTAGACCTTGCTCATCGTGCGGTAGGGACACTGGACACAATGAGGCAGGACAGCGATTCTGAGAATGGGGGGGCACAGGAAGGCGGACAGGGCCCGGAGGCCATAGGGCCACCTCCGAATTCCTCTGTGCGTGTGGCAAAGGGGCTGCCACACAGCCCAGGGTTGAGCCCTGACCCTCACCACAGACGACCTTGCCCCGGTCACACTCTGGGCCCTGACCCCGGTCACACACAGACCCTGACCCCAGGCTGGGTCCTGTGCCGAGTCCTGGGCTGAGTCTTTCCCCACGTCCTGCTATTACCTCAAGGGTGTCAGCTGTGAAGAGGGGCAGCCCTCGTCTGCAGGGCCCCTGGCAGTGTCCAGGCCCAGGCCCCTGATGGCAGGGCACCCACTGCCTCCCTCTATACAGTGTTTCGGGTCCTCTCCCGCCCAGGCCCCTGTTTCATTATGACAAGCACCATGGGGGCAGCTCTCACCTTACAGAGGGAAGGGAGGAGGGTCTGAGACCCATGCACAGCTCTACAAACACCTCTGGTCACGCCAACGGTGGCCACTCCTCCTGTGGCCAGCTCAGACCCTTACCCAGCCCCTTCCCCCACAGATCTTCACCCTGAAGCCTCCGGCCCTGCCGGTCCTAACCCAAGGGCTCCCTAAGAGCCAGCAGGCTTCCTGCAGCCTGGGCTGGCCATGGAACTTGACTCCGCCTGCCGCCGTGGGCCTCTCTGCCTGCCTCGAGCTGTTTCCACAGCCACTTCCCACCTCGGGACCCCTCCCTCGTCCTTCCCGTGCAGCCTCTGCTCCAGTGCAGGCGATGTCCTGAGGGCCTGATGCCCGCTTCTCCTACCTCTGAGCCTGCCTCAATTTACACAGCATGGAGCACCTACCCCCTGCCCTACACCGTCCTGCCCTGCAGGCCCCCAGGGAGCTGCTGACCCCACGACTGCCCTCCCACCGAGCTCCCCAGGACACTCCGGGCTCCCGCCTTGGGGTCCTATAACCGGGGCCACAGTTTTGCTCCCAAAGGCAGTGTGTGGGTTGACGGCTCGAAGTCCACCGCTCCCCACCCCCGCCAGCTCTCGGGAGGCGTGCGGACACCCCTCCGGGCCCCACCTACCTCAATGAAGGTGCTGAGCGTGGCGTTGGTGGGGTTGTGCGTGATCAGGAAGCGCATCCTCTTGTAACTCACCTCCACGGGGGCCGGCCGGTTCATCCGGGCCATGCTCCTCCGAGGACCGGGCGGGGCCCAGGGAGGGAGCCCCCACACGGGGCTGGGGGCCGCAGTGGAGAAGCCCCCACCTGCCCCCCCCCCCCCACAGCCCGAGGAGACCGAGATCCCTGGGCTTGATCGAGACACAGAAAACCCCTTGCAAACCCGCCCCAGCCGCACAGATGCTTTGCAAACACCTCGGAGGCGGAAGGGCTGAGTAGCAGAGTCCAGCTCCTTACAAAGCAAGGGAAAGACACGGGCCCCAGAGAAGCAAAAGTAAAAGTAAAGGCAACCAAAAACCCAGCGAGGCAAACTTTAAAAAGCCCGGAGCGAATGGGCCGCCGTGGCTCCGTCCAGCACTGCCTGCCTCTGGGGACGCCCCCTCTGCATCGGTGGACAGGCAAGCGGCCCCCTGCGCTCAAAGGCGGGCCCCAGACCCTCAAGGGCCGAAGGAAGACCGAACTTGAACTGGACCAGCGGTGGGGGTGGGCGGCGGCCGCGGGGGCGGGCGGCTCTGACACACAGGGCCTCTGTCACGTTACCCCATCGGGGTACTGCGAGTCCTGGAGGGCGCCCGGGGGCTCAGGCGGCACAGCCGGCCCTGGGCCGGACAGCAGGGAACATCGGCGGGCGAGGGCAATGGTGAGGGCCAGAGGCGCGCAGGCCCCCTCGGCAGCAGGCGTCGCGGCGATGTTGGGCCCGGGCAGAATTCAGAGCTGCCCCCCCGAGGTCCTCTCCATAAATCCCAGGCCGCTCAGCAGCAGGCTAACGTCTGCAGGAGAGGAAACGAACAGAAAAGGGCGTCACCGGGAGCCCCCCGTCTCCTGTGAGAAGCGCAAGTCTGCCCACCCCGGCGAGGGAGTCAATGCTTCCCTGGGGCCCTGCCGCAGGACCGTGCTGAGCGAGTGACCCTCCTCCGCCCTCAGTTTCCCCCACCTGGGAGCACAAGGACTGACAGCTCCCGCCAGGTCTGGCTCACAGCCCCGACCGCCACCGGCGTAGAGCGAAAAGGGACGGAGGGAGGGATCCCAGGGACACACGCCGCACGAGTGGGCTCTAACCCAGTGTGCAGATTTCAGGGCCGTCTGCATAGCAACAGAGGCTGCCCCCACCTCCAGCCTGGGTCCCCCTCTGCTGACCAGCAGACACCCCACCCCCACCCCAGCCACACTGCTCTGTGGAATCCCGGGCCTCTGGGGAATTTCTGAGCCCAGATCATGCCGGGGCGGCCAGTCCTCAGGGAAAGGGGCTCAAGCGTGGGTGCTAAAGTGACCGGGGAAAACAGCACGGAGAGAGGACTGCGGCCCGGCTCATAGCTGCAAACCACCTTAAACATGTCTCACGGGTGCCCCGTGGGAACCTCCACCCCTCCGCTGTCTCCACCGCTCACCCACAGGGCCGGCCGGGCGCGGGAGTAAACAAACCGGGCTCTGCCCGCGGGGAGCTGGAGAAGCAGAGGCAGACCACAGCGGCCAAAGGGCCAGCTGGCTACGAGACGCTTGCCAAGGTGTGACCGCGCAGGTGGCCAGGAGTGGGTCACACTGCGATGGCCGCAGGGAGGGAAGCGGCCGGGGCCACAGAGACCACCATCGAGCACCACCACACACCCCTCTCTCCCTCCCTGGGCCCCAAAGTTCCTGGGCTGGGGTCCCAGCAGGAGCACCCAACCCCACCCCCACCCCTACCCCCCCCCCCACACGGGCTGGGACACCGCGGGCACACCAATGACCTCAGTTTCCCCATCTGCACAATGAGGGGTTATACAAGATGCCCCCGAAGCCCCTCAGGCTGTGACCCAGTGGTCATCGGACCCCTCCGGCCACTGGGAGTGGCCCCAGCCCCACCGGCCGCACCCTATCTGCTCACTTGGGCAGGCCCTCCGTTCCCCAACCCAGCACCCCTTACCTTTGCCCCCGTCCCAGCACCCCCTTCTCCAGCCGTCCGCCAGGCAAGCTGAGCCCATGGGGGCTCGGCCTAGGTGCGGCAAGGGCCCAAGGCCTGGGCCGCCGGACAGGAAAGGTGTCCCCAGGCTTAGGGCAGGTGCCACACCTCACACTCGGTCCTGTGCCATGGCCCTAGGAGGGCCGAATGGGAAGTGTCCCCGGAGGGGGAGAAAGGCAGAGGGAAGGAAGCCGCGGCCCCAAACCTGAGCTGTCCCAGCACAAGCCTCCGCTTGGAGTGCAGGTGAGGAAGGAGAGAGCCTAGGGCGCCCTGAACACACAAACACCTGTTCCTCCTGGGGCAGCAGGATGTTCCCGAGTGTGTGTGTGTGTGTGTGTGTGTGTGTGTGTTTACCAGAAAGAAAGAAGAAAAAAGGCCCGAAGAACCACAGGGTTACAAGCCTCTCCCTGAGGGGCTGACCTGCCCCCTCACTGCCCCCAACCTCTGGGCACCCGGGGAGACCCCAGCAGAGGGCCCAGCCCTGCTGCCTAGGATCCCCGAACAGGTCCTCAGGGCTGAAGGCTGCTGGGCAGGCTTCACCATCCACCTGAGCCTGAAGTTGTCCCCGACTGGCAGAGCTGAGGGGTTAGACTGGCTGGGAACAGGGAGCAGCATATAGGCTACAATGGGGTCACGGGTCTGGGCTGAGGTCGGACGAAGATCACTGCCCAGGCTGGGGTGGGGTCTGTGCAGAGTCTGGGTCCCCCACTCCCAGCGGGGAGCAGGCAGCGATGCCTCACCCCTGCTGCCCCAGGTGCTCCCACAAAGCTCAACCAGGCCTGTGGCCATCCCCCCAGGAAGAGGCCCTTCCTCCCAGCCACACCCCCTCAGTGAGGCCCCAGGGCCCCTAGCTGGTAGCTGGGTGTCTCCCCATGGGCCTTCCTGCCAGTGGCCCCACACCCGAGCTCGTGGGACCCAGCCGGCCTCCCCCCACCTGCCGGCACTGAACCCTCTGAGCGTTCACAGCGGTCGTCCACTGGAGACCAGTTAGGGGACCATGTGGTCGTCCCTGTTTGCAGATGAGTAACCGGGGCCAGGGAGAGAAGGCAGGATGGTCTCTGGGCCCTGACCAAACAGGCTCTGTGGGTTTTCTCAGTCCGTCTAGGAGGCAAGAACCAACCTCCACCCCCGTTTCTAAGAGATTCAGGGAGGCTACAACCCTCATTCCTGGTCACAGCCTGCCCAGTTTGCATCCGCTTCGGTGAGGGCCAGCCCCTCTGGACCCAGGCCCCTGCCCGATGTGGGGCGATTCGAGAGGATTAGAGCTCAGCCGAGGTCCCAGAAGTAAAGCAGAAGCGTGGGAGCAGGGCTGGGACCCGGCAGATCCCGTAGGGTCTTGGGTGGGGGCCACCACGTCCGGTGCTGCGTGAGCCCCGAGGCGCGGGGGGAGGGGGGAGCTGGTTCCAGGGGTGCGGGCCCCCTCCCCGGGGTGCCGCTGAGGTCCTCCCGGCACGCCCCCCGCCAGCACCGGCTCACCCCGGCTCAAGCGCGCAAGCGCAGGCGTCCCGCCGCCGCCTCCATCCGTGCGCGGGCCGGGCAGGGCGCCCCGGAGCTGGGAGCTCGGAGGTCGGGGCGCGTCGGCCTCCCCGGGATGCTGGGCGCCCCGCGGCCCGGAGCTATTTATAGCTCCCGGGCATCACGTGGGCGCGACGGCTGGTGCCCAGGAGGGCCACCCGACTTGTTGTGGCTCCCACACCTGCCGCCTAAATATAACGGTGGGCCGGCCAGCGTGCCCGGGGCGAACAAAGGGGCTGCGGAGGGCCGAGCAGGGGAGAGGAAGCGGCAGGAGGAAGGGGAAATGCAAGCAGAGGGGAGGGCGGCTGACCATTGCGAGGCGGGGCCCCTGCCGAGACGCCTGCCTTCTGCCGTGCGCGGGAGCCGAAGCCCGTCACCTCCCCGCCGGCCCTCTGCGGCACCCTCTGGGGCTCCCCAGGGCCCCATCTCGCGGGAGGGATTCCCACGGCGGAAGGGGACTACACGGGCTGGCGCCGGAGGGGACCTGGGCACCGGCCAAGGCCTGCAGGTGGGGCACTCCGTGGGGCAGGGACGCCCACAAGGTGAGGGCCGAGCCCCTCGCCTGACCTGCTCAGACCCCTGCCCAGCCCCCGGACCGCACCCCGAGGGCTTTCCCACTTCCTGAGTGCCTGGCTGTGTGCGGGACACTGCTGTTCCTCCCTGAGTCCTCACCACTGCTGGGGGGGGGGGGGGGGGCTGTCATCCAGCCCACCCCCTTGGTGTGTGCAGGTGAGGAAACTGAGGCACGGGGGCTGGGAGCCCACGCAGGGTCACACGGGGAGCTGTCTCCACGTCCCCCTCATCCTCCAACGCTCAGTGCAGACCTCCCCTCAGGAGAGCCCCTCTGTGACGCTCCCAGGTGAGACTGTCCGGGTGTTCAGGCCTACCCCCACCAGCAGGGTCCTGGCTTCGCCTCCTGGGAGCGCCACGTAAGGAAGGTGCTCGAGCCTCAAGAGTGGAGGCTGGCCTCACATCAAGGCCGTACCTGCCCCAGGCAGCACAGAGGCCCCCATAAGAGACGGGCGGCCCTGGCACACCAGGTCCCAGGAGGCCTCACCTCACTGGGAACCCAGCTGAGCAGCCAGCCTGGCCCCTGCAGGCAGCAGTCAGAGCCTCGGGGCCGGGCAGGGGCCGGGGGGGGGGGGGAGTGCCCAGAACACAGCCCCACCCCCACCCTGGCAGGCTGTCCCCACACTGGGGACAAGAGCACCAGCCATGCCCGTGACCCTGGCCTCCTCACACCCCTGAGCCAGGCAAGCAGGCAGGAAGACTGTGTACTGGGTGCAAAGGCCCCACAGGAGCCCCCACACACAGGTACACCCCCCGCCGAGCCCGGGGCCCGCCCATCAGCTCGAGGACCCCAGGCCAAGGGCTCCTGTCCTCCTGCCTCCGTCCGGCACCAACATGCTTGAGCACCTCACTTCCAGCAGCACCTTCCAGGAGGCCATCTCTGGGCGCCCAGTGACACCCCCACCACCCCGGTATCCCAACTTGGCCACTTCCGGAAGGTCTGCTCCCTCCGATGCTATGCCAGACGCTGCACCCCATGGGCAAGACGCGTGGGCCTCGCTGTACCGATCCAACACAGCAGGTCAGAGAGGTTGAGTAACTCGCCAAGTCACACAGCCAGCAAGCGGAAGAACCATGGTTGGGGCCGCGTTTTGCTGAGCCGCAAAGACCCTGCTCACACCGACTCTGGCCCTCGGGCAGAAAGGCCCCCCCCCCCCCCCCCCCCCCCCCCCCCAGCAGGCTGTTTCTACCACCCTCGTCTGCTTCCTTGTCCTTACAAGTTCCCATCGAGCTCTCGATACTGCACCCGAGACACAGAGAGCCCCGTGCCACGCAGGCAGCAAACCCGGGCCCAGCAGCACGGTTCCCCCTTGTCTGGGGCACCCGCTCTTGCCAGGCCGGGGGGGCGGGGGGGGGGGGCACCTGCGGCAGCTGGCACAACACCAAGCCCTTCGGAGAAGTCTATTTTTATCAGAGCAGGAGCCGTTCCTGGAAGGCTCCCAGAGCGAGCCCAAGTCCACATGCCGCTGGGGGGCCAGCAGGGGGGTCCCGAGAGGCCAAGCCCACCCTGATCCCCCAGGAAACCTTCCCCGAGCCCTCCCGCCCCTGCACCCAACAGCACGGAGGGGCCAGCCGCCCTCACTGACCAAGCACTGCTACCCTCTTCCCCCTCCCCCGCCGTCCCTGTCCGGCCCACTCTCCCTTCGGCCACATGCCCTTCAGAGCAGAGTGTCCCAGGCCCAGCCTGCCTCCCGCACGGCGTCTGGCACCAAGAGGGCTCCCCACTTGTTTACGGAAGGAGCAAATGACCCAGCGTTCTGGGCAGAGGTCCAGATGTGAGAAATGTCCAGAACCCATCACGGGATCTCAGCCCCCTGAGGTCCAGAGGAAACTCAAAGGTCACCCACACCACCTAATGCCCAGCTTGCACACCTCCAGCGACAGGGAGCTTACTCCTCCCTGGCAGTGCCTCTTTGTCTTCAGGCAGCAACCCGAACAACCGGGTTCTGCCTCCAGTGCCTGCCGAGTGCCCACAGCCGGGATGGGGACCAACAGGAGGAGAGCTTCTGAGCAGAGTAAGCCAGCACAGTGGGCCTTGCCGAGGGCAGAGCCGGAGGCTCAGGTGACCGGGGGAAGGCTTTCCTGGAGCAGCCGGCCAGCGGCAGGGGCACCGGCACGCTCCTGACGCCTGGAGCCTCATCAGGGCTTGACCCGCTGCCCTGACCACCCGCCCCTTGCGACCCGGAGCCAGGGCCTGCCCTCTGTGGGGCGCGCGGCCTCCTCTACAAACGGAGACACTGCCAGGGAGGAAAGCCACCTTCTGAGCTGGCGCCAGCTCCAGGCCGGTCACCGCGGAGCACCCAGGCGACGACCTGGAGGCAGAGCCCTGGAGAGCAGGCTTCGGTTTCCACGGGGGCGGCCACCTGTCCCACCCGCCAGGATCGCGAGGTGGAGGCGAGCCCGGCAAGAAGGTTCCCCGGAGCTGGCCCGCTGCCCCTCGGCCTCGCTGGGTCCCCCTCATCACACCAGAGGCTTTGATGGTGCCCCGGGGGGTGTGGTGCTGGCTCAGCAAACCAAGCGGCTGGCCCCAAGGCCGCCCTCGAGGACCGTCGGCCACCAGCACTGGGTGGGCAGGCCGCAGCTCCACCGGGGACCCACGTGCAGGCAGGTGGGCACCCCGAGAGCTCGGGTGAGCCTGCTGGGCTCCACCCCAGCTGTCAGGAACGGCAGGCACAGAGTGGCTGGGTGGGCAGGCAGCCGGGTGAGCCAGACAGGGCATCCTGGGACTCCTCGACCCTGTGGCCATCCGGAGCCTGGCAGGCCCACCGTAGGCCTCCGTCACCTAGACGGGACTCACCCAGCAGGTGCCACAAGAACCTCCCTGGTAATGGCCAGCCCGGTCCACGCCCCCTGGGCATTCCCAGCTGGGGACAAGGATGGGGGAGTTCTGTGGCTTGGAAGGTGTGGCCACCGCTGACGGGCTGCCTGTGACATCACACGGCGCCACACCGGCCTCCATGTATCCAGCACGTGAGGGAATGCCCACTTCTGTCTGGAGCCCCACCCCCCACCCCCACTGCCCATCCCCCACCTCAGCGCGGGGTCTGAGCGTGTTCAGCCACCTGCATGCTCCGGAGGCTCCCCTGCTCTGACTCCAGACCTCAGGACTCACTGAGGGGGAAGGGACACGGTCATGCATTCATTCATTCATCCCATGTACAAATATTTATTGAGCGTCTCCCAGCACCAGGCACAGGGCTGATCGGAAATACAGGGGAAGCACCCACCGGAACAGGCAGCCTGCCCACCCTCTCCCGCCCCCCACATGGGGCTGCCGGCCACCCCTCCGTCCCCCTGTCCTGAGAAGCCTGACCCCATGGGCACCCCGCATGCAGGCAGCACTTCTGAGCCAGGGGTCACCCCATTCCTGGAGCTAAGCCCCTTGGGTTCCTCGCAGAGACCTCCCTCCATCCTGTGCCTCAGTTTCCTAAGCTGTCGCACACGGGGTTCAGATGTGGCATTTCCCAGCACCGCCCGTCACTGAGCTGCCTGAGTCATACCTGGCCCACCCGCAAAGCTGGCTACTGGGGTTCCGGGGACCTCAACCTGCCCAGCCTCCCCTCCCCTGGCTCCTGCCTTGGGGCTCCGGCCTGATCCTCACGGATCGGGGGCTGCCCGAGGGACCCTCCTACCCCCATGCCTTGACCGAGCCTTGACTGCCTGCCCCTGTACCCACAGCAGCCCAGCTGCTCAGCGAGATTGCTACTGACCAGGTGACCACGGGCACTTATTCTCTGTGCCTGTCCCCTCATCTGCAAGGAGGAAGGACCACAGAAGCTGCCTTACAAGGACACTGTCAGGAATCGTGAACTCAGTCACAAAAAGCGCACAGGACAGGGCTGGGGGCAGCCACGGCCCCAGCTGTCAGTGCCAACGGGATCCCACGCAGCCGGGCACAGTCCCTCCACAGTTTCAGGCCTGGCTGTCCCCTGAGGTCCCTGACCCCGTCCCCATGCAGGCCTGAGAGGCAGGCCCAGGCCACTAGCCGCTGCGACCCCAGCACCGCCTAGGACCCACCTGAGACACAGACTCAGGGACACCCACGCGCCCTGCTCCCCCATCCGAGGACGGAGACCTTGAGGGTCTCCAGACCCTAATCCCCCTCTCTCTTTCCTTCAACCAGCCAGCCCCCTCTCCCACCAGGATGGGCATGACACGCCGTCGCTTTTCAGAGGGCAGCTCAGTGTGGGTTTCAATGAAGACAACACCACCTCCAGCCCCAGATTCAACCTGGGATCAAGGGCCCATGTCACCCACCCACCCAAGTGCCCCAGCCTGCTACAGTGAGACCAGCAGATAGAATGGCGGCCCCCTGCTGCTGCTGCTGCTGCTGCTGCTGCTCACACACTATCTGTGGCTCCCTATGGCCCCAAGCCAAGTTCTGACTTTCCAGCCTGACCCACTGGCCCCTGTCCCTCCCATGCTCAGCTCACAGGTAGGAGGAGGTAGAGAGGGCCTGTAGGATTCGTGCCTCCAGTCACCCTTTCTCTCTGTCCAGAATGCCCCCAGATACTCCTCACCCTCCAGACCAGGTGAGGGCCTTCTCCTCCTTCCCCCCTCCTCCTCCAGGATGCCTTCACTGCTGGGGTTTTCCCCACTGAGTTTTCATTCCTACGTGCACACACCCAGCACCCTCTCTGTTCCAGGCCCCATGCTGAGAGCACAGGGGCAGGGAGCGGAAATCAGGGGTGAACGAACCTCCATGACCCCACCCTCTGGGGGTCTACTGTCTGGGGTTGAGATCAGTGGGGGTGATGAGGGAGCATGGGGCAGGCAGAGGGAAAAATACAGGCTGGCACCCCCTAGGTGGGATATTCCTCAGACACTCCTAGCTGCCCAAGAACAAAGGAAAGGAGCTTAAGTGCTTGCCGTGGAGATGTGGGAAACTAAGGCAAATGAAAACTAAGTTCCCTTACTGCCTACGACCCATTGACAAGTCCTTGAAACAGGCAGGGTGACCTCCCTCTGGGAGCTCAGTTGCCTCGATGATGATGACACTTTGCTCGGGACAAAAGGGAACCTTGGCTTAACATTACCCCAACCTCGAGGACCTTGTAAGTCAACTTCCTTTACCTCAACTGCCCCAAGATGTATGCTGGCAATCATACTCCAGGTTTATGGCCCCCGATATGCATCTGAAGGATCTCATGACTGAGGTTTTATTAAACGGTAATAAACGGCATTGTCCTAGACCCTCAAGGTCCTGGAAACCTTGCTTCCAAAATTCTTTAGAGACTTACCCTATCCCCGACCCCTCCCAACCTGAGGGTATATAATGAGTCACCTGTCACAACCCCAGGGCAACTCTTCCTGCCCACAGGTCCTGTCGCATGCTTTCGTAAAACCACCTTTTTGCACCAAAGATGTCTCAAGAGTTCTTTCTTGGCCGTCAGCCCTGAACCCCCCCCCCCCATCACCCTAAAACCCCATCAGGGGGACACACAATAAGCAGGCGATGAACGGCATCAGACAGAAACAAGACTGGGGGGAGGCTCTCCGAAAAGGTGAGCAGAGCCGAGCATCTCTGGGAGAAACGCAGGACCACCCCATGCGCATCGCAGCAGCCCCCCTCCAGGAGCCCCGGAGAAGAGTGCCCACCGCCACTGTTGCCGGCTCTGGAACCCATTTTACGCCCCAAGTCTCCACCACCCCCACCTCTCCACACACACACACACACACACACACACACACACATACACACACACTCCCACCTGAGGCCAAAGACCGTGGGCCCCATTGTACACGGAGGCCAGGCGGAGAAGGAGCAGAGCAACCTAGAACCGGGTTCCTTCTTCCCTCCCCCGGGATGAATCCTGCAAACTTCACCTGTGCCGAGCGGGGCCCTGGGTACTGGGTACACGAGGCCTTCAGAGCAGCCAAAGAAGATGCCAGGAGGCCCAGCCACCAAAATCGCCACCGTGCCCCAGAAGAGCCACCAGGTCCTCAACTTAGGGCCCAGAGACTCGTGCTTTGCTCACAATTACGACCAACCTGGAAAGCTCTGGATGCTTCCAAAACCCTCGAGGCGAGGCGGTCACTCAAACCCAAGGTAACAACCAGTGACCATCCAAGCTGCCGCTTACCGACAACGAATGGTAAGACGGCAGTTACCGCTGGCGGGAGCCTGCTTTCTGACGGAGCCCAGGGACTCTCAGGGCCCAATAGGCCGTAAACTCCTCCGTTTAGTCGCTGGGGAGGGGTTCCTGCATCCCTGAAGCTCCACGGACCCCTTCTGTACAAGGGCATTTAAAATGGCCCCACAAGTCGCTGGAAGGGTCAAAGGAGAACGTGGCGTGCAGGTCCGCACCTGCTGGAGACGGTCTGGTCAGATCAGCCTCTCAGTTAGGGCCGAACCAACCACAGGTCCCACCTGCTGGCTGGAGGGCCCGGCGGGCCGGCCCCACAGCACCTCCTTTCACTGCCCTGCTAACAATAAATGATCACCAATGATGTGGCCCCTACCTCTAACAAGAGAGGACACGGGCACAGAGAGGCTCGGCATATCCCCACCCCATGGGCAGAAGAGCCAGGCTGGACCCCACCGCCCATCAACAGTGCAGCTGGCCAGGAGGGTAGGCCACCCTCCCCTGTGCCACTGGCCGGGGGTCACTGAACTATCAAAGAGCTTGGAAGGACGGGCGCCTGGGTGGCGCAGTCGGTTAAGCGTCCGACTTCAGCCAGGTCACGATCTCACGGTCCGTGAGTTCGAGCCCCGCGTCAGGCTCTGGGCTCATGGCTCAGAGCCTGGAGCCTGTTTCCGATTCTGTGTCTCCCTCTCTCTCTGCCCCTCCCCCATTCATGCTCTGTCTCTGTCTGTCCCATAAATAAATAAAAACGTTGAAAAAAAATAAAAAATAAAATAAAATAAAAAAAGAGCTTGGAAGGACAGTGTCCATTCCGGCACGGTCTGGAAGGAGAAGGTTCCATCACCAGGGCCACCCCGGCCCCATTTGATGGAGGAAACCACTGAGGCTCAGGCGAGCTGAGCAAGCAAAGGCCCGGGAACCCCTGGCCACCCGACCCCCCCCCGCCCCCCCCCCCGCCCCCTCTCTGAGGTGTGTCCCAAGGGCAGCCACACCCAGGCCTCCCGCCAGCCCCACCTTCCACACCTCCCACCCCCACAAGACCCAGAGCCAGGGAGCGCACGGACACTCACCCGCCTTCCTGGTCCTGGAGTCCCGGGGCGCCGGGCCCCCGCCCAGCTTTATCCCCGCCTGGCTGCCCGCCCTCCCGCGTCAAAGGCCCCAGATCATGGGCCGGTAAACTGTGTTGGGAGGCGGGGGCAGGCCGGGGCAGCCCCAGAAGGATCCCAGCCTTTGGCCCCTGCTATACTTCCTCCCGCCTCCCAGGGCTGCCGGGCAGCAGGGGAGTGGGGCTGGGACGAGGGTCTGAGGTTGAGGCGAGAACCCTGGTCCCGGGAAGCGGGCAGGAGAGCCCCCCTCCCCCGCTGAGCCTGACTCTGGGGCCTGCAGGAGGCAGGACGGTCCCCAGGGCCTTGTATCCAAAGGCAGCCAGAACAGGGAGGGGGCAGGAGGGGTAGGCGCAGAGCCAGCTGAGAGGAGAGTCCCAGGCCGGGCAGCTGGCGGAGTGAAGGGTCAGAGGGACAGCCTGGGGCTTCCCGGGTCTCTGGCCTGTCTCCCCCACTGCCTGCTGCAGGCTGGGAAGGGGGTTCCAGGTCGCTTCCCTTGCCTGACGGGGTGCTCACTGTACCCCTGCCACCCCAACACCCCCACACAGAAACGGCCTGGCCCTCTACGGGCTGCCCCCAACCTAAGCAGCCCCCCAGTGCCCTCCCCAGATTGCTCTGGGGCTCCAGAAAGCTGCCCAGCTTACCCAGAGCCCCCGTGAGCCCCCCGCCCCCCCCCCACGAGCTCAGTGCCCAGTTCTTCCTGTTGTCCTAGTCTCCTCCACGAGGAAGTGAGGAAGCCGGCTAACTGGTGGGTTAGCTCATCCCACCCAGGCCTGCCCCCACCCCCCAGGCCCTGCACGAGCACTGAGGAAACAGGAATCCCACCAGAGAGGGAGGGGCTGTCCCCACCCCTGACAGCCAGAGTCACTTGTCCCTGCTCCCACCAGGGCTCTGCCCCCTCTCCCCAGACCCTGGATGGGGTGGGAGGGGCATCTCAGGCTAACTCCTGTTCCCTGCCAGGTGAGCGGTGGGGGTAATTCCTGGCTGTCGGAGGGGCTGCTACCCCCGGCCACCCCGATGGCCCACAGCCATCACCACCCCCTGCCCAGGCATCCCCCCATCCACATGCCCCGAATTCCCACCAGGCACCTGCCCAGCAGTCATCCCACCCCAGATGGAGGCCCTCTCCAGGCTCCGTCAGACCCATCGAGGTTCCCCAGGGCCTTGGCCAGGCCCCAAAGCCCGCCGTAGCCTCCCAGCCCGTCCGCCTCTACTGCCCCTCACTGTGCCTCCTGCAGCCTCGGCCAGGTGCTGTGACTCACACGCCCGACACCCGGCCTGCGTCCTTCGCCCCTCCACCTGGCTGCCCTTCTCCCTCTGGCCTCTCCCAACCTCACTGCACCAACCTCCCCTGCACCCACAGCCCTTTCTCCACCTCCCGGCCCCTCCCCTCTGTCTGGACCAGTCCCACAGGCCGGGTCCCAGCACTCTGGGCCCCCGGAGGGCAGGGCCACGACTGGTCCCCTTCGGACCTGCCCAAGGTGGGGTACGAGCCCGAGGATCAGCGCACACAAGTGGGCCATGCGGCCCGCCAAGCGGACAGGACTGCTCGAACTCGCCTCCCACCGCCCAGTGTAACCGAGAGCCCGGCGGCGGCTCTGTCCACGCGGACACTCGCTTGTGCCACGAGGGGCCCCGTCGCCCTGTGCCACTATGCCCCCCCCCACCCCACCCCGTGGCCCTCCACACCCTCCATGCTCTCTGGCCCACGCTCCATCCTCCTCTGGGCCTCAGAGGACTCTGCCCAGGCTGGAAGTCAGACCACGAGGGTCTCCCTGCCCGGGGCCTCCACACAGAGGTAGGGGGTCCACCCTCCTGAGACCCGGTGTCCCGCCTTTGTACTCGCAGGGCTGGAGCCCCCACCGTCCAGGTCCCAGCCCACCTGTCCTGGGACGGACACGGCTGGACTCATCCGTGTTTCCAAAATTTCCGGGCTCCGCCTCCCCCTCCGGGGCCCCGCCGTCTGCATCGGCACACGAGGCCGGGCTGACCCCGGGTGGCTGGAAGCAGTGTGTGCGGGCCCGGCTGCACCCCCTGCCCCCAGCACCCCTGCCCTCGGTCCCAGAGGCCTGGTTGCCCGCCAGCCCACGGCCCACTGTTCTGGAGCACAGGGTGTCCGCTTGGGAATGCCTAAGCCTCAGGATTCTAACAGGAGGAAGAGCTCGGAAAGCCCGCCCTAGCTGCACCCACAGTCCCCAGTGCCTTCCCCCTGGGCTGGCGCTGACTCCCGGCACCATGCCACCAAGTCCCCAAGGTCCCCAAGGGCCGGTGCCCAGAACGGGGATGGCGTCCCAGAGGGGCATGGCGCTTCATGGGTCCACTAGGAGCCAATGGCCCCTGAGAGGCCCCTGCACCCTCCAGGCCCCAGGTCAAGCCAGGAATGCAGAGGTCCCCAACCCTGCCGTCCTGAGAGCTCAGGGCCTCCCCAGTCCACCAGGTAGACCCCAGCTCCTCCCGTGCCACACACACACACAGGACGCTCAACAGGCAAAAGGGAGCCGGGGTCCTCTGAGAACTGGGGTGGGTGTCGTGGCCCTCAAGGTCAATGTGACCTCACACAGGAGGCTGTTGGGCAAGTCCCGAGCTGGAGGTCCCCCGGGGGTCCTCAGCTGGTAGGAGGCTAAGACACCCCTGGCAACTGAGGAATCCCTCCCTGTGGCTGCTGTGTGCCCCTGGGCCCATCTCCTCCCCTCTCTGGGCCTTTTGAGTCATCAGCACAAAGTGGAAATAACAGACCTTCACAAGGTAGGGGAACAAGAACTGCCCCCTGAGGGGCCCACCCTCTGGGTGCCATCCCCCCGGGTGCCCGTGGAGTTGTCACACGGCCTGGAGGGCAGGGCCCGGGGCTGCCCGCCTGAATCAAGCAGGGCCATGGGCCCCGGCCCCTCTCCACGGAGGAGCCGCGCTGGGTTCCCCTCGGGCCCAGGACCGACGGTGCGAGGACAGGGCCCCCGAGGGTGGTGAGCAGACCAGGGGAGGGGCCCCTCAGCATACGCAGCCAGCACCAGGCAGACGGTACGCCCCTCCCTGCTGCACCCGGCGCACCCCAATCCCAACTGGGAAGCAGGATCAGACACCAGCCCAGCACCCGCAGGGGAGGGGCTCTGCCCACAGAGCAGCCGATCCCCCGTGCCCATCCAGCACCGTGTACCCGTGGCAGGACACTGTCTGCAGTGGTGACCCGGCGTGACTGGACCTCGGGGCAGCACGGTGTGGTGGCCATTTCTCACCACCGCACACAGCAGCCTGGCCAGAAGCAGCCATCACACTCGGCCCGTGTCACGGAAGAGGAGACTGTGGCCCAGCTGGAACCCAGGTCCGCGGGCCATCGCCACTCCTGGAACATCCCAGGGATAAGCCCAGTATCCGCCAGGGCAACATGGGGAAGGCCCAGGGACTCTGCCATGTCATAGCCTCACACGACGCTCTCAGCACGGGCCCTGGCCCACGCTCATCCTCAGAGCAGTCCTGGAGGCACCCATCACCCCGTTTTACGGATAAGTGCATTGAGGCCCCATTTTATGGATAAGTACGCTGGCCACGCAGTCAGTGACTTGCCTGAAGGCACACAACTACGAGGGGGCTGAGCCAGGATTCAGAGCCAGCCCTGGGTGGACACTTTCTATGTATTTTCTCCTTAAAACAACCCCTGATGGGGAAACCGAGGCCCAGCCCTCCAACTGAGGCCAGGGCTCCAGGAAGCCTCGTCACCCAGCGTCTGCTTCATCCCTGGGATCCCCGCCCTGCCCCCACCCAGCACCCGGGGTCGCTGGGGGTCAGGCGGGCAGGAAGGGGGCGCCAGATCTTGGAGGTAGCCAGGGCTGCCGGCCAAGGCCCTGGTTGACGCGCGTCAGAGGGGCCTTCGGGAGCCACGGGAAAGAGCTCTGACCTGGCCTCGGGAGGCCACGTCCAAAATAACCGGCCCCACCGCCCTGTGAGGACTCAGCCGGGCGCACGTAGGCCCCTCGGCCCCGGGCGTTGCCAAGCTGGGTGCGGAAGGTCACGGCTATTTCTGGGCCGGCCTGGCAGTGAGACACGGGCCACCCCCCACCGCTGGCGCCCCCCAAGGACCAGAGAGGGGCGGGCCGCTGCACCCAGGACACACAGCAGAGGGACCCACGGGTCCCCCCTGAGCTGCCACCTTCCCTCTCTGAGCCCTCTCTCCCTTTCCAGAAGCCCGTCCAGCGTCATTAGCATGTCAGTTGGCTCCATTGGCATTTCCAGGCCATCATGGCCACCCCAAGCCCCGGGCTGGACAAAGAACCGTGTCCCATCTCTGAAACAGCAGGAGGGGCACTGCTTCCTGCCCTTCAGCGGCTGGAACCCCACGCGGTGCAGCCTACACCCCAGAGACGCCAGTACTACGCCCGCCACGCACGGCCTCCAACCCGAGCCTCCGTCTACCCTCTACGGGTCACGGCCTTGCGGGTGCCAGTGACCATCCAACCACCGGGAACCTGAGGCCCAGAGAGGCCGTGAGACTCTGAAGCGGAGCTCCCCCTCAAACCCAGGCCAGGCAGGGCCTCCAGGGGCCCAGGGGAGGGGACAGCTCCCTCCCATCAGCCCGACCCAGGTGAGGTTCTGCCCACGTTCTTGTTCAGGCTGTGACCACCATTCCCAGGGTGTGAACGGCTTGGGAGTCTGGCCTGGTTCCCATCCTGGCTCCCCCGTCGCAAGCTGTGTGACCCTGAGCACATCCCTCAACCTCTCTGTGCTTCCATTTGATCATCTGTAAAATGGGTTCGCTGCAGCTGCAGATGGCTGTCCTCCTGGGGTCCGGAAGGACACCTCCCTTCCAAGCAGCCTCGTCTGGATCCCTTGAATGTTTCTGCTGTGCCAGATACCCCCACGGGCTCTGACGGGACTCTGAGCCCCGCAGGAGAACCCGCGTTCAAGATGGCGATGCTGGGGACACCGAGGGCTTCTTCCCCGCAGAATGTCCCGGAGCCCGTATTCCTCTAGAGACGTAGTGATCTGGAGGGGCACAGCCAGTGGCAGCCTTCCAGAACGTTTCTGACACCACGCACTAGCAGCGAGGGCACCTCATAGAACCCCACCTCGGCCCAGGCCCAGGCTCCAGCCTCCCAGCCGCGAAGGTAGGAGAGCCTCCTGGCCTGGCCTCCCTGCCTCCTGCTCATCTTATGTGGCTTGGACCATCTCTAGCCCGGCTGGTTGTCAGTGGAAGGACCACCACGCAGGGACGGAGGCAGAGCCCGGGCCGGGCCACACCGGCCACCACCCCCCAGTCTCCTGCCCCGGCGTCCCCGTGTTGGTCATGCGTGGCGACCTGAGGGTGGCGGGATCGGCTCCTGCCCGCAGACATCGGCCGCCGTGAGGGCAGCAAGGCGGGATGCCCAGCCTGAGAGGGCAGCGAGGAGGTGCCGGCCACAGGAGGGGAGGCACCCTACAGGCACCCACTAGGCACTCAGCCATGCCGCCCCCACTGCTGCCCCTGCCGCCCCCCGCCCCCCCCCCCGCAGCCCCACCCACGCCATCCGAGCTGCCTTCCCAGAGAGAAGGCACGTCCCAGGGCGCTGGGCATCAGGACCCGGTCACCTGCACTGTCCAGCTCCCAGAGGACACAGTGGGCAACCGTCACAGCAGAATGACCCAAGGGAAACCCCTCTTCTCTGGGGCCTCGAGGGCCCCCCATGGGGAGCCAGAAGCCCCACCCCCCCCCC
>NW_024412417.1:46620787-46629305 GCF_014898765.1 Herpailurus yagouaroundi | reverse complement strand
CAATGAGAGCGCTCCCCAAGCCTCGGCCGCGCGCGCGCGCGCGCGCGCTCCGCAGGCCCCGCCCGGGTGGGAAGGGGCGTGGCCATGGGGAGCGAGCCGGTGGGTGGGGCGGGGTCTGACCTTGGCTGCTGGCAGGGCCCGCCGGCTGAGGCAAGGACTGCCTGGCCGCTTGGAGTGGTCACGGTCCGTTGGATCCCGAGTGAGGATGGAGAGGGCGAGGTGCGCGGGGGCCGAGAAGGGGTCTGGAGGCCAAGGGTTTTACGAAACTTCCGGATGCCTCGACGTCTCCATTTGTCCATAGGTGCCGAGCACCAGACGCGCGGGCGGGGTTGATGGGAGGATGGGGCCTAGATAGCAGTCACCCAGCGGCGGCATTGGGGTCAGACCAGGGGGGCCCTGAAGGTGGGCTCCTGGAGGGAGTCATCAGGCCCCCCGGGACCTCGCACCCCGAGGGCAGGCCCACACGCAGAGCTGCTCAGAAAGCGGCAGCTGCCTCTGTAAGGGCTGGTGGAGGCCCGACCCTCCTCCGTTTCTCTGTGCCCCGTGGGCCGGCCAGGCGCCTGTGCCATTTCGGCCACCAGCCAGCCTCCGGGGAGATGTGTAAGGTGCCCCCCTGGGGACTGGTGAGGGAGTCCCCTTCCGGATCAGCACTAACTAGGGAGCTCATGGCCAGGCCAGTGGTGGCATGGGGAGAGGGCCCAGGACAGAGGGCACCAGAGAGGTAGATGTGGAAACGCCAGGGTCCCCTGATGCCGGTCCATGCACCAGCCCCACCCTCAGCCCAGCCTCTCCTCCCAGGTTGGAGGCTTGCTCTGGTACTATCTCCGCGTCCTGGGGAGGATGCCCCTCCGACCACCCACCCCAGCAGCCACAGTGACCCCTGGAAGGCAAGAGTGAGAGCCCTCCCCTCTCCATGCAGAATCCTTCATGGTGGCACCTTGATCCCAAGGCCATCTGACTAGGCCAGGGCTTGCTCCTCTAGGCTCCCTCCACTCGCCACGAAGCTGCCACAGCATGGAACACCTGCATGCTATTCCTCCAACAGTCAGGGTCCATCCCACCCCAGGGCCTTTGTACTTGCTACTCCTGCTGCATGGAAACTCTTGCCCCAGGCCACCCCTGTGGTGCTGCCCTTCACATCTTGTCCCTTTCAGCTGTCATCTCCTCTGAGAGCTCAGTCTCCACTGGCCGTCCCCTCACTCAGCTCTGCCAGAGATCCCCCCCACCCCAGCCCCCCCACCAAGCAGTTACACACAACACCGATCATGGTCTGGGTGAGGACCTCACCTGTGTCCCCAGCTGTGTCCCCAGGATTCACACCAGCGTCCGGCACAGATGTGTGCGCATTCATAGATGGGGTGATCAGACTGTGCCCAGAGGCCCCCAATGCCTCCTTAAGAGTCAGAAGGAGGACAAAGGACAGAGCCTTGCAGACCTGAGTTCGAATCTCAGTTCACCAGCTTATCCCCACACAGCCCCGCGAGGTAGGGACCGTTGTTCCCCTATTTTGTAGATGAGGCACAGAGGGGTTAAGCAACTTCCAAAGATCACACAGCAAGTCAGAAGTAGACTTAGTCCAGACCTCCCCTTGTTTAACCACAAAGCTGGGGTTCCCTGTCCTCAGTGCCTTCACGCAGAGAACAATGGGAAACAGCTAGGGTCGCTCCAGGTTTGAGGTCCTGGGAAAAAGGAACCGTCCGCTGAAATGGGGGTCTCAGCGACCACCAAGGCAGCCCATTGTCCCTGGGGCCTCAGGTCCGTTTCAGTTGTTAATCTGTTTCTAATGCTTGGCTTGACCTGCCACCTGCACCCCTCCCCTCGTTTTCAGACTCTTTCTCCTCCCCTGCCCAAAATCTCAGGGAGTTTCTATCCTGGCCCCCTTCGCTGTGGGGTGGGGGGCGTGGCCTTCCCCATGGGCTCGCAGGCTGGGGTCCCTTTCATCTCCCCCCGTGTGGCCTCGGTGTGGGCAGGGAGGAGGCTCTGTCCCCCGCCAACCTTGTGCCGGGGACTCTCCCAGCGAGCACACACCATGCCCTGCGGAAGAAGGACCACTGTGCGGGTTAGGAAACCGAAGCTCCCTTCAGGCAGAGCCAGGGTTCTAACCCAGGTCTGCGGGGGGCCAGAGCCCGCACACTGCGGGGGACAGGCGGGCGACAGGGAGAGTGGGGAAGAATCCTGACTTCACAGCGGGGAAGGCGCTCAGAACTGACCTCCTCTCATGCAGGAGAACTCGCGGCCCGAACAGGTGATGACCATGCACGGGAAAGGCAGGGGCAGAACCCAGGCCTGAACGCCAGCCACCAGAATCCTCCCGGGGATTGAGCAGTGGTGCCCGGAACAGATCCCATCCGCGCCAGCTCCTGGTCACTGGACCTGCCACCACCCTCCCCCCAAGCAGAGCAGAGAAGACCCCCCCCTCCCCCGGCCAGGGAGGGGGTGGGCAGAGGAGAAGGTATTAGGAACATCCAGACAGTGCAGGGGCCGCTGGGGGCGGGCGGGATTAGCAGATTAGCTCCGAGGAGGACAGAGATGAGGTCAGTGCTAAGTGGATTTCCAGAAAGCGGCCTCCAGTCCAACAGCCCCGGCCCCAGAAGCAGCAGGGCCACGAGGAGGGGCCAAGAGCCAGTCACGGGGGCAACAGGTGCGCCGCTGGCCCCGGCCTCCACTTCTGAGCCTCTGCCAGCGGGCCGTGTGCTTTAACCCCTCCTCGCCTCAGTTTCCTCATCCAGAGAGTGGGGCCATGGCGGTCGTGTCGACCTCAGAGGAGAAGAGTGCTCGTTAGTGCCAGGTTCGTGCGTCCGGCACCGAGCAGGTGCTCAGTGAACATTCTTAGGACTGTCCTCTAAAGGTCATCCTCAAGCCCCAGGGTCAAACGCGAGCAAAGAAAGAACTTGTTGGTCAATGTGAAGTCAGGCAAAAGCAGGAGTTCCATGCAGGAGCACGGTGTACGTACAGAAGAAGTGTGCCCCCCGCCGCCGCCGCCCTGGTGGCCACGTCACGCCCCCGACCCCCGCCGTTTCGGCCACAGTGGCACACGTGGCCCCTCCCCACCCTGACGGTGCCCGAGCCCGGTGTGCACCGAGCCCCGAAGGCGTTAACGCCCCAGGACGGGCCTCACCAGCGGGCACACGCCCCAGCCTCCTGTCTGCAGACAAACCGTCGTGGGGGCATCCAGAAGCACGAGAGCCCCTGTGTGTTGGCTCCCCCGTGCCGCCCCCTCACCTGGCGTCACCCCGAATACGCCTCCCGTGCCCCAGGCCGTGCCACCGGGGCAAGCAGACAAGCACCACGTTCCAAACAGGAAGCGGAGCGGACTCTGAGAAGCACAGGTGTGGGAAGGAGCAGTGATGGTGGCGTTTCTTTTCTGTCCCTCCGAACGTCCAGGAGTACAATCGTGTGACTCAAATGATGACAACTTTTGTAGCGTATTAGCCGTGCGCCGGTCAACGACGCTGTGGAACAAGTCGTCCCGGACTCGGCAGCCCGAAATGCCAATCATCGCCGGGCCTTTCTTGGTGTCGGTGGGGCAGGAGCTCTGAGTGGCCAGGCCGGGCCGTCCGGTGAGCCGCGGTCACAGCTGGGCTGCACGGTGGGAGGCCCGCCCGAGGTGAGGCGACCTGCATCCAGGCTGGCTCACCCGCCGCCGTGCGGCCCACGGGCGTGGCTCCTGTCCCTCACTGTGCGGGGCGGTGCTCCCGACACAGTGGCTGGCTCCCCCAGGTCTAGGGATCCCAGGGGGCAAGGTGGTGGCTTATAATCGAGGCACTTATAATCGAGCCTCAGGAGCCACACGTGGCCATCGCCCATGGGTCACAGGGGCCTGCCCCGAGTCAGTGTGGGAAGGACGGGGCTGCCGACCAGGGGGCTCAGGTCCCTGCGGGGGAGACAGGTGGTCCCCCCTCCCAGTGCCAGGGTGGAGCGGGGTGTGGGAGCTCTGGGGGCATGGGACCTGGAGCCCCTGCTTGGGGGAGGAGGGTCCCCAGCTAAGCCCGGGGTTCCAGCCGTTGTGCCCTTCGCTGGCTTGAGACCCTGGCTCTGACAAGCACTGTTGAGTGCTTGCTCCAGGCTGCCCTGGGGGCTGCAGAGGGGGGGGCCGGGAGCCCACCCGGACAGCCCTCCAGTCACAGCAGTCAGGAGCGCCCGGGGAGGCCCTCCAGGTCCGGGAATCAGGACGCGTTGCTGGGGAGGCTGCACAGCAAGCCAATGTTAGAGGAGTGCTCCAATGCATGCAAAGTCCTCCCTGAGGACAGCCACAGCCAGGTATGTCCCCCACCCAACCCCGCGGCCTGGGCCCGCCTGCACCTGCTGCTGGGCCAGCTCCCCACCTAGAGCCCCCCGCACGCCAGCCCAAAACCACCTCCTGGACTGCACAAGCCATGCCCTCCAGAGGCTGGAGGACCCCCTGGGCGCGGCTCCCACCAGCAAACAGGCCCAGACACCCACAATGCCCGCGTTCGCAAGACCCCCCACACCCACCGCAATAGCCGGAGCTGTAAGGCGGGGTGGGGGGGGGCGGGGGGGCGGGGGGGAGGGGGAAACACTTCTGGGATCCAGCGCGCCTCGCGGACGCCCTCTCGTGGTGTCTGTGGGAAGAGCGGGGCCCCGCGATCTGAGACCTGGGCGGTCATTAACAACACTTCCCGGAAACAGTGGGTCCAGGCCAGGGAACCCTGACGGAACCGGGGGTCTCGGACCCCCCGCATCCACGGGACAGGGCCCGCCCGAGCCCGGGGACTGTGAGAGGCCCCCACCAGGCCTCCCCGAGCCTGAAGACGCCCATCCTCCACATTTGTGTGTCTGTTTGTCTGTCTTCTCCACGGGGCCCGCGACGCACTCCCTGCCCGGAGCCCCTGCATCGCTGGCTGGCGGGGACGGGAGCAGAGTGACTGAGCCGCAGACGCAGAGACCGGGAGAGCTTCGGCATCTGCAGGTGGCGGCCACCAGGGGGCAGCATGGCCTGCCAGAGCACGAGCTCGCGGTGGCCCCTTGGCAGAAGTGGGGACCCCGGGCTCCTCACACTCAGGATCTCACACCGCCTTGGGTTGCTGACCCCCCTCTCCGCGGTAGAGTTTGTAGGGAGGCTGAGCCCTCATTCCCAGGAAGCTTCCATGACTTAAAATACGGCCTCACGGTGTAGTGAGTTCCCTGTCACAGGAAGGGTGCCCACCCACTGCCGGACACACACCCCGAGTGGCCCCAGGCCCCCCAGTCACCATCTGTAGGCTCTGGAGGTGATGGCAGGGCCCCAGGGGAGGCCGACACTCGGGGTCCGGGTAACAAGGTGGGCAGGGCAGCCCAGACAGGGGATTAACACCGGCACAGGTCCAGCGGTGCAGGGATACGTGACACTCCCAGGACCGGGGCGTGCTGTGAGGTGCTGGGTGTCCTTCGAGGGCTCAGGTTGGGGCTTTTAGGTGCGGTGACGGAGTTGTAGCCGGCATCTACTGAGTACTCAGCCAGGCCCTGAACTGAGCACATTTCCTGCTTCATCTTCCTTCTTCCGGTCCCCATTCAACAGAGGAGAAAACTGAGCCTCAGAAGGCAGAACGCGTCCAAAGTGAGCAGCAAAGAAACGGAGGACCCAGTGCAAACCCAAAACCCCCCAGCACCGATGCTTTAGCCACGCCTGCCTGGGTGTTGAAGACACGTTCAGGGGGCACCCCACGAGAGGGGGGGGTCAGTCCGGGGCAATGGCCCAAGGTAACGAAGAACTGAGTGAGTTCAGAATGGGATGGGCGTGGGGGGCTCCCACGCTTCCCTGGAGCTCAGAGGAGGAAGTCAAAAGTGGCCCCACTCTTGGCAAGGTGGTGAGCACCCTGTTCTCGGAGGTAAGCGAGCCCTGCTGGGGGCTTTTCCAGCTTCAATGGCGGGGAGATGCCCCCGCCAGAGAGGAGGCCAGCCAACCACCCCGGGCACCGCAGCATCGAAACTCCTCTTGGGGCATTTTCTTCAGAGTCGGTTTACATTATCGCTCCGACTTTATTCGTGATTCAGTGAGCTTCAGTTGAGCGCCTGCTGTGTGCCAGGCCTGGACTTGTCCCGTCCTCCGGCTGCATCAGGGAGGAGACGGTGACACAGGGCCGCCAGGGAGCTCGGTGGACACGAGCGTCTGTCCCTCCGTGCAAAACACACTTCATCCTCTGACACAGCCTGTCTACACCCTCGGTTCTCTGGTGGGAAACAGCACAGCAGGAACAACTGGCTGCAGAGGAAAACCAGTGTACGGAACCCCCCCCCAAGTCAGTGCACAGGAGCCCCCCCAATCAGAGTACAGGAGCCCCCCTAAATCACTGCATAGGAACCACCCCCCCAATCACTGTACAGGAGCCCCCTCAAATTAAACTTCCTCATAAGTACGGACACACAGGGAAAAACTTAGTGTGTACAGGGCTCCGTACTACCCACGAGTTCAGGCATCCCCTGGGAGCCCCGGCCTGATTTACAACCGGGCACAGGAAGAGACTGGGCCCCCAAGTGAGAAGAAAAGGCAGCGACGAGAGGTATACCGTCGTGGAAGTCGCGAGAACGTGCGCTCTCTCTAAAGCGTCCTGCCTGCCCCGGCCCTTCTTCTCGTGAGCGGGTGAGATGACGGAGTGGCCACGTGGCCCGAGGGAACGAGGCGAGGGGGAGGATCATCCGCCCTGGGGCCACGGCCCACACGGGTGACGGCGGGTGGCGGGGAGACGCCTAGGTGTAGGTGCGTGCCCCAAGGCCTGAAAACGGGACGCCCACCAAACCTGCCCAGGCATGTGCCAGGGAGCCCTGCTCCCGCCCACCCAAGGTGGGCGTGACCCCGGCGTCCATCACGGAAGGAAAGAGGCGTGACCGCCCCCTGTCCCTCCAGGGCAGAAGGAGCCAGGCGTGGACGCTGGTCTGGCACGGGCGAGCCTTGCACACACGGGCGAGCCTTGCACGCACGGGCAGAGCACACAGGACGGCTGCTGTAGGGCTCCATTGGTGTGCACGACAGGTAAATCCATGGACACAGCGAGCGGCACACTCGCCAGGGCTGGGGGGCAGCGTTTCCTTTTGGGGTGATGGAAATGCTCTGCAATTCAGCAGAGGTGACGGCCTCACCACACTGGGAATGCACCCAATACCCTGCTTGTACACTTGAAAATAGCTAATCTGACGTTTTGTAAGCTTTTCCTGCACAACCAAAAAGGCGATGCCGTGGACTTCGAGAGACAGGGCACTCCCAGCCCAAAGCACTGAAGGGCCGGCAGGCGATGTCCCGCTTCCTCCCCCACGGCACAGGACGCCGAACCTCTCGTTGAGGCAGCTTCGTGTGCTGGTGCGGCCTGTCACTTGGGGGGCGGGGAGGGACAACGGGGAGCGAGAGCCTCACCCCTTCTCCCCTCACCTGCAGTGGGTGTGTGGCATGAGCGAGAAACACGTCTTCACCGTTCAGGCCACTGAGAGTCACGGCCGTGTGGATGCGATGTAACCCAGGCTGTCCTCACCGCGCACCACGCTGAGCGGGGCCCTCGCGGAGGCTGCGGGCAAGACCGTTCAGCCTGAGCGTCCCTGGCTAAGGGAGCAGCGGGAGCAAAGACGCTGAGGCAGATGTGTGCCCAGTGTGCTTAGGCACAGTCAAGGGGCCAGCGTGGGTGGACCCAAGGCCACAGCGGGAGACCCCAGCCCGTGGGGCCTTTCGGACCTCCAGGAAGCATGGGCTGTCCTTGTAAAGGGTGCGAGTCCCGAGCGGCTTCAAGCAGGGACTGGCACAGCTGGACTTGAGCTCTAGGAGATGCTCTAGGCCCTGTGGGTAATGGACGCTTCGAGGAACAAGGGGAAGAAAGCAGGACCACCCGGGCTTCCCGGGGAAGGAAGCTTCCATCGCACACATCAGGAAGCACAAAGAGAGGGTGGACTCCAGGCACAGGACGATCAGGGCTCAGGCTGTGCTTCTCTGGGATTCTTCCCCACCCTCATTCTTGGGGGGCTTCCCTCGTGGTTGCAAAAAGGCTGCCTGGTCGTGGAGGGACAGGAGAGAGCACGGGAGCCACAAGGGTGCCTCTGGGAGCCTCTCCCTGGCCTAAATCAGGCTAGACCTGCCCACCCTAGAACCAACCCGGGCTGGGAGGTAGGGTGGGTGATCGCTGCATCAGCAGCAGCCAAGAGCTGGGCAGTGCTGACTGAGGAGGGGCGTGGCCAGAGTGTGGCAGGCAGGGTGGGAGGGGCGGGAGGTTCTGGGCAGGGTGGGGTCCCAGCTCGGGTACGGCTCCCACCTGTGCTCCTAGATTGCTTCCTCTTTCCGATGGCCAGGTTTCCTGGTTCTCAGCGCCCAGGCCTTTCCTGCACAGCTGGGTCTACGCCACCTGCCGGTTAACTCCTCAGTCTGCCCAGGTAACCAGTGCAGATGTCACCTCCTCCCAGAAGCCTTCCTGGTCTCCTCCTCTGAGGAGGCAGGGGCCTGGAAGCCTGGGGCCACGTCTCAGGTCTGTCTCTGGCCTGTGGGGTGGCCCCTGAGCCTCAGAGGAAATAATTTGAGGGCTCACCTGTGCAATGCAGGCAG
>NW_024412417.1:46562073-46617787 GCF_014898765.1 Herpailurus yagouaroundi | reverse complement strand
CACACACTGAGCCTTGATCCTGGTCTCACACTGAGCCTTGATCCTGGTCTCACACTGAGCCTTGGTCCTGGTCTCACACTGAGCCCTGATCCTGGCCACACCTTCAGCCTTGATCCTGGCCACACACTGAGCCTTGATCCTGGCCTCACACTGAGCCCTGGTCCTGGACACACACTGAGCCTTGATCCTGGTCACACACTGAGCCTTGATCCTGGTCTCACACTGAGACTTCTTCATCCTGGGCACACACTGAGCCTTGATCCTGGTCTCACACTGAGCTTTGATCCTGGGCACACACTGAGCCTTGATCCTTGGCACATGCTGAAACCTGATCCTCTGCACAGACTATTATCCTGGTCCAAGCCCTGCCGCTGGCCATCATCTAGCCTTGACCCTGGCCCCACTCTTAGCCCTGCCCCTGCCCCTGCCCCACACGTGACCTTCACACACACACACATGGCCCATGACTTTGGCAGGACTGAGGGATCATCGTTCCCCATGCCAGGTGAGCAAGCTGAGGCCCCGAGGCCACGAAGCCCAAGCCCTGACTCCCATGGCCGATCAGTTGCCAAAGTGGGACCTGGGTCCAGGTCTCAGACTCCAGGACTGGCACTGGCCCCCTCTCACCAAAGCTTCTGAGGACCTTGCCAGGGCTCTGGAGAGGCCACATGAGAGAGAGGGCAGGTGCCTTGGGGCCGGGGGGAGAGAGGGCCCGTCCCCACCACTGACAGAGGGCGATGCCTGGCCAACCTCTCCAGGGGGCCTCTGGGAAAACAGCTCGACAGAACAGAATGATCTCGGCAGGGCAGGCACTTCCTTAGTGGTGAACGACCCCATACTGCACCCCGTCAGCAAGACTGTGGCTTCTGGCCTGGTGGGGAGCATCCCAACCCCAGGGTAGACCCCACCAACTCCAGGCTACCTCTCTATAAATGCAGGAGACACAGCTGCTTCTGTGACACTTCTGGGGCTGCACCCGTTTCTGGTTCAGATTTTCCAAAGACGGTAAAAGTGTATGCCGTGTGTTACCAGACACCCCCCATTGTGGGCTGGGGCAGCCCCCCTTCCGTCAAACACGCTGAGCATTCTGCAGTGAGAAGCATCCAGATCACGCGGAGTGGGAGTCCGCAAACATCCTCAGGCTGGCAGCAGTCGGCTGAGGCGGCTGCCGGATCCGCACACTTTCCCATCTCACCGCGGTTTCCATTTCAGAATCCCGGGGAGGGGTGCCCACTGGCCGGTGCCCACTGCCCGCTCCCTGCCCACCAGCCCGGAGAATTGGCATCAGCTCTCCGGAAAGCCACCGTCTCGGCCAACAGAAATAGCATCCCTGCCCATTCCCACCGGCTGCCTGCCCCTCAGGGCCCGGGGCAGTGTGGAGGAGGCAGGGGTCCATGCAGGCTCCTGCCACCCACCCCCCCACCCGCCTCACCAGCTGCAGGAGGGGCTCTGTGCAGAGAAATGGAAGATCACATCCCTCAGTGCCTGGTTGACATCCGGGCTCCACCTCCCATTAGTTGGGTGGCCTCAGGCCCCTGCCCTCTCTGAGCCTTACTTTGCTAACTTTTAACAGGAGGGCAACGTGGACAGGGCCCCCCATGCCCTTCAGCAGCCAGGAGGATTGCCTGGCCCTTCGGAAGAGAGGGTAGGATGAGCAGCCCTAAAACCCAGCAAGATGAGACAAAGCTGCAGCAGGAGAGAATGAGGTTAGACACTAGGAAGAACTTCCTGTTCATAAGAGAGGCACAGACACCCTGGAAGGCTCTCTGGGGAACACTGTAAAGGCAAGAGAGAGGTCCAAGTGCCTGCGAGGGGCCATGGTAACCTGGAGCCCGGCACTACCTGCCCATTTCTAAAATAAGGGGGCATTTGCATGTACTGAGCTCCCACTGTATACAGGCACAAATGCTGAGGCATCGGAGAGGGAGAAACAAGTCAAATTCTGGCCCTGCCTGGGAGGAGCCAAATGTCCAGTTTGAAACAGACTTGGCAAGCGAGGCAGGGCCCAAACTGCCCTCAGAGCCCTGGCTGAGAGGAGTCAGTGGGCGGTCTTCAGGGAAGAGGCGGCCTTGAAGCAAGGGTGGAGGTGAGTCTAGAAAGACACGGGAGGGCATTCAAGGTGACGAGAAGAGTCGGGGGAAATGGGTGCAGGTCAGGAGGGACGTGGCTCCCCAGGCACTGAGGAAAGGCCGCAGGGTCAGATTTTCTGTCTCTGGATGAGAGCGGGGCCAGGGGCCGGGGCCCGTGGGAGGCCTGTCCTGGAGCCTGGAACCCAGGCCCCTAGAAGGGACCACATCCTAGGAGTTTGGAATCACAGAACCTTAGAAACAGTGACATTTAGAGCCTGGGGTCTCTGTGTCCCACGCCTCGGAGGCCGTGAGCCCTCCGGCCCACCCAGTGCCAGGGCCCGGGCAGCAGCTCCGGGCCCTGCCCGTCCGGGCTCTGTTTGGCCACTTGCAGCCACAGGGAGCTCACCGCCTCCTGCCAGGGAAGGGGGACAGGGTTGTCGGACAAAGGCCCCTGCTGCCACCGTATCCCTGCATGGACACAACTCCCTCGCCGTCCCCGCCCCCCCCCCCCCCCGCCAGGGTCAGCAAGGCAGCTAAAGTCAGAGGAGCCTGGGTGTCCCGGGGCCGCCCCTCTGAGGCCTGCTGAACAGACAGACACAGACACATACGGCAATTCCGGTCCCACGGGGCCGTCCAAAGGCCAGGAAGGGCTGAAATAGAAAGCAGGTCCTGAGGCCCTGCAGGGGATGCGGCCGCCTCCTGGCCTGGGTGGGCCGGTCTGGTTGTGCCCAGGGAGCCTCGGCCCCACCCAGCCCGGGGCAGCTGGGGTGCCTGGCCCTGGGCCTCCAGAACATGGGTGTCCAGCTGCCCGAGGCCAGGGGCCTGGACCTGGAAGAGACCTCAAACCCAGCACTGCCTGCCCTGGGCGTGGGGTCCTCTCCACCTTGCCTGGGATGGGTTCCGGAAGCTTCTGAGCGAAGGCTCCGCAGGCCTGGCCCGGCTCCACCCGCTCCTAGCAGCGTGACCTCGGGCAGGTGACTCCGCCAGTCCCTTCTGTCAAACAAAGATGGTAACAAGGGCGCTCCCCAGTGAGGGCTCTTTCGTGGACGCCTGAAGTGCTTCAGGACAACGCATGCCGGGCACAGAGCCGCTGCTCAATAAACAGCGGTGTCACTCTCGCGCCTCTGTCACCATTGCTTGCTGACTGACGGACCCCTGGACCACTATTTCCAAACCGCAGGTCATGACCCAGCGGTGGGTCAATTTAGTGGGGTCACAGCGGGCACTGTTTTGTATCATGGTGCCCAGGGCCCACTGGGGCATAAGCAGGGCCCTCCCACCATGTCCCCCAGACCTCAGGAGGCTGTGGGGAGGGACGGGGGCTGAGGACCCGGAAAGGACTGCAGTCACTGCTCCCTGGTGACCACGTGGCCCCAGCAGCCCCCGCATCGGACGGACCCAAAGGTTCCGCCCCTTCTCAGTCCCAGGTGTAGAGGGTCCCAAGGCGGTGGGGGCACCCACATCGGGCCCCAGGGCTCCTAGTCCCCATCCTGAGTCCTCGGGAGCCCTGTGAGAGCCCAGGGGAGGCCAGGGGCTCAGCCCCCTCCCCCTGCAGGGACAGGGCCGATGAAACAAACTGGTCCTGGTGCAGGCCTGGACTGGGGCACACGGGAAGCCCCCCGGGCAAACTGGCAGGTGTATCCTCATTGAGGGGAACCCCGCCATTCTCCCAGCATCCCCTGAGCTGGTCCTGGATGGGCTCTGCGGGCCCAGGGACCATCCATATGCACCCCCGCCCCAACTGGCTAGGGTGGTGGGGGGGGGGGAGGGGGCCAAATTCAGGCAGGCCAGGTCGGGACACAGGGGAGATGCCATGCCACCTGAGCCGTCGCCTCCTCCCCCCAAAGGCACAGCCCAGCTGGATGCACGGGAGAGGACTTGATGTTAAGGCTGGAGGGCCACATGCACGTGCACCTGTGTGTGCACATCTATGCGCCATGCAGGTGCGTGTGTGCACGAGCAGGTGCGTGCACACAGGGGCCGCCGCAGAGCCCAGCAGGGGTGGGGTGAGGCTTGGACGCGTGCACTTCGGGGCTGAGATTGGACAGAATATGCGGTGGCCCTGAATTAGCAGCTGCTCTCTGCCTGGAGGACCGATCGGTGACCTGGTTCTGGGACCCAGTTGCCACACCAGCGACATGGAATCATAATCGCACCCGCCTTTCAAGGCTGTTGTAGGAACGTGGCAGTGGTTTCACTGAACCCACGAGGAAGGTTCTCACGGTCCCAGACACTGAGTTTAGTGGGAGGTCGAACAGTCCTGCCCTGGTCACTCCGGCCGCCTACGGGCCCCCGAGTCAGGGATGCCACACGGCAGCCGAGGGCTGCCTGGAAGCCCAGGCCCAGTTCCCACCGGCATCTGCCATGACCCATTCGCCGGGTGGTTTGGGGCAGGTGTCTATCCCTCTCTGGACTTCTATTTCTCCACCTGGAAAAATCAAAGGTGGGACAAGATGAGCTCCTGGGTGATGGGAGAGTGGTCCAGGGAACTGGGGGATAAGTCCCAGGGACGGTGGTCCCGGGAGTCACCTCCGGGATGGCCCCAAAGCTTCAGAGCGCACCCTCGAGACAACTAGGCGCTGGGCCCTTGCTAAGTGCCCCCGTTTCTCCACAAGGTGGGTGGATTCTAGGTGCGTGGCCCAGACTAGCCCCAGGGCCCAGGGTGAGGGAGGGAGTCATCTCCCAGCCCGCGTCCTCCCCGATCCGGAAACTGCCCCACGCGGGCCTCATCCCTGTTCAAAGGGCCTGCCCTCTAGACACTGAGGGCCAGAGCACACGAGCGAGCGGCCCAACCAGGCTTGAACCAGGCCCGCCCAGGGGCCCCGCCATTCCCAGCCTCCCAACACCCCACCTCGGACACTCGAGGTCACCTTTCCCAGAGAAAGAGAAAGGCCCCCCTCACCCTGCGCTCCCCACGGGTGACTGGCCCCTGCCAGGGGCTCCAGAGCACAGAAGGGGACACGTGGCCATTGACCCCTTAGGAGGGCCCTGAGGGGCCTTCTCACCAGCTCCCGATGGCCCCAGGGCTGGGGGCTCCCCACACTGCTTCCAGCGGGGACAGTCCCCCTGCAGAACCGGGCTGTGTCCCCCACCCCCGCAGCCTCACCCCGGCACTGTTTACGTCCTCGAGTGGCAACAAGACAGGGCCACTCGGGAGGCACCAGGACGGTGACAGGACATGCTTGGCTGTCACCAAGTGTCCCCTGCCTCCCCCGCAGCCCCCACCCGACTGCCCGGCTGCTATTTGTGGCTGAGTCCCTCAGGATGGCGGGCTCTAGGAGTGGCAAGACGAGCTGGGCATCGAGAGGGCCACCGTGTGGACAGCTTTACAGAATTCTACAGCACCAGCTGAGAGCGGGAGGGGCTTCTGTGGGCTCAGGGAGGGCTCTCCTCCAGGCTGGGCCCTAGGAGGGACGGCCCTATCCTGACCCAGCCACTGTCTGACCTCTGACCCCAGCCACAGGCAGCCTGGCCTGACCCAGCCTGTCGAGGGCTATGGGAGGGTCCCCTTGAGCCTCCCGGCCTCCAGCACTTTCCCCCACCGCCCCCCCCCCCAGGACTGCTGGGTCCCACAGAAAGGAGCTTCCCTGGGGCGAGGGGTCCTGGAAGCCGACCCAGGCTGCCACCCTGCTCCCCCAGGCAGTCTGCTGGCATTTGTTTTGTTCCAGAGGATCTCCCCAAGATTTCTCTGGGAACCAGCCTGTGTGTGCCCGGCCGGCCCTGCCCGTGACTCAGCGGCAGTCTCCAGCTCGTAAAATGTGAGCCTGCACTGGCTCAGCCCTCGGGCCCCCACCCACATCCTGGCCGCCTCCAGGCTGCCCTGTTCAGAAACAACACTGAATCTACACTCCCTTGGCAAGATCCTGGGCGCCCTCCCTTGCCTGCCTGGGGCGGGCCAGAGACACCGTCACCTTCCTGGGTCTCTGTTTCCCCATCTGAGACGCATAGGACAGTAGTCTCAGGAGATGATCAGCGGTAGCCTGTGAGCTCACCCCTATATTAGCAGGGAGCCTGGACCTGGGAGCAGGGAAGCTGCTCCGGGGACCACCCTCCCACCAAATCTTCAATGGCTCCCCACTGCCCTCAGGGTCAAGTCCACCACTCTGGTTCCCACAGGGCAACTAAGACCCAGTGTGGAGGGGCTCTGATCACTCCCAGCTTCGCTGCTTTTCCCCACCCGCCCCCCACTCCTGGGGACCCTGACACGCAGTTTCCCCTGTCCACAGGGCCTCCCCTCCCCTCCCCTCCTTCCTGTACTGCCCCTCCAGGAGCCCTCCCGACCACACTCCTCCCCACTGGCTGCTGGTTGCAAGTGTCCCTCACCAGACTGAGATCTCAGGGGCCAGGGTCCTCATCTGTCAGGCAGCATCCAGCATCCCTTGACCCCAGGGCCCGGCATGGGCCGGCTCAGTAGGTGCTGGGTGGAGGGTGCCGGGTGGTCCCACTGCATGAGCAAGGAGCAGCCCAGCGACAGGAGACTAGAGAGGCCACTCTGGCACAGGAGACCCAGCAAAGACCTGACCCTGAGCCCTTCCTGGCCCCAGTCGCAGCCGCCCTCGGACCCTGAGACCCGGGCTCACCCACGAGCCACCACCCTGGTCAGGGTGTCTGTCTGGGGAGGGATGTCTGTCCCCGCCACCACTCCCAGATCAGGCCTGGCTACCGAGATTTACGACCCACTGCCCCATCCCACTGGCCCTCGTCACATCCGGGTCTTTCCCACGCACCCGACCCCACACGTCCCCACAGAGGTTACACTAGGTCACGAGGTCACGAACGGGCCCCCGGGCTGGTGCTGACCCCACAAACACACTCAGGCGTGCGTGTGCCCCTGCAAGGCCACATCCGCCCCAGGGACGCAGGACACACGGGAGGGGGCACAAGCGGGGAGGCCCGGATACCGAGTGTGCAGGTCCCCGGTCACGGGCACACACAGGCACACCCAGGCTCAGAACATGCAAAACAGAAAACCCAGACCGTACCCCGGGAACCCGGAGAACCACCAGGAGCGGAGGTAGCCAGGAAGCATCTGTGGCTCCTGGAGAGAAAACTGAGATTGCAGCGTGGTGCTCCCACCGCCCATGGTGCCAGCCACGCTCTTGGGGGCCCGGCAGCCTCCCCAGACAAGGTGCTGGGGGGACAGAGAGCCAGGGCTGGCGCCACCCTCCCTTTTCCACTGCTCCCCTGCCCCCCACCCCGCACCCCTCCCCCCACCCCACCTGGGTGGTGCAGCTTTGGCTCCACCCCCTCTGCCTCAGTTTCCTCCTCTATCCGGCCGGGGGCTGGGCTGCAAAGTCAGCTCCCCTAGGCTCCCTCCCCCAGGGCCCTGGAACCAGCCACGGCTCCTCCAGGGGGCCGGCCTGGCGGGGGAAGGAGCCCGCCCCGCCCCCACCCCGCCCCCACCCCGCCCCCACCCCTCTGCCTTTGCCCAAAAGGAGCCCCAGCGTCGGCCTGACGTCAGGCCCCAGGAAGGCGGTCGGCTGCAGGCTGCCGGACAGAGTGGCCCACAGAGCCGCCCAGGGAGGTCGTCCAGGCTTACTCTGTGCCAGCTCTGCCTCAAGCCGCCAGCATAGGCCAAGGTGCGGTGAGTCCCCCCAAGAGCCGGACTGGGCCTCCCCCAGCTGGCGTGTCCTCGCTGCCCGGCCAGGCAGGCAGCGGAGGGGGTGAGGGGCCGACAAACTGCCCCCAGACCTGGGCAGGGGAGAGTTCAGAGCCTGAAAGGGGCTCTGAGGTCTCACCCTGTAGGGGGCCATTGTACAGATGGGAAAACTGAGACCCAGAGGGGGAGGGGCAAGTAGGTGGTCACAGGGGGACAGGCTGGGTGAAGAGCCCGGAAGGAAGGGCTCCCAGGGGCTTGTGGGAGCATCCCTCCTGACCCCAGAGCCCCACCTGTGCTGCTGGCTCCCCACTTGCCTGGATTTCATTCATTCATTCATTCATTCACTCATTCAGCACCCTCACGGATCATCTGCAGGGCGCCCAAAGCTGTGTCTCGATTTTCCCACCTGTCAAGGCACTAGGGTGGCCCCAGAGGCCAGGCTAGGGAAGAGACTGGGTGCCTGAGCCGCTTTGAGACCATGGCCACCACTGTCCCCCAGGCTGGGGCAGGGTTGGGGGCTGAGGGGTTCATGCAGACAGACTCCTAGCCGCACCAGCCCACAGCTCGGACCCTGTGCTCCAGCCCTGGCCCTTCCCCCACGCTTTTGGGGGAGGGGGAAACTGAGGCCCAGGGCGGCTGGCCCACCCAGCCCCCCGCCACGTGAACCTCAGAGCAGGCACTGCCCCCGTCCGGCTCTGGCTGGCGGTAACTGCCCTGTGAGAAGGGCAGCAGAGACAGGGTCCCGAGGGGGGCGGACAGGGTGGGAACTGGCCTGTGGCCAGGGCGCCGGGCGGGACAGACAAGGAGCAGCTGTGCAATCTCAGGCAGGACGGAGGGAAGGAAGGGACCGAAGGGACAGTGGTGGCGGCTCACAGCCCTCGGGCAGACAGGCCGCTAGCCCTGCCCTCTGGCCCCCATAATCTCCTGCCAACGTTTCGTCACTCCCAGCCAGGGGGTCACTCAGGGTGCCACCCCCTCCCCTCCAGGGGCCGCGCAGCTGTGTGGCCATGGGCACGTCACTGCCCCTCGCTGAGCCTCGGCAACAGCAAGGACTCCTGCTTCTAGAGCGCGTATGGGGAAGGGGATTGGGGTTTTCTGAGCACCTGCACAGTGGCGCATCTGGCCTCACTTTGTCCTGGGACACCTGATGTGGGGCGGGGGGGGGGGGCAACATTGCCCACTTCACAGACCAGGAGACTAAGGCTCAAAGGGGCCGGAGTGGACCCTTTAACAATCATTCATTTGGTCATTCAGCTGCAGTCCTGAAGGCCAGGCCCTGCCCTCATGAGTCCGCCAGTCCGGGAGGGAAAGACAAGAAACAGGCAAGCAAATCAAAAAAAAAAAAAACCAAACAAAAAAAACAAAACAAAAACAAAAAAACAAGCTACATGAAAAGAAAAGGTAGAGCAGGGATCTGGGTGACCTGGGAGGGCCTCCCTGAGGAGGTGTGCTGGCTCAACAGACGCTCAGCAGACCCGACCCTGGGAGTTGCCCCACAGCAAGTCAAGCCAGAGCCATCCTATCTGTCACCGAGGCCGCCCCACAGGCCTCTCCAGGGTCCTGAGCCCAGAGCTCCCACCTCAGGGCGGGCCTTGGCTCTGCTCCTCCTACCGCCTGGAACACCTGTTCCCCCCGGGTTCCCCCCCCCCAGTCCCGTTGCCCCCCCAGCCCGTTGCCCACCCCCCAGCCACTTTCTTACCCCCACCCCCACCGGTGATCCAGACACACCACTCAACCATCCTGTACCTCGTGTCCTCACAGGCAACATAGGGCCAGCAACATGGATTAGGGGCAGCCGGGAGGAGTCCATGGGAACCTAGGAGGGGTCATCTCAAAGACAACCCATGAACTGTGGGACTACAGCTCTCCCTCGGTGGAGGGGTGTCCAGGGGCTGAGGGAGGGCCACGTAGGCTGGAGACCAGGGTGCAACCAGGTGACAAGGGCAGAGACGGCATGCCAGGCAGAGGCAACAGCATCTGCCAGGGCCAAGAGGACCAGGCTGAGGACCTACCGGCTGCCCTGTGCCATGTGGTGCTGGCTGCCCCTGGAGAGGCTGTGGGGGAGGGTGTAAGGTGCCACCAGCACGCAGGGACGGGAACTCCTGCAGGAACGCCCCCCCGCGGCGGTGTGCGGGGAGTTGTCCCCGCCCCCCCCGGCCCCCCCGGGAAACCTGCATTTCCCCAGAGCCAAGGGCTCTCCGATGGTGGACTATGAACAGGACCAGGCACGACGGAGCCCAGCTGCCCTTCTCGACCCACACCCTCCATGACCCCTCTCCCCGAGCTGGGTGCAGGGAGCCAGGCCAGGATGGGGACGGAGGTTCCGACTGGCCCCACCTAGGACCTGCTAGGTGACCCAGGGCCCGTCCGGCCCCTCTTGGGGACCTCAGTAGGGACCCAGCAGTCCCTGGGTGGAAAGAGCAGAGAGGCTCAGACCAGCCCAAAACAACAGGCCGTGTTCTACAGCAGATGCCTCGAAACCAAGGACGATCGTAAAAATAAACAGGCAGATAGCTCACCCAATAATGGCTAGGTTGGCCTCGGGAGGCTATGTCACCCTTCGGCAGCCCGGGCGTTTACCGGTACCCTACACCCCCACGATGCCCTTGTGCACAAACCCCAGGTCCAGAGATGCCAGCCCTCCACCCTGGTCCTACCCTGCCTGGGCCAGAAGCAGCGGACCTGGGTTTGATTCCCAGCCCTACCAACTGTATGCTGTGTGACCTGGGGCGTATTGCTAGCCTCTCTGGGCTTCCCCTTCCTCATATGAACCATGCTGTGTGGATCTCAAGCGTCCCGCAGGTGCCTGACCCACAGCAGATGCTCTTAGCACCTCGGCTGGGGACAGACTGGGCCTGCCCTCCGTGACTGCTCCCCCCACCCAACCCACCCCCGGCCCCTGGTGCAGACCAAGCTCAAACTCCAGGCAGCCCGGGGCTGAGGCCCGTCTCCCCACCTGCCCTGGGCCCCTACGTGGCAGGGCTGGAGGCAGCCAGGCGGCAGGACTGGTATCTGCAGTGCGGCTGGACAGCTACAGGACACACGGGGATGGGGGGCAGTTTGGAGAAGAGCCAAGAGGCTGGGACACGCCCACCCCTGCCAATGAGAGGCCTGGGGGCCCCCCGCGGGCAGGGACCAGCATCCTTACATTGTGGGCCACACAGCAGACACCCAGCGAGCAGTGAGTGGAAGTGGGGGGGGGGGGAACGCAGCCTCCCGTCACTTGGTGGGGCCACAAGCCTGGGTGGAGAGGACGGGGTCCGATGATTTGGGAACGTTGCTCATTCCCCGAGCTTTGCAAAGGCCTGAGCACCACGCGGGATGACCATGCAGGTGGGGAGACCCGGAGGCGCCGGCACTGTTATTATTATGCACCTTCCAGGTGGGGCCTCTGCAGGCTCATTCATTCATTCACTAAACAAATATCACACCCAGTGTCACCGGTGACAGCACTCAGGCTGCCAAACTCAAATGAAACCCGGTTGACCAGCACCAGGGGCAGGGTGGGAATGACAGGGACAGCCTGGACCCAACAGGATAATTGGGTGGGCTTCCTAGAGGAGGTGTCAACCCTTCCTGGCTGGGAGGACCGGTGGAAATCAATTCCAGGCTGGTGCCCAGGGCGCCGAGTGGGTCGCCAGGGCCCAGGCTAGGCGGGAGGGCACTGAATGCCGGGGTGAGGGCCGGGCCTCACCCTGCAGAGCTTGGCAAGGCTCACTGAGGGTTCACTCTGCCCAGGAGAAAAATGGATGCGGCCCGGCACCGGCACCGGGCTGTCCCCGCGCTGGAGGAAGAGGCTGGAGCGGCCCCCACCCCTCCCCCACCAGCCCCACCCTCCAGACTCTCCCGCTGAGAAGGTTTCCGGTGGGTGGCGGCGGGGAGGCCTGGAAGAAGTAATGCGGGGTAGGGAGGGAGCAGGGAAAAGCTCCAGGCGGAGGAACAGCGGGGAGGGTGCATGGAGTGTCATCAGACAGTCGGGGTGCTGCAAGACTGGAGAGGGGCTCCCCCCCGCCCCCCAGGCCTGCCTGAAGCCTCAGGTCCCTTCCAGGAAGGGTCGCTACCAAAAGCATCGCCCTTCACGCACATGCCTCCCTTGGAGGGTGTCAGCAAAGTTCTGGAAGGCCGGTGATGGGCCTCCTTCCCCAGGCACCCCCCTCCCCGGGCACCACCACCCTCCCCAGTCACCCCCACCCTCCCCCGGCCCTCCAGCCTGGGCCACACCTGCAGCAGGTGCTCTGGGCCTGAGCCCTCCTCCAAGGCTGGGGGAGCAGTTAGTGGTGCGGGACCCGGGGAGGGAGGCCTACAAGGTCACCTCTGGCAGAAGCCTGCCTCCCAGTGAATTGGATCCAGGCTGAGGCCCTTGCGGCGTTCGAGGCCCTGTGAGGGTGGCTCCTGGCCTCAGCCTCCCAGGATGCTCACCCAGGCTTCCACACCTGCTGAGTCCACTGCCTTCTCCAGGAAGCCTTCCCTGATTCCACATTCCTGTGCCTCATTCAGCTGGGGGTCCATATGCCCCGCCGGGACACCCTGAAGGTCTCCGATGATCCGATCCATAGGGAAACCAGGGGTGAGTCAGGGGATGGTAGTCTGGGTCTAAATCGGACCCTGACCCTGCTCAGTATGGGGCTCACCCCCTCCGCCCACCCCAGTCCTCAGTTTCCTCACCTGGAAAGTGGAAGGCCCAGGCCTGCAAGGCTGCTGGGTGGACGAGAACAGATCCCAGGTGGCCTGTAGGAGGCCTGAGGCCCCATGGAAACACCTGGCCAGTGCTCTCTTTGTGGGAGTGCCCACAGTGCAGGGTCAGCCCAGCCGGGGACAGACCCCAGGGCCCAGCCGGGTGACCCCAGTTTAGCTACCCAAGGCCCCTGTCTCTGTGTCCTGTGTCCTCATTTTCAAATAAGGGCCATGCCCCTTCCCGATAATAGGAGGAATCCAGATGTCCCTTTCCACTCCCTCCCCACCGCAGGGCCCCCAGGGGAGGGGGCAAGAGAGAGCCGGCCAATGACATGCCAAATGGAGAGGCCCGGGGCCATGGGCTGGGCTCAGAGGGAGCCAATTTGGGCCCTTAGTGGTGAACTCCCCACTCCAAGAAGAGTGCAAGCTAAGCCCTCATGGATTCATTCACTCATCCACTCGACATTTCCTGAAGGTGACTGTGCAATTCCTCTGCGGGAATTCACAGACTAGCGGGGACGAGTGGCCCGGCAATGACAGAGCCACGGTGCTGTGAGAGCCCCAAAGAGGCCACAAACCTACTTAAGGCAACCAGGGAGGGCTCTCTGCAGGGAGAGACTCTGAACCGAAGACAGCCAGCATATGGATAAGAGAATATATGCGGGATTATTTTAGCCACACGTCATAGAAAGTCAGTTCAAAGTACTGTAAACTGAACAGGGAGATTATAGCTTCATTGAACCAATGATTCCCAGGAGACTAGCTTCAGGCAGGGCTGGATCCAAGCACTTCAGCCAAGGCTCCTTAGGCCTTGGTCTCTGCACTTGGTCCCGCTTCCCCCTGCCCCCTCCGGGAGCCTTCTGTCAGAGACAGTTTGAGTCTCACAGCGTCCCTGGAGAAGCGTCCAACCCCAGGGAGCAGAGAGCTGTCAGTCCAGTCCCAGGGCTGGTCATGATCGTGATCGTGATCGGCTAGGCAGGGCCATGGGGCCAAGGGTGATCAGTCACTGTAGCCCAGGGCAAGCCATCCCCGGGGTAACCTGGGGCTCAGTGTTTGAGCCTAGGCCTCCAAGAGCAAGGCCAGGGAACACAGCAGGACTGAGCCACTAAAGCACTTGATCCTGCAAATGGTGAAGGGGGACTGAGCCATCCTGCCCAGAGGTCTGCGAGGGACCTCCTCCTACCCTAGGAAGCACTGGTCCTGGGTCTCGCCCCAGCCCCCCACCCCCCAGGCTGCCCCCCTCGCTCCTCTCTGCCCTGCTCCCTGGAAGAACCTTCTAGGGCAGTCCAGAGAGAGGCGAGTATTGCCGGTGGCAAAGACGTTCCAGAAGGTGCAGACATGTTCAGGCTCCAGAGCACTCGAGAGCTGGAGGTGCCCATTGTACAGATGGGAAGACTGAGGCTCGCAAGGGCCTGGGAGGTCCCGGGCAGGATGGAGGAACTCCTGGCCCTTCCTTCTGAGAACCTCACTTTCTCTAAGACAGGCAGGAGCAGAAAGAGGGAAAAAAAAGAGAAGACTGGGGTGGGGAGGCTCCCACAGAGCGAGGAACCAGCAAGGGAGAGAAAAGCCCCGGGTCTCCACCTCCTCCCTCCCGCGCACCTGCCGTTCGGTCCCACCCACGACCGGGACTCACACGTGGGGGCTGTGCAGAGAGCCCCCCCCCCGCCCTTCTCCAAAGGGATCCCCCTTTTCCTACCCTTCACCTGTGCGCATCCTGGGCCCTGTCTCCCACCCCCCAGCCACCAAAACCCTCCGGGGCCCTTCCAGGGCCACCTCCTGACCACACCTCGGTGCTGCCCGAGGGGAGCTCTAATTCTGCCCACCTTACAGATGAGGAAACTGAGGTCTGTTCTCCGACGGAGCCATGCTCCAGTCCCCCCACCCTGCCGTGTGACTTCCCAACTGCACCCCGAGCCCCTGGAGAACAGCCTGCATGTGTCCCCCACCTGCCTGGAGAAGTACCTGAATGTGGGCAGGGGCAGCAGGTGGCACAAAGGTCCCAAGACTTTGCCTCCAGGACAGTCGCCTTAGAAGAGTGTGCAGGCCCCGGCCCCGTGCCAGGCACGACGAGGACGTGGCCTCTGCCCGCCGGGCTCCAGCCAGCTGGCCCTGGCTATGAGGTCTGCTCCACCTCAGCCAGGCCCAGGACACCTGCCAGGAAGGAGGAGGGGACAGGACGGTGCCACACCCCTCGGGCTGGCTCCCCGCGAGACAGAGCCCAGCCTCCCCCCTCAGGCTGTGGAAGGCGCTAGTGACCCCATTTAGCAGATGAAGAGAGCAAGGCTCTCTGAAGGGGCCAAGGTCCCCTTCAGAGAGGGACCAGAACACCCCTCCGCCCCCGGCCCCTGGGTCTCTGGGACCCTCCTCTGCTGACTCACGGCCCCAAGGCCCGTCCTGGAGGCCAGGTCTGTGCCTCCCCCCTCAGCCTGGGTGGGCGGGCCCGGGGCCAGACTGTCCCCACAGAGGATCAGAACCTTCTCTCCTTTCCCCTCATTCCAGGCTATATTTAGAGGCCAAGCAGAGAGCGAGGCACGTGGGGAGTGGGTGCGGGCGCCTGCCGGCCGAGGGGCCGTTTGCCTGGTGCCCCGGCCCCGCTCAGGACCAAGGGTCCAGCCATAGGCTCGCCCTAGGCAGACCCGGGTTCGGGTCCTGGCCTGGCCCTCCCACAGCCTCCATTTGCTCCAGTGTGAGTGCGGGAGGCTCAAGGGCCGGGAGGCACCCAGCTCTTCACAGCGGCCGACACGGACACCGCGGATCGAATCCGCCCAGCAATAGCGGAGGAAGGGCCTGCTGTTCTGCGGGTGGTGCAGGCAGGGAGACTGAGGCTCAGAGAGGTTCATCAACAGACCCAGAGCGGCGGGTGGGGAGGGGAGACACCACCAGTGCCAGAAATCCCGTCTTCTGTGGTCAGGCCCAGCCCTGGCCGGCAGGCAGGGGGGCAGTGGGGAGGGCAGGGGGTGCTGAGAGGGTGCGAGGTGGGTGGGGCACTCTGCTGGGGGTCGTGCACCTGACCGGAGCAGCCTCGGGGGGGGGGGGGGGGAAGCTGGCCCAGTGGAGTCTCAAGGAGTAGCGGGAGATGAGGCAGTGAAGACCACGGGGGAAACTGAGGCCCAGAGAAGGAAGGTCCTTCGGAGGCCACACCGGGGAGGGAGGAGGACAGGGCGGCTTCTCCGCCCAGAATCCGCCAGCCCAGCTCCTTCCCTGCCCCAGAGAGGGGTGGATTCAGGAGGCCATCCCCCCCCCCCCCACCCCGACCCCAGCCTCTTCCCAGAAGGCCCACCTCCACAGGCCAAGCCCTGGGTCTGGCCCCCCACTGTTCGAACTCCTCATGTTCAAAGCAAAATGAGTGGATGCCCTAGAGAGAAGTCATTAAATAACCATGTGAGTTCATAGTCACTGTGAGAGGTGAGGCAGGGGAGTGGGGTGCACTGGGAGTGGGGCAGCAGGTCACGAGGGGGGTTTTTATCATACGGACAAAGACAGCCGGACTCACAGACACGAAAGGGGCAGAGATGGTGGATGTAGAAAGTCAGGGATCAGGGCTCAGTGTGTGACCATTGTCAGGGCTCAGCATGTCACCAGGGTCAGGGCTCAGCATGTGACCAGAGTCAGGGCTCAGTGTGTGACCTGGGGGGTGACTAGGTGGCTTAGCTGGTTGACCATCCAATTCTTGATTTCAGCTCAGGTCATGATCCCAGGGTCAGGGGATCGAGCCCTGCGTCAGGCTCCGTGCTAACGTGGAGCCTGCTTGGGATTCCCTCTCTCTCCCTCTGCCCCTCTCCCCACTTGTGCTCTCTCTCTATATGTCTATATATAAAAAATTGTTTTTAGCTTAAAAAGATGTGAACTGAGTAAGGACTTAACGTGTGACCAAGATCAGGGCTCAGCATGTGCCCGGGGTCAGGGCTCAGAGTATAACTAGGATCAGGGCTCGGAGTGTAATAGGGATTGAGGTGAATTGTGTCATTGGAGTCAAGATTTGGTGTGTGACCAGGAACGGAGCTCGGAGTAGGATCTGGATCAGGGCTCCAGTATGGCAGGATCAAGTTTCATCATGTCACAGGGATCATGGCTCAGCGTGTAACCAGTTTGGGCTCAGTGTGCGGCTGACATCAGGGCTCAGCTTTGTTTGGGATCAGGGTTCAGACTCCCGGAGCTGGGAATCACAGTGTGCTTTGCGGACATCTCTTCTCACATGTCAGGCCTCCGGGGCATCCTGAACACCTGTCGATCCCCCTATTGTGGGGGCGCCAGGCCCACCGCCCTGGCCTGGACCCTCCAGCACCTTGAGCTTGCTGGCCAGCAAGTGAGACTGGCCCTGGGGAGCTTCCTGGAAGGGCAGGATCCCCGGAGCCGGCATCATCCTGGGACTATCTCCCAGAGGAAATGTTCTGTAGTGTTTATTATTTGTCTCTGCCTGTGACACTAACTCGAACTTAGTGCAGACACATTGGAAAACCAGAAGGCATGTGGAAGGGAATCCAAAAAACTGTTTGCCGTGTGTCCCCGGGGCCAGCTCCCAGCAGGGCTCTAGCTTTGCCAAGCCTCAGTTTTTTTCAGAGTAGAGGGACAAGCTGGGCAGCATCCTTCTCCTTCTTGGGGACATTCCGGGGCCCCCCGCTGCCCTGAGACTCCAGGTTCCCAGCCCCATGCCCTGGCCTCATGGCCTGCCCTCGCTCCCCGTCATGCCCCCGGAAGGTCTCTCCCTGCCCTAGATGTCCCTCGTGCTCTCCGTGCTCCCTGTCTGCCTGAGTTATCATTTGACAAACACATCCATCAACCCTGCGAGTTAGGGCCTGGGGGCACCAAACAGAGGGCAGCCCAGCCCAGAAGGACCGTGTGTGTGTGTGTGTGTGTGTGTGTGTGTGTGGTAGGTGTGGCCATGCACCTGGGCAGCACGTGACTCTTCCCAGCAGCCTTGGGGGTCAGCAGATGCCCAGGGTAGGGGTCCCAGAGGCAGAGGCACAGCCGGGTGACCCCAGGCAGGTGCGTACCTCTCTGAGCCCGAGGACAGTGGTGGCCGTCTGCCCTGCCCGGGCCTCCCCCCAGGCCACACCGGAGCCCGAGCCTTAGCTAGCAAGGACTCCTCTGCTGCGTCTGCCCCCCCAACACCCACAGGCAGAACTCAGCACCCCCAGTCCGCAGGGCTGAAGCTGCCAGAGCCAGCCTGTTGCCCAAGGCCAGGCAGGCAACCAGAGCGAGTGGGCAGTGTCCGGCCTGCTCACAGCAGATGCCACACTTGCGTCAGCCACCAGGTCAGTGGCGTGTCTTCCCTTCCCCTTCAGGAGGGGGAGGGCCCACTGCGCGCCCAGGATGTCCCACGTCCCCACCCTTCCTCCTGCTTCTCCCCAAAGCCCTCTCCTTTCTCCTGAAAAAGCCAGAAATGTCCTTATTTGGAGCATCAGCCCAGCCTGGGATGGGGGCGGGGGGCCTGTTAACCCTTCATGTATAAATAGAGATAAATCTCAACAAGTTAAACACAGCCCCACAGGAACATAAACAGAGTGGGCGGCCCTTTACCGCTGCAGGGAGCGCAGCGTTTATTTAACTAACACCCGCCCCACTGCTGCCGGGACCTGGCTCCGGGCTCAGGCCCCGGGGAGTCACCCTGAGCCAGCAAGGGTGCTCACGTCTCAGGGCTGGGAGGGAAGCGGGGAGTCCAGGGGGCTGGCCCTTGGGCGAGGTTCCTTATGAGCACCCTAGCCCTGGCCATCGACCCCGCTACCAGCCTCGGAAGAGGTGAGAACAGATGGGTGGCCGGGAGGACCCGATCTGTGATGCAGGGGTGCGGGGGTGGGGGGCCAGCCAGGCGAGGCTGTCGCGGGCTGGGCTCCGTTGAGCAGAACTGTGGTTTATCCAGCAGCAGCTCACACTGTGGTTTTTCTAGCACAAACGACATGCTGGGTGCTGCTGAGGTGCTCAGTTAACCCTCCTAGCAGCTCCACAACACCAGCCTGCGCAGGTTAGCACGGGAGGCACAGACAGGTTAAGTGGCTTTCCCGAGGCCGCACGGCGAGTAAGGGAGGAGCCGGGACCGAGCCCGGTTTCGAACACCAAACACGGGGCCCCACAGCTTCCTGGTGCCACAGCCTTCCTCTTCCCTCTTGGTCCTAGGCCGGTCCTGCCCAGCCGGGGTTTCTACTTCCTGATGCGCGGAGAAGTAGGCCCAGAGCATTAACATCCCGCCCAAGCTCCGCCCTGGCAGGCGCCGGGGCCACATGGAGTGCAGAAGAAGGCAGGCATTTGAGGGCCAGGCCAGGAAAAGGCACAAAGCGGGGAAAGCTGGGGGCCTCGGTGGGCAGGCAAGCCGAGCGGGACCAGCCTCCGGGCGGGGCTCCAGTTGCCCAAAGGTCACCCACCCCGCTCCTTCCTTCCAGGCCCAGGGCGTGCGCTGGCCGCCGTCATGCCCGCCGCGTCTCCCACGGGGCCCTGGGCCCCCGCGGCCCCCAACGCCACGGCGGCGGCGGCGGCGGCGGCGGCCAACGTCAGCGTGCCCGAGGTGCCCCTGTTCCACCTGTTCGCCCTGCTGGACGAGGAGCTGCACGCCGCCTTCCCGGGCCTGTGGCTGGCACTGATCGCGGTGCACGGAGTCATCTTCCTGGCGGGGCTGGTGCTGAACGGACTAGCGCTGTACGTCTTCTGCTGCCGCACGCAGGCCAAGACGCCCTCGGTCGTCTACACCATCAACCTGGTGGTGACCGACCTGCTGGTGGGGCTGTCCCTGCCCACGCGCTTCGCCGTCTTCTACGGCGCGCGCGGCTGCCTGCGCTGCGCCCTCCCGCACGTCTTCGGCTACTTCCTCAACATGCACTGCTCCATCCTGTTCCTCACCTGCATCTGCGTCGACCGCTACCTGGCCATCGTGCAGCCCGACGGCTCCCGCCGCTGGCGCCAGCCTGCCTGCGCCAGGGCCGTGTGCGCCTTCGTGTGGCTGGCGGCCGGCGCCGTGACCCTGTCCGTGCTGGGCGTGAGAGCCGGCGGCGGGCCTTGCTGCCGCGTCTTCGCGCTGACCGTCCTGGAGTTCCTGCTGCCCCTGCTGGTCATCAGCGTGTTCACGGGCCGCATCGTGTGCGCGCTGTCGCGGCCGGGCCTCCTGCGCCAGGGCCGCCAGCGCCGCGTGCGGGCCATGCAGCTGCTGCTGACCGTGCTCGTCATCTTCCTCGTCTGCTTCACGCCCTTCCACGCCCGCCAGGTGGCCGTGGCGCTGTGGCCCGAGCTGCCGAGCCATGCCAGCCTCGTGGCCTACCACGTGGCCGTGACCCTCAGCAGCCTCAACAGCTGCATGGACCCCATCGTCTACTGCTTTGTCACCAGCGGCTTCCAGGCCACCGTCCGAGGCCTCTTCCGCCGGCGCGGGGCGGAGCGCGAGCCCCACGGCAGCACCGTGGTCGGCATGCAGAGGAGCTCGCGAGCCTCGGGCCGCAAGCACATCCCGGACCCCGGCCCCGGCGCCTTCACCCAGGACCTGGCTAACGGGCCAGAGGCTTAGTGGGCAGGACTCTGCAAGGGGACCGAAGGCCAGGACTGGACTGGGCAGGCCGGGTCGAGGACGGCACAGACGTCCGCTTGCCCTGGGGGTGGGGGCGGGGGTGGGGCGCTGGGGGTGGGATCGGCTTCACCTGGATCGATTGGTGATGGCTGTGCCCGGCACGCTGCTCAGTGCCGTGGTTGATTAGCGATGTCTGCCGCGGCCCCGGAGGGGCCGTCTACGGCTGACCGTTTACCTACCTTCTGGGGTGTATGCTGCGTCCAGCAAAGACTCAGAGGGGTAGCCAGGAGCTGCTTCTCTCCTGGTGCACGTTCACCCTGTGAGGGATTCCTCAGAAACAGGGACAGAGATCTTTTTAGGTACTAGGAATTGCAGAGAGGTTCCCTTTCCTCTCTTCCCCCCTCCCCATACTCCCCCCGCCCCCCGCCCCCTCTGGCTTGGGCCTCTGACGGCCTCCTCTGAGCCAGACGCCAGGATTGCCTCCACCTGCTTTCTGTTGAGCGGCCAAGCTCCCTGGGCCCTTTATAGACTGCTATAGGGGCAGGGGCCTGTTGGGCACCTTCAGGCACCAGGCCCCACCTCAGCCACAGCCACTGACATAGGGTGAGACGGACCCTGGGCCCCAGATCTGCCCTTCTTTACAGAGAGAAGTCCTACATGTCCAGTGGCTCCAGGCAGAGTACCTGGTCCCCCAAGCTCCCTCCCCTGGAGGGAGGCCTGCGTGGGAGGCAGGAAGGCCATTTATATCCCCATGTTACAGATGAGGAAACTGAGGTTCAAAGAGGGAGAGGCCTGGCCAGGGTCACAGAGTGAGTTCCGGGCACTGCAAGGCCGGCACTGTCTTTAGCAACCCTTCGTGGAGCCCCGTGTGGACGACTCCTCCTGCCCCAGGACATGTCAGCCCACAGCCTTCCTGCCGGAGGCCCAGGAAGTCCCGGGCTCCGACCCAGGGCTGCTTCCTGGGCCCGGATGCTTGAGCAGCAGAGAGCGTGGCCCCGACTGGGTGCCAGGCACAGTCCAGGAGCCTCTCTCCTGCTTGACTCAGAGCAGGAGCTGCAGGGACGGAGGAGGGACCTGGGAGCTGGCTGTCTGCCAAGAAGCACCTGGCAAGAGTGATGCTGACCCCAGGGTGGGTTTTCAGGCAGAGAAGCTCTAACAGCGTCTGGTGCCTGGACCATCACGCAGTGGAGGAGGGAGGGCCAGTGTTCGCCCCAGTGCAGCACCCCCTGCGGGCTCTCTTCCTGCAGGGGCAGCAGCCCCCGGTTCCCATTCTAATTCACGCTAAAGAGTGACTGACTGACACTAACTGACCGCTGTGCTTGGGGGTGGAGGAGTTGCAATCGTCCTGGAACAAGGCCTTCCTCTAGGAGGAGGGGTCTCTTAAGGTAGGTGAGCAAACGTGAATCTGGGAAAACTGGGACCAGGTCCCGCCCTGCCTCATGGCTTTGTCTCATTACCCCCCACCATCTATGGATAGAAGTGCCCATGGACAGCACTGGGGTCCAAATCCAGGAAGGTGTCTAAGCCCCCTCCCCTTGTCCCCGTGCCTGACATCCCAACATCCACCCTGGGTCTCTCAGGGACACCCAGGGCGCGGGGGAGCCCTCCGCCGCTCCAACTGGAGAGGGTGACCACGTGTCTTCTGCAGCTGGGCCGGGATGGGGAGCTGCCCTTGCGCCTCTGAGAGCTCAGTCTGCTGCCCCCCCCCCATGCAGAACTCTCTCTAGATGGGCCTCAGTTTCCCCCGGTCTCCACCGCAGCTGGAGGATAGGGGGCTGGGGAGTCACCCCCCAGGACCTTGTCTGGGTCCCCACAGCTCTCTCAGAGGCTTGATTCCCCCTCCTGACGTCTGGCTCCCTCCCACCCTGGCCTCTTTGTCAGGACTGAGGCCCAGGAGTCTCTGGAGGCAGACCCCGACTGTCCTTGTTCCCATAGGGACCCGGTGTGGGATCTCTGCACCCCCCTCCCCGTGGCCTGCCTTCCCAGATTTTCAAGAAGCCCAAATGACATGAGATGGCGTGTGTATTTATATCTGATGTAAACAATCTCCTCAACGAGAAGTCCTCGTCTCCTGAATTAAACCTGTTTATTCCCTTCGTGCCCTCAGCTCAGCGAGCAGGGGGCAGGCAGCGGTTGCCGTGGGCTCGGACCCACGCAGGGGCCCACCCGTGCCCTCACCCCACTCCCGCTCCCGTGGACAGGCAGGCCGCGGTGGTGAGTGTGTGGGGAGCCCTCCGTCCTGCGGGCAGGTTTGGGGGCCCCGAGCCCTGGGGAGGGCGGGACGGAAGGGGCGCAGATGGCACAATTGTGGGCAGGCTGTGAGCACAGTAGCTGGGACCGGGGCGCAGACCAGCAGAACGATGGGTCCTCGCCCCTTCCTGGTGCCAAACCTGCCTGTGCAGGGGGAGGGGGAGGATGTGGGCAGGGCAGCCAGCATGCCCGACAGCATGCCATCGTGTCACCGAGGTGCCGTCTAGGGGGGTGGGGGGGGGACGGGGGGCAGTTGGCAGACAGCTGAGCGGGAGGGGGGGGCCACGGCACTGCCTGTGGGCTTACAAAGTGCCACTGACTTAACCTGTTCTCTGAACCTGCCCAGAGGCCTGGGAGGTGGGGATTGTCATCCCCAGTTTGCAGATGGGGAAACGGAGGCTCTGGGCATCCAGGATGGGGCTCCATCCTGGGCCTCTGGGCACCCAGCTCCTGCCTCGCACGGCCTAGTCTCTGTCCTCTGCCCAGGGGAGCACTGGACGGGAAGAAGCGTGGCTGGATGGGGCTCATCACTCTGCTGTCTGGCACCCTCTGAGGCCGGAGGCGGCTGGAGGTAAATATTAGGGCCTGTTTAGATTAAAGTCCATTAATAGCAGAAAATGTCTCTGCGGCGCCTGCCCCCAGCTTCCTGGGGGCCTCTGGTGCCTGGGGCAGGCGTGGAGGGCCCTGTGGGTGATGGATGTCCCCCCCGACGCCCGGGATCAGACCCTGCACTCCCGGGCCCTCTGCCTTCTCCCCTCCCTCCCCTCCTCTGGAGGCAGCACACCCCCACCAACCCACCGACAGGGTCTGCGCGCCCAATTCACAGAGGAGGACACTGAGGCTTGGAGCTGTAATGGAGCTAGCATTCTCCACCCAGTCCTGCCTGGTTCCGGGGCCAAAAGCTGTGAAAGGAGGGTGTGGCCTGGCACGGGAGGGAGCAGGAGAGCCGGCCAAAAAGTGGACCGGAGAGGGAAGGGGGGGGCAGGCCTGGGGAACAGCTCGCCCAGCCTCAGTCTCCCTGCCGTTTCCCTGGGTCGTGTCACCACGCTGCCCCCCATCTCCACGCGACCGCCTGCCCCTCGGAGCCTCCCCAGACCTCCCCGTCAGGCCCCTCCCCCACGCCGGCAGCCTCTCCCCCATCGCGCTCCCTTTGTTTTCAGTGTCTGCCCAGCACCAGCCGGCACTGTCCACCTCTCAGGTCCCTTCCCCTCCTCTGGCCCTGGGGCCAGCCTGCCGGAATCCCCACCATGCCTCCCTGGGACAGACCACATGGCCCAGCCATCCCTCAGGACGGGGCCCCTCCCCGACCCTCAGGCTTGGCCACTTGCTGAGCCCTCAGGGACACTGCAGCCCCCACCCCCTTCCTGGGAGTCCAAAGCCTGGTGGCACAGCTGGGGTGCTCCGCGTCCTCTGCCGCTGCAAGTGGGACCAGCCAGGCAGGGGCATGCAGGAGGGCTTTCTGGAAGAGGAAGCTCCGGGCCCTTCCTTCCCCGTCCTCACCTGGCCCACCTGGCTCCCCCCCCACTCCTGGCTGGGCCTCTCCTTGAGGTTGTGGTACCGGGAGCTTTTCAAGCATCGAGTACCCCCGGAGCCTCAGCAGGCTGGTGGGGCCAGGACATTTCACCCCCATGTTGCAGATGAAGAGCCTGAGGCCCAGCGGGTGAGGGGACACAAGCCCACACGCTGGGACCACGCTCAGTGCTCTGAGCCCAGCTCTCCGCACCCCCCCCAACCCCCCGCACCAGCTCCGGGCCCCCTCTCAGCCTCGGCCCCACTGTCCGTGAGCAGGAGCCTCCCGCCCAGACGGCAGGTGCCCCAGGCCAGACACGGCCCTGGCCCTGCTCCAGAGGCGGCGTAGGAGGAGCTGGGGAGCCTGGCAAGGTAGGGGTCCCTCCGAGTGCCGCATCCCTGCCCCTCTCTGGGCCTCTAACTCCTCAGCTGTGATCCGGCTTCCCAGCCTGGGGTTAGTTAGATCCTGGGGTCTAGTTAACAGAAAGGACTTAAATGGGAGAAGCACTGTATGTGTTTATAAACTACCCCCCCCCCAACTGCCCCTCAGATTCCAGGCCGTGACTGGGGAGAGGGGATGTGCCGAGCAGAGAGGTGGCTCACAAGGCATGGGGTCCCCAGTCGTATTCCAAGCCAGGAAGGCCTTCCCAGGGCGCCATATGCCAGAGGGAGGGCTCCAACGGGGGTCCCAGACAGAAGTGGGGTGGGGGGCACAAGCGTGGCGGGAGGGGTGAGCCAGGGCACGGTCAGCTGTCCTGCACCGAATTATCGGGACCCAGGCGCGCGTCCGTCCCCAGCGTGTCACAGGGTGCCACAGGACTTCATGTCTGGGGACTGTGGGGGACAAAGGGCATCTGACCCCCTCTGCGCCCCAAGCGTCCAGGCTGTAGCAGTGGCTTCTGAGACCTGCTTCACGGAGGGGCCCTGGGACCTGTGAGGGTCTTCCCGCCCCACCCACCCTATGGGCACCTCTGGTGGCATCAGGGGTCAGGGGTGGTTAAAGGTCAAGCTTAGTCTGTCGGGGGTGAGGCCCAGGGGTCTGAGCCCTGCTCCCACCTGTCCTCTCCAGAGCAAGGCCACGTGGGCAGGTATGGGAGCAGCTCCCGAGGCCCGAGCACTGGAGGCCCACGCGGAGGGTGTCACAGCCCAGCCCGGGCCGGGACATGTCTCCCGGGTCAGGGCCCAGGCAGGCGACCCGCGTCCCAGCCGGGCCAGGTCCCTTCGGCCACATCAGCTTCCCCAACCTTGCGTGAGTCATGTGCTGTTCTGGCCTCAGTTTCCTCTTCTGTCAAGGGGGTAATTGACGCCCTCTACCTTTAGGTGCAGTTGTGAGAATGAAACGCTAACGTGTGTGTTATGTGTGCGTGTGTGTGTGTATACGTGTGTGCTGTGTTATGTGTTTGTACATGTGCGTGTACACGTGTGGGTGTTGTGCGTTTACGCGCGTGCATGTTACGTGTGTGCTGCTTGTGTGTATATGCGTGTGCATGTATTTGTATAGTGTGTGTGTGTGTGAGTGTTGTGTGTCTACGTGTATGTGCGTAACTGCATGTATGTGTGTGTTCGTTTCTTCCCATGGTGCTCAGCACTCCCCGACTAGTGATTAAATTGAGCTCATGAAGGACGTAAGGCCTCCCCCAGGAAGGCTCCAGCACATTCTTTCACTCCACAGCGTCCTGTCCCTTCCCTGCGCCACAGGTAATCTGCGGGTTTCTCTCCCTACGGGACACCTGCCCTGCCCCCCGCCCCCCGCCCCCAGTCTTCTGGGTTAAGCCCTATCTTTGAGCCTCCCCGGGACACGCACACATGGTAGGCAGGGGAGCAGTGAGAAAGGCTCAGGGCTCAGGGGGCACATCCTGGGCTCAGGCCTGGGGGCGGGATTTCCCCCCTCGGTTCTGCCAGGGGTCTTGAGTGAGCCCCTCCCAGACTGGCCCCAGCTCCTCCAGTGGATCCGCTGGGAACGCCAGAGGGACAAGTGTGTATGGGGCCCCGGGCCACCAGGTGGCGCTGCTGGCCCGGGAGAGGCAGCCGAGGTGTCCACCACCCGCCGGACCGGGGCGGGCCAGCAGCGGCCCTCCGGATTCACCTCTGCCACCTGACCTTCAGAGGGACGGCCCCAGAGTTGGCAACACTGGAAGGCTGCCTGGAGGGGCTGCAGCTTCCTGACCCAGCCGGGGAGAAGCTTGGCACTGAGTCGAGAAGCCCCTGGTCCCTCTGACTCGGGCACCTTCCAGGAAGCCCCTCGCCCCGGTCCCCGATCTCCCTACCTAACACAGGGGAGGCTAGGCGAGGGGGCCACAGAGGGGACGGGGCGGCTGCCGAGCCAGCACCTCCCCACGCCCCCCCACAGGGATAGGGCTGTGTCTCTAGGACACGCAGGATGGGAGGCTCTGTGGGCCTGGCCCCCATTCCCCAGACACGGCGTCCTCTCCCTGCTACACAGCCTGCATCCCGCCTGTGATTCAGGGGAGCTGAACCTCCTAAGACCATACGTGGTCCCCAGGCCAGGAGCCTCATTCACTATCTCGTGAGTCCAGAGAGGGTCAGACAGCTGCCCTGAGTCACACAGCCTGGCAGTGGAGCCCGCTGTGTGGGCGGGAGAGAGAAACACACCCGAGGGCTGGGATGTCCTGACAAGCAGTACTGTGCTTTTCCAACCGCAGCGTTGGCAATGCCCCAAAGCCAGGCCGCGAGGAAGCGGGAGACGGACAGATGATTGCCAGGGGAGACTGGACTGGATATAAGTTACTCAGGGCTCCCCGGCCTCTCCAGTCAGGCGGAGGGGGACAGACCCCTGTCTACTGGACACAGGGAGACAGCACCCGGCAGCCCCCGGCCCGACAGCCAGGCTGGCACAGTCTCCGTCCGCCCACCACCCGTCCACACCGCCCACCACCCGTCCACACCGCCCACCACCCGTCCACACCGCGGTCCTCACTGGGCCAGGCGGCAGCCCCCGCCTCAGCTCAAGGCCAGCTCCGGCCAGCTCTGCCCAGCGCCTGGATTCCTGGAGAGGCCCGCTAGCTCCTTAGGTTGTCGCAATGAAAATGCAGGGAGAGGGGCACACCTTGAACTTACGACCACTCACCCGTCGGTGAGAATGGTCTGTCGATCAGTCATTCAACAAGCATTTACGGGGACCTGCTCTGCCGCCTGGCGTAAAATTGGAGGATGCCGCAAGGAGTGAGGCACAGTCCCCGCCTCGTTCCCTGTCTCTAATCCAGCGTGGCAAGGTCCTGGCAGCGGTCCACACTGCCGGAGGGCTGGGGCAGGCTTTCCAGAGGAAGTCACGCTTAGCTGGGTTTTGAAGGATGAATAGGAGTTTGCCTCTCAGAGAAACAAGTGAGGGCATCTCCAGCAGCAGACGCTGTGGGGGTCGAGGCTCGGAGGTATGGAGGTGCAGGCCAGCGACGGCAAGCCCGGGGGCCAAAAGCCTGGCCGAAAGTCAGAGGGACCTCAGGCAGGTCACTTCTCTCTCTCTGGCCCTCAGTTCCCTTGTCTATAGAATGAGGATAAAACACCACCTCCCAATGAGATAATGGCTGTGGAAAGTGCCAGGCAAATGCTAATGTTCCCTATTTAATTTTCCATGTTCTTTTTTTGAGCCCAGGGTTATTTCTGTCCACACTTAGCTATTTCCAGGCCCAGGGCCCGTCCTTTCCCACAGAGGACTCCCCCCCCCTCCCAGGCCACGGTGGGAGGACGGGTAGGGGGCACGAGGCACAGAGACAGAATTCGTCTTCCAGTGAGAGCAGCACGGACCCCCTGGATGGGGCAGGGGCAGGCCAAGCCCTCCCCTCCCCTCCCCTCCCCTCCCCTCCCCGGGGAGGCCAGGGGCACACACACAGCTCCGGTTCCAAGCCCCCTTTTCCAGCTGAAGTGGGACCGAGTCCCAAAAGATGTCAGGGGAAGGGGACAAGAAGCATTTACCCACATGAATGATCTCATCGCTGCCTGCCGGGAAACCGCCCCGCTGCTGCTGCCCGGCCCACAGATGAGCCTCCCCGTTGCCATGGTGACAGCCCTGGTGGGCCCCGCGGCCCCTCCCTGGCCACCCCGCACCCACCTCGCCCCCTACTTCGTCACCTATCCGGAGGGCTGACCCAGGGGCGTTGGCTCACGGAGGACAAGGCCGGCAGGCGAGGGAGGCCTGGGGTGCAGGGTGTCACGGCTCCTCCGGCAAGCCAACCCTCTGGGGTCCTCCTGGAACCAGAGGGGACCCTCAGGGGCCTCCATCCTCCTACAGGCTCTCTGCTGCTGACCAAGAAGCCCAGGCAGCCTCCCCCACCCCTCTGGAGAGAGACCCAGACCCTGCCACCTCTCCCCGCTCTGAGACCCTCCCCGTAGGGCATCCCTGGGGGGCCCTCCCTGGGGGACCCTCCCCGCAGGATCCTCCTTTCCAGACCCTTCCCAGCTGTCCAGGGGCCTTGCCGGGGTGGGGGTGGGGTGTCAGGGAAAGCCTATGGATGTAGAGGGGGCGCAGGACGGGAGGCCAGGAGGGAGGGAGGGTTTGAGATCGACGCTGTTTGCAGGAGGTGGGGGCCAACAGACCTCGCCTCAGCGTGTGGTGGCAGCTGCCCCAGGCCCTGGCGGGGCTGCTGAGGCTCTATGGGTATGTCCGCCCTTGGGGAGCATGGGGTGGGGACCTGTGTCCTGCTCAGGACCCTGTCCGGGAGCCTAGGAAGCTTCGTGTGGGAGAATCTTCAGACTGAACGGTTCTGGCCACTTGGGATTGTAGACCCTGCCAATTTGGGAACCTCGGGCAGGAAGGTCACCTGCAGAATGTCTCCTGAGCTCCCGCAGCCTGCAGGGCCCTGGCACATCCCTGGCCGACTCCTCGCCGGCCCAGCCCGCCGGGGGCAGGAGCCACCACGTCCAGGCGCCCAGGCCCCCGGGGGAGGACCGGCCTGGAGCACAGAGCAGGAGAGAGCACAGCAAGGACCCCAGAAAGAGGAGTTCAGACCCCAGCTCCGACCCACACTGGCCCTGGGCTCCAGACCGACCGTCCACTCCCTGCTTCCGCCGGCGGGTCACCGCAGCCACGGGAGGAGACAGCCCGGACGACAGTCGGCCGGCGAGCAGGGAAACCAGCACGCTGTGAAGTGTCAGCCATGAAAAGGCACGGAGGAGCCCTGACAGGTGCCACAGGAGGGCCAACCCGGAGACCGTGAGGCTGCGTGACAGCGTATCTGTGGCCAGATACAAAAGGCCACAGAGCTCGTGGTTCCGCTTCTGTGACGCGTCCAGAACAGGCGAATCCGCGGAGACGGAGCTCACAGGAGAGGTTGCCAGAGGCTGCGGGGAGGGAACGGGTGGCCGCTTGCCGGGCCGGGGGCGTCCTTTTCGGGGGTGTGGAGATGCTCTGGAACGAGACGGAGGTGGCCGCTGACTTGTTGACTTTAGCATGGTTAATTTTGTGTTATGCGAATTTCACCTCAATAAAAAACCTATTGAAAAAGTCCCTAAGCATCAGGGGTGACAATAGGGGCGCCTGGGGGGCTAAGTCGGTCCAACGTCCGACTCCGGCTCAGGTCGTGATCTCGCGGTCCGTGAGTTCGAGCCCCGTGTCGGGCCCTGTGCTGACGGCTCGGAGCCTGGAGCCTGCTTCGGAATCTGTGTCTCCCTCTCTCTCTGCCCCTTCGCCGCTCATGCTCTGTCTCTGTCTCTCAAAAATGAATAAATGCTTCAAAAAATGCTTTTAATAATAAATAAAAATTAATTAATTACTTAAAAGCAGGGGTGACAACAGCCCACAGGATGGTTGAAGGGATTAAGCAAAAGTTAAGCCAAGTGGCTTGCTCACTGAGGCGAGAGGAACACAGACCACCCCAGGGCATCACGGAGAGTGCTGTCACAGGGACCCTCCCCGTTGGCTCTGGAGGTTTCGGGGAGATCCCAAAGGATCCTAGAGACTGGCCAGTGGACTCCACTGACTTCTGGCATCACCCCCACCCCTGCCATCCCGTAGGGTCCCCAGTGCCTCTAGGGCAGGCAGTGCCATGGGCAGTTTGCCTTCAGAAGAGCCTGGGTGTGGCCTGGCGGGGGGGGGGGGGGGGGGCGGGGTCACAGGCCCATGCCTGTCTGACCCCAAGCCCACCCATCTCAGTTGGCCATGCCTGTGGGTGGCGGCCAGCCAAGGGCTCCCAGTGTCTGCCACTGAGGGTTCTAGGATGGGCCTGACCTAGCCCTGCTCCGCATGGCCAGCTTCTGGCTCCGGAAAACCTGTCTCAGTCTCCTGTGAGACTGTGGTGTAGCACATTCCTATTCCACAAATTCATCGGGTTGAAACGACGCACACATGTTCTCGTCTCCCGGGCGTGGAGGTCAGATGTCCTGAGATCAAGGCCAGCAGGACAGGTTCTTTCACAGGCTCCGGGGGTGAATGCCCTGCCTCTTCCAGTCCCTCGGGTACCTCCACTCCCCCGCGTCTTGGACCGCACTCTGCCTTTGCCCCTTCCGGCAGGGAAAGCGCCAGCTCCCTCGGGGCCCACGCAAGCCCAGAACCCTGCCCTCCCGCCCGCCCCGGGCCCAGCACACTCCCTCCCCGGCCTGCTGCTCCCTGGGCCCGGCTCTGCGTGGCCAGGCTCCCCTGTCCCAGGGCCGGGCACAGGGTCTGGCGCCCAGCACACCCTAGGGACATCGACCAGGTGTCTTCCCAGCACGCACCCTAGTGCCCTTGACCCCACCTTGGCAGAGCCTTCTTATGTTCCAAGGCCTCAGCCCGGCCAACCACTCAAATAAATTAATGTTCCCATGGCCGCTGACTCATGGATGAGAACCAAGGCCCCTGCCAACGGCCGCCGGCCCGTGGCCTGCCAGGGAACAGCCCTTTGCCCAGTGACCATAGTGCCGCGAGCAGGAAGAGCCACCGGCCGCCTGCATCGGTGCTGCATCGGCGCCCGCCGATAGAGTCTAGGGGCTCCGTGCCCAGGGCCGTCTGCGATCCTGGTCAAGCCCTGTGAGGAGGCAGGACAGGAAGGTGAGGCAGAGCAGGGGAGGAGCCCAAGGGTTCAAGTTCTCTCCCGGCTCTGCCCCTGGAGGAGCCAGAATGCCACCACTAACCTGGAGGCCGCTTCCTGGCCCCAACTAGTGCCTGCTCCCACCCCGCTCCCCACTCCCACCCATGTCCCATCCCCCCATTGCAAGGGCAGCTTCAGCTCGGTCTTCTGGGCCTGGGGTGCCCTCGAGGACGCACTATGGTTCTTCATCTTAAAAAAGCTCAGGAAGGGGGGCGCCTGGGTGGCTCAGTCCTAAGTGTCTGACTCCTGGTTTCAGCTCTGGTCATGTTCTCGTGGTTCCTGAGATCGAGCCCCACATCGGGCTCTGCACTGAGAGCATGGAGCCTGCCCGGGATTCTCTCTCTCTCTCCCTCTGCCACTGCCCTGCTTGCACACATGCACGCATGCACACATGTGCGTGTATTCTCTAAGTAAGTGAACCTAAAAAAAAAAAACAAAACCCAGGAGACATGTAGCCCCAGACCCCCAAGCCAGGGGACCTTGGGGACCCCCTGCGGTCCAGGAGACTGAAACCCACGTGAGGAATTGGCGAGAAAGGCAGAACAAGATTCCCCAGCCCTGGACAGCGCCTAGGCTCCGTGTCCCCCTGCCCTCGAGGGCCTCGCAGCTGGATGGGCCTGGGCCTGCAGCCCTCCCTGGGCTGGAAGGGGGAGCTGGGTGAGCAGAAGGCCCAGCACGGTCCGGTCCGTATGCTCAGCGGTGGCAGGGGTGAGGTTTGCGGGGGGCGGGAGCAGGCAGAGGGGCTCCAGGCAGCCTTTCGGGGATGCTGGGGGCTGGTCAGCCTGTAGCTCAGACCCCACTCTGGGCCTCGGCAGTGCCCACGCTGAGCCCACGTCTCCCCGTCTATGAAGCAGGTGGAACCACACCTTGCACACAGGGCTCCCGGGTTTCGGTGACAGGGACAATCAGGGCCCGTCGCACAGCGGGTCAGCCCCAAAGGTGCAGCTGGGGGATTGGAACCCAGCTCCAGCTGGCCCCAGAGCCCACCCTCTGCCTCTCCCCACCCTGAGCTGGAGGCAGGAGACCGGTGAGGCCACCCAGGCCACCCAGACCAGGACCCAGGGACCTGGGTCTTCCGGCACATTTTGCAGGCTGACGAGGGGATATTAAAAAGTTCACGTTCTGTGACATTCTTCGGGGCACGCCTCCCATTTTGACCAGGACTGAGACCTACAACAGCAGGCCGAGTTTACCAACGTCTGACAGCGTTATTTTTAGCAAACTCTGTGCGACCACCTTTCGAATCCAAAGCTCCCGGGCATTCCGCAGCAGAGACAGTGGGACCCAGAAAAGAGAGGGCAGGGCCTGGTGCCTCTCTCCTCAACAAGGTGTGACTCGGGGCACAACAACGTCACCTACGAGCGGAGAGTGGACAAACCAGGACTGGGAGAGGCTGGGAGGGAAGCAATGTTATCGGTGTTATCGGTGCTGCTGAGATGTTAATTACAGACTTCTCCATTGTTCGCCCATCTGAGGGTGCTCGGTATCTCCTTTCGGCTCACCTCTGCTCTGCCCAGGCAAGCCTCGCTCAGAGGGCAGGAGGGGGGGGGCTGTTTCCTAGGTGGAAACCGCGAGTAAACAGGCGCCGGCACGCGTGGGCCTCAGGAAATTCTGCCAACGACCAGCTGGACTCTTGGGGCCGAGAGTCCTCGCCCTTGGCTTACGCGTCGCCTCTCGTTGCAAAAACAGAAAAGCTCCCGGGAGGGTCACGGGAGCCCCCCCCCCCCCCGGCGTGCTACTGATGACACCGTGATGCCCTGGGGACCGCGCTGGGGAGCTCTGAGCGAGGTCTGAGCCCGGAGCCCGCAGTACAAGGAAGAAGCTGCCTTGATCGGGTTGTCACCCCAAGGCTGAAGCCAGGTCCGGGACGCTGCCTCCCGCCATCGTGCTCAGTTTCTTCTGCTGTGTGACCCGGGGTGCGCTGGTACCCTCCCTGGGCTCAGCTTGCTCCCTGAAGGAAAAGAGTAGGCCTTGGGGATGTGTGTTACAGCCAGTCGGCCCCCTGTCGCGGGGACTCAGGCCGGTTCCTTCTGGCCAGCGCAGGAGGAGGAGGGGACGGCCTGCCTGATGCAGCTCCCCCTGATCTCCCCCACGCTCTACCCCAGTGACTTCTGCTGCTGCGCCGCCGTGCCTTTGCACTTGCCGTTCCCTCTGCCTCACATGCCTTTCCCCGGATGAAAGGGGAAAGCTTCCCCTTTCCCCTTACTCAGCCATCTTGTCTGGGGAGCTTTCTCCCACTCTGGGCCTCTCTGACCGGAGACAGCTCCCGTGTCCCAAGCAACCACGGCACCTTGTCCTCGCCTCCATTACAACTTTGGACCTGCTGGATGGTCACCAACCAGGTTCACGCTCGTCTCTCCCAGCGCCCTGTGAGCTCCAAGGGTATGGGCCCACATCTGATGTGTCTTGCTCCCACACGGTTGACACAGGGCCTAAACACAGGAACTGTTCAGGAAGGCTCGGGGACAGAGTGTGGAAGGAAGGTTCCGGCGTGTGCTCCCGGGTGAAGATGCCCCAAGTAGGGATGTGGGTTCAGGCTATAGACAGTGTGGACACCATTCCCATGCTAATCTTTTGTCATCTCCACAAGACTCCTGGGCAGGGGCTATTATCTTATCCCGTGCTACAAATAGGGAAACCGAGGCCTGGTGGCGACAGGATCTGCCCAAGGTCACATCAGGTGTCATGCCCACTGGACCACAGGACACTTCACACCCTCTCCTGGCCCCACTCCCCAGCACCAAGTCGACACACTGGACTCACACTTTCTCGGAGGACCACTGCCCCAGCCCAGCCCAGCCCAGCCCAGCCCTCTGTGCTGCAGCTTCTGGTCTCTCTATGCAAAGTTGGCATATGGGTGTTCAGGTACATGTGAGCACACACGTGCATACGCTTCCTGGCTCCCCCAAGCACTCCCTCCAGCTGAGTCTTCCCACATCACGGCCCAGGTGTATGCGTGAGGGCTGAGACTGGGGAGGCAGCTGGAAGAATCTGTGGGTAGGGCCGGGTCAGGCAAGTGCCTGGGCAAGGCAGCTGACCCAGTGGAAAGGGCTCAGACTCTGAGCGGGAACTCGTGCCGTAATCCCCGTGCCGAGATCCTTGCCGGCAAGGGGGTTACAGACACGGGTCCGAGCAAAACAGCCAAAGCACGGCTGCCCCTGCCCCGCAGGGTCTCAGGGAGCATGCACCCTTGGGGGGGAGGATCTAGCCTCCTGTCCCACCTGTGCCGACTGGAGATGACTTCTCTGAGATATCTAGCTTTAGGGAGTGCTCTGATCTTAACTTGCTGGGCCCTGATCCTGGTACACACCGAATCCTCGTGTCGGTCACATACTGAGCCCTGATTCCAGTCACACACTGGCTATGATCTTGGTATATACGATGAACCCCGATCTCGGTCACACACTGAGCCTTGATCCCCGTCACAGGCCAAGCTTTGATCCTGGTCACGCTCTGAGCCTTGACCCTGCTCACAAACCCACTGGCCAGAACCGCTCACGTGGTCCGGCCGGTTCAGGGATAGGGGAGGGGTAGAGGGGAGATGCCATCCTTCTGGGCCTCGAAGAGAGGAGAACTAGGTCTCTTTTGAGGGGCTATGCCCTTGAGCCCCAGGGTCTGTATCTGCTCCAAGGAGCCTTGTTCTAATTCACAGGGAGGGCTTTAAACCTGGAGGTGGGCCCTGACACAGCCCCCCAAACGCCCAGGACAAAGTGGCCTCCTAGAACTCCACTCACCGCTCCGTGCCCTTGCTAGAAATCAACATAAAGTCTAGTGCAACTACTTATCATCAACCTAAATAAATAGGCTCTAGCAGGATTTCCCCACTGAATTCCCACAACTTATTTTGTAATGATATCTTAGTACCCCATTTGATAGAGGGGGACACTGAGACTCAGAGAGGTGAAGTACCTTGCCCGAGGGTCCGCAGCTCACCCATGGCAGAGTTTGAATCCAGGACTGTGGGATGTGCAGCTCTTCTCCTCCTACATCCCAGCTGCCTGGCTAACCCACATCGTTCAGTCTGTTTTCGGGGTCTTGCTTTTCCCGCCAGGGTTGGGCTGAGAGTTCTAGAGATGAACTAGGTGGGGGGGGGCCCCCCCCCCCCCAGGAGCACGTACGCTGAGTTCCATGTTGTTTCTGCCACCCAGGAGCTCAGTGACCTTGGGCAAGTAACCTAACCTCCCTGAACTGCTTTCCTACTCTGTAAATGGGATGTCGAGAGGATTTGTTTTCTGCATAAATCAGAGATAATGCAAAATAAAAAACAAAACCCTCAGAACAAAGCTGGCCACACAGGACCGTTAATAAGCGTCAGCTGCTCACGAACGTTTGCCCAACACGGGAAAATCCAGGAGTGTCATAGGATCAAAGCCAAGTGACCCCAGGGATGGGGTTTCAGGTGCTGTGACTGCATTCAGGGGAAGGGGAAGCCCCACAAAGGCCCCTGAGGCCCATGTCATGGCCCCCACTGTCTGGTAGGTTACCAGGAAGCTGGTTAACGAGATTACGAGGCCCTCAGGACAGGTCTTCCCTCTTCCCACCCTTCTTATTAGACCAAGCGCTGCCCTCTGCTTCAGGAATTCGTAATGAATTCTCATTTCTGCTACGCACTGGCCTGTCTCCCAGAGTGGCATGCCACCTGCCCGTCCCCCTCGACACCTCCGTCCAGAAGCCGGGCTGTGGACATCATCACAGCCCAATGACCCCTCTTAACCGCAGAGCCCTGACACTGAGACCAGAGCAGGTGCCAGCTCAGAGCCCACTTGTTCCTCATCCTACCTCCAGGCCCCCTTGCTTTGTCCCCATGCCTGGTCATGACCATTCAGGTCCTCTGCAGAGCCCCTGCCAAGCCGGCAGGTGGGTGCCATTCCCCTGCTATCACGGACGGGAAAAACAAAGCTCAGAGGGTGAAGGAAGTGCCCCTGGCCACACAGGCACAGGAGGAAAGGTCCATGGGGCTCCTTCTCCTTCCCTAAACTCTGAGCCGGTTCTGCCTGTGCCCACAGCCTGGCTGCAGCACAGCCTGTCCGTGATCGGCCAGAGCCCCGATCCCCATCTCCCTGTCCAACGCGGGCCATGCAGACCGAGCAAGCGCTTCTCCGGTGGGTGATGGGTGGATCCATTCTCCACTTCCTCTTCTCCAAAGGGCCAGTCTGGCGACAGACTGCTAGGATAGGGGAATTAAAATGGAATAAAGTCCGATGCATTTGAAGTTGGACGCAAAAATCCCAGCCCGCAGAGGTTGGGTGGAGCAGGGAGGACAGTGGGGAGGGCGGGGTGACACATGCCTGTGCATCAGCCGAGCGCATGAAGCCCGACGTGTGGCATGAATTCTGGAACTTGAGGCGGACAGCGGGTCCTGGAGAATAACCCCCAGCCCGCCATCGTGCTCCCCTCCAGCCCACGGGCCGCTCAGGCTTTGGCTCCTCCCCACCGCGAGCCACCTGTGCCCGCAGGTGATTTTTTTTTTTTTTTAACCCCCCTACCCCCAACTTAATTCTCAACGAGCAGCTAAAAGGCTAAGGCGTCTGGAGAGTCAGAGGATACTAGCTCCCTCGAGGACTAAAGAAGGATTCCGGGCGCCCCGTGACTCAGTGGCCCCACGGACAGACACCATAGAGGGTGCGCCGCCTGCGGGCAGGGCTCCCGGTGCCGGGCATGCGCAGAGGGCGCACCGCCCGCAGGACGGCTCCCAGGGCGGGGCATGCGCAGAGGGCGCACTGCCTGCCGCCGGGTTCCCGGGGCTGGGCATGCGCAGAGGGTGCACCTCCTGCGGGCGGGGCTCCAGGGCTGAGCATGCGCAAGGCCTCCTCCCAGACCCACCAATCAGAGCCGGCGGCGGGGGCGGCCGGCCCGCTGCACCCGGGAGAGTGCCCTCCACGTGCGAGAAGCCGCCGGGTGGGGAGGAAGCGACCCCTGCCCCGCACACACCGTCCCTCTCGGCCAACCTGGCAGGAGACCTGGAAGGGCATTTCCTCGTGCATGCCACAGCCACCCACTTCTGTCTGTCCCTCTGCTCCTGTCCGAGCTGTCTCCCAGGACCCCGGCTCATCTAGACCAGAGCACGCCACCCCAGCTTAGCCCTCTTCCACGGCTCCCGACACCCCCCGCCCTTGCAGTGGCCCTGCCCTTGTCCTCGGCCTCCTCAGGCTGCACAGCAACTGCGGCGGGACATTCGCGCTTGGGCCCGATCCCTTGCCCACCCCCCACCTCCCTAGCCCACCTACTTCCTCATGCTTCTTTCAGTTCTCAGTAGTCACTTCTCTGTCCCCCATCCCTCTGCTCTTTGCCCTCCTGATGCCAGCCGGCTCTGAAGGATTGACAACAGTCGCAGCGAGGCATTTACTATCCTTTTAAGTGATTAACGTCTGCCCCCCCCCCCCCCCCCCGCCGTCAGCTCCAAGAAAGCAGGGCTTTGTCTCTTGTTCCCAACTAAACCCTCAGTGCCTCGCACGGCCCCTGGCACATAATAGGTGCTCAATGAATGCTTGTGGAGGGAGAGAAGGAAAGAGAGAGATGGGCACACCAAGGTCGGGCATCGTGGACTAGTTGCAGTACCCAGAGTGCTTCTCCTGAAATAAGATGAACCAGGAGTGTAGTTTACTCCCAGATCAGGGCAGAGTTTACATCCTGGGAGTTAGCTCAGGGAGAGGAGGCCATGCATCAGAAATGAGGAGTCAGGGCCAGAGACTTCCACGCTGTGGCCATAGTTCGCTCTCTTGTGGGGACCCGCGTGCGCACATAAGAGCCCGTTGAATTCTCACGTCGGCCCACGAGAGAAGCGTCTCAACGCCCCCATTTCACAGGGAAGCGTCTGGGTGAATGCCTCACCTAGGCCACACAGCTAGGGTGTGCTCCTGACCCGTTCTCTGCTGCCCTGAGTCCTGGGGTGGGGGTCTGGGCTGGGGAGGAGGCAGGCCTGCCAGCTGCTGTCATGTTCCCTGAGAGCTCCAGCTATCCCGTGGGGGCAGCCCTGGCGTACCCCTGGACCTGGGCGCCGGGCCGCCCCGGGGCCCCCCCCCCCCCAGGCTCTCGGCTCCTGCAGCTGCTGGGGGCCCGCCCTGGCTGAGCGCCCACCAGCGTGTGAAGTGCTTCCCGAGGACTCCCCGGGGAAGCCCCTGCCAGACGCCTGCTGTGGAGTGCATCAAGGAGGAGGCCTTCCTTCCGGGCTCATCCGCCAGGGCTTCAGGGGTCAGGCCTGGGGTCACCCTCCAGCTGGGACAGGAAGCCTCACATTAGTCTGGAGTTGGGGGTGGGCAGAGGCCCGGGGACACTAGCTGTCTGATCCGCCCGCGTCTGGAGCAGTTCTGCTACCCTGCAGCCTGGCCACGGGACTCTTGGTGCTGCCTTCTGCGCCTGCCGGGGGCAGTCATTCCCAGCCTCTGCTGTGTGCCCTGCCTGCACTGGCTCCTGGAAGGGGGACCCCCGAGCCTGCCACAGCCATCCCCGGACAGTGGCCTCCCACCGGCCTCCCTGCCTCCACTCCAGTCCCCACACCTGTGCGGTCCAATACGGGGCCACTAGCCTCTTGGGAGCCAGTCCGAGGTGAGACGCGCTGTATGAAACATGCACCCAGTCTCCGAGTTTCCTAATATGAGAAAAAGAATGTAAAATATCTCGCTACTTTTTGTACTAGTGGCATTTTGAATGATCTCTTTGTATATACCGGTAAAACCTTGGCTTGCGAGTAACTCGTTCGGCGAGTGTTTTGCAAGACGAGCAAACATTTCTTGCTTTTCTTAAAAAACATTTGTAATGTTTACTTATTTTTGAGATAGAGAGAGAGAGACAGCGCGAGCGGGGGAGGGGGAGAGAGAGAGAGGGAGGGAGACACAGAATCGGAAGCAGGCTCCAGGCTCTGAGCTGTCAGCACAGAGCCCAAGGGGGGACTTGAACCCTTGGACGGTGAGATCAGACCTGAGCTGAAGTCGGATCCTTAACTGACTGAGCGCCCCAGGCGCCCCAGGATGAACAAACATTTCTAATAAATGTTCACTTGATAAACAGCGATGTCTTGCAATACAAGTCGTATGTGACACTAAGTGTCACATGACCACAACTAAGCCAATGGTTCCCGAAATTTGCTTTGATACACAAGTGCCTTGGATTACAAGCACGTTTCCAGAACGAATTATGCTCGCAAACCAAGGTTTTACTATATTAGGTTAAATAAAATATGTTATGAAAATAAATCTCACCAATTTGTTTTTCCTTTTTGTAACATGACCACCAGAGACGTTATCGGCGACTTCTGGGGCTGGCATCTGATTCCCACTGGAGAGCACCGTTGACAGAGGGAGCTTTTCAAATCTAAATAGATCTGCCCCTCCCCTGCTCAAAGGCCGTCTGTGGCTCCCACTGCCCTCAGATAAAGTCCTTCCTGCCCAGTGGATTTTAATCATGACTCAGGGTCCTCTTTCGTGCTAGCTTCACGTTCCTTCTGCCCAACCATGCCCATCCCCTCCCAGTCAGGAGATCTTGCTTAAGTCCCTCTGCTGGGAATGCCCTCCCGTGATCCTCGCTTCCCCCTCCTTCTGGAGGTCACCTCTTCCTCAACACTCCTCTTGCCTCCTCCCCCAGCCAGTCCCGTGGCCCGTGATGCCCTGCTGCCCTGGGCTTGAAAGGTTTGGATGGTGGCGCAAAAGCGTGGAGGTCACCGAGGCAGCCACCCTCCCGACTGAGCCGGTGAATTTCGGAAGATTCTAGAGCCCGAGTCCCGTGCTGAGAGCTCAGATCCCACCCGGCGCCTCCCAGCTGCCCCTGCTGTGCTCCTCACCACTAGACTGCACAGTGCTCCCTTGCCTGCCCCCCGAGGGCTCACAGGTGAACCGTGAGGGCTGCCTCCCCGGCTGCTGAGCACTGGGCCTTGACAGTTGTTTTGTTTTGTCAAGAATGTGACGCGCTCTTTAATATTAATGTGATCGCCCACACTTAGTGCAGGCCCGCATCTGTCCGACTTCGTGCTTGGTACTTCATACACGTTAATGATCTTAACAACCTCCTGTATTAGTTTGCTTGGGCTGCTGAAACAAACACCATAGACGGGGCGGCCCAAACGGCCCATGTTCACTGTCCCGCAGTCTAGAGGCCAGAAGTTCAAGGTCGAGGTGTTGGCAGGATCGGCTCTTTCTAAATTCTTTTTTTTTTCCTAGATTTTTTTAAAAAGCTTATTTATTAGAGCACGCAAAAGTGAGCGGGGAGGGGCAGAGAGAGAGAGAATACCGAGCAGGTTCCACGCTGTCAGCACAGAACCCGACTTGGAGCTCGATCCCACAAACCTGAGCTGAGATCGAGAGTCAGACACTCAACCCACTGAGCCAGCCAGGCGCCCCTAAGATTTAATTTTTGAGTAATGTCTATACCCAACATGGGCTTGAACCCATAACCCTGAGATCAAGAGTCACATGCTCTATGGACTGAGCCAGCCAGGCACCCCGGGGCTGGCTCTTTCTGAGGGCCGTGAGGGCGAATCTGTTCCAGGCCCCTCTCCTTGGCCGGTAGACAGACAGCCGTCCCCATGTTCACACGTGTTCTCCCTGTGGACCCGGGTCCAAATTGCCCGTCTTACGAGGACACCGGTCATGATGCATCAGTGCCCACCCGATGACCTCGCTTTAACGGCATCACCTCCATAAAGGCCCCGTCTCCAAGTAAGGCCCCGTTCTGAGGTCCCGGGGGCTGACTTCAGCATATGACTTGGGGGATGGAGGTACAGTTCAGCCTGTGACCTCCCCAGAAGGAAAGACTCACAGCCTGAGGGGGCCCAGGGTGGTTAAGAGGTGGGCAGGACCCCGCCGGGGCAAGAGGGGCTGTGGGGTCACCTGCAGGGAGGGAGGCTCTGGGCTCCAGAGAAGGCGGATCCCGGGCTGTGGGTGAGTCAAGTTCACCAGGGCGGTTGTCACAGTCCAGTTTCAAAACCTGGGCCCTTGTGACAGCCTCCTCGGCTAATTGGCTGGAGGCGCCCAGGGAGGTTCGGGTCCCAGAAGGCAGTTCCCACAGACGTGTGCAGGCCCCACACTGCCCACGGAGCTGCCCACCGTCCTCCCCGACCACCCCGCCCTGGGGCCAGGATGCTCTCCCCCCCCCCACCCCCAGCTGTGACCCAAGTCGGCCCCGGGGCCCCTCAGTGTGCCCATCCGGAAAATGGTCTGTGCTGAGGACTGAGTTAGCTCCACGGAGCACTGGGAACCAGAAAGTCCGCAATCAGGGCACCCAGAGCTTTGTGCCCACTGTGGGCGGCCGTCTCCGTCCTGCTGACCTCCGCTTGACTCTCTAGAATCTCGGCGGGGAAGGGGGGGAGGGGGCAGCTGCTGAGTCCCCTCCCCCAGGGAAGCCTCTCTAGGGAGCTCTCCAGGCACACGTATCTCCAGCTGCTCGGAAATACTGTTCTTTGCCTCGGTGGTGGCGAGGAGCTTGCGTCTTGGTTTTTAGTCTGAGCATGTACGACACCTGGGGGGTGGTGCGGCTGAGCCTGGAAGGCAGCCCTTCTTTGGGCACCCTCAGAGTGCCCACTGCACGGCCCCCCACTTGGGCTCCAGCCCTCCCAGGGGGCTGCCTGGCCTCGAGCACACCTCCAGGCCTCTGTCATTTTGCACCTGCTGTTCCTTCTGCTGGAACGCTTTTCCTCGTCTTGCCCATTAATAGAGAGCGGCCCTTCCTTCCCGCCAGGCTCACACACCACTCACGGTCATCTCCTCCGGGCTTTTCTTCTGAGCGCAGCAGTGTGGGCCTGCCACATGCTCCACAAGACCCCGACCTGCCCCCAGGAGCCGGGAGGGAAACCCTGAGAGTGGGCTGCAGGGCCCTGGGCAGAACGCTCAAATTTTCCCATCAGCCTCAGGGAGTCTGAGAAGCTTCTGGAAGCAGCTCATGTCTCGGCGGGGGGGGGGGGGGGGCCGGGGGGGGGGGGCGATGAAGGGTCTGGGTCTTATCCCTGGTCTCCGTCATCATCTTCCTTCGGTGAAGGCATTTCATGTAAACAAGCTTGTCCTCGTCCACTCTCCCTCGAGTCCTGTGGCCAGGGGGGTGGGAGCCGAGGGCACACAGTGGCGAGCGTGAGAGCCAGGAGTCCAGGTGGCAAAAGAGGCATGTGGCTGGGCGCCCTCTGCAGAGGAGCAGGCTGGCACCCCGAAAGGAGGGGCCCCTGAGGACTCCCCCAGGGCTGCTGCTGGGCCCAGGGGTCCACAGGGCGCTAGGTGCAGGCAAAGGAAACGTCAGCCCGCCAGCGGGCACTCTGCGGGTTCCGCCCCCACCCCCCCCGCGGGGGGGGGGGGGGTGGGGGCCCTCTGGGAGCGCCTGCACGCCTCCCGCCAGCTCCTTTTCCTCTGAAGCTGCGTAAACCCTCGGGCCCACGGCCCCGTCTCAGGGGACATCAGGTCCAGGAGCAGGCATCCGAGAAAGCAGAGGACAAAAAGCTGAGCAAAGCAGACGGCTGTCCCAGCTCTGTCCCAGCTCTGAGGTGCACCTGGGGACTCGGGCGTGGAAGGCCTGAGAGCCTGCGCGTGGGAGCGAGGGAGAGGACAGGCGTGCGCGCCCTGCGTGCGGTGGGAGGCGTGCAGGCGCTCCCAGAGGGGCGTGGCGTCCGGGCTGGATCCGTGGGCACGTGTAGGTGAGCGTGCACGGTGGCTGCGGATGGCGTGTGGGTGCGCACATGCTCGTGCATGCACGTGTGAGCGTGTTTACCCGCGGGGCTGAGGGCAGGGCGTGTGCGTGTGAGCAGGGATCCCCCTCTCGTGCCTCGGGGGTCCCCCACTTGACAAACCTCAAGGCTCCCTCGATGGCCCGGAGGATTGGACGTTACCAACCACCTGTGTGAGCGCCAGGTGCCATGACGGTGGGGAAACCGAGGCACGGAGAGGAGAAGCAGGCTGTCTGACTTCGCGGCTAGCAGAGGGTGGGCGAGACTTGAGCGCATGTCTATGTCTGATTTCAACCCACGCCCTCTGCCCCCCCAACCCCAGACCTCGGGAGCTGAGCCTCACCAGGGCCAGGTGGCAGGCTGGCCCACAGAGCCATTACCCCACAGTGTCCTCTGGGCTTCTTCGAGGTGCTTGTTGTCTAAACCAAGGCCCTGACCAGCGACACGATCCCAAGTAGGGCTCCCTGTCACACGCCCGTCTCAGGGGCTGTGCGGGCCCTGGGCCCCTGTCACTGAACACCTGCGCTCACCCATAAGGCTGGGAGGCTTGAGGCCTCACCCAGCTTCTGGAAGCCGGTGCCCTCTGGAGACTGAGGAGGGTGTCCCAAGGCTCCGCACCCACCGTGGCCGCGGCAGACTCTGAAATCCCTGCTCTAGGAGAGAGCCAGGGGAGTGGGCGCAGGCGGGCTCCCCAGGCGTGGGGTGTGGGGCTCCAGCTGGGCCAAACCAACCCAGCAGGTTGGGCGGGAACTGGGTGGGCCTCCTTCCACCCCAGAGCCCCACCCCTGCAGGAGGTGGTAACCTTATTCCTGGCCCTGAGGACAGCCGGGGGCAATGAACAGAGGGGTCAGGGAGGCCAGGCCACCGCACGGCTCTCAGTCTTGGTTCTGCATCAGTCAGTGGAGATCAGAATGTGACTCTCAGATTGCAGGGTGATAAGCGAGGGACGAAACGTGTTTAGCACAGAGTAAATGCTCAATAAACACCAGCTGTAGTTAGTTCAGGCTCAGGTAACGCCGTGTCTGGGGGAGTGACAGGTCATACCAGTGTGGGGTGCCCAAGCAGGAGTGAAGGCAGCAAGTGAGGCCGTCTGGGGGCCTGAGAGACTGCTGGGGCAGGACCAGCCAGCCTCCCCTCCCCCCCAGTTGCCCAGTCCCCACTGAGTGGGTACACCCCCACCCTGGCCCTTGCACAGCATTAGGCTCCCTTCTTGACCGTCCTGACAGCTCCTGGGCCTTGCAGCTCCAGCCCTAGGGCCAGCTGGTCTAGAGACCAGCCCAGATCCACCAATGGCTGGGTGACTTTGGAGGCATCACTTAACTGCTCTGGGCCTCAGTTTCCTCATCTGAACAAAGGGAAAAATAGTCACCTGGTCCAACAAAATGGGCTTTTTGAGGATTGAATGAGGATTGTAGTCGTGTAGCCCTGGCCCGAAGTACCCCCAACCCTGCCTGAACCCCCAGCATCCCTGCCCTGTTTGCAGGCTCAGGCCTCCTCCTTTGAGCCCACCGCTGCCCCCGCAGGTGCCTACACCCCCAGCCCTCCCTGCTTTTGGGCCTCAGAGCTGTCCCTCCCCTTTGGTAGGCAGTCTGGGAGGTAGCTCCTGTCCCTCCGACAGCCTGACTGTCACTCCCCGAGCCCTGCCTCACCGCGGCTGCCCTCAGGTAAGACAGGGGTCACATGAGGCAGGCTGTGGGAGAGCTCTGGTCCAGGGACCAGGAGCAGGAGAGTGGAAGGGTGCTAAGCAGGACAGGACCTGGTCCCACCGTGCTTCAGAAAGGTGACTCTGCGGCTCTGTGAAGGTGGGTGTGAACTGGGTTAGACCAATATCACGGCCAAGGTCTGGGGCCAGTGGGAGGCCTGGACCCAGCAGGCAAGGGACCTCGTCCTGGATCCCCCCGCACAGATGGCCTAGCAGAGGGTCCCCAAGGCCAGGGCCTGCAAGCTTGAGGCGGGGGAGGTGCTGGAGGCTGCAGGGCCTTGACCAGTGGGTGGGTGGAGTGAGAGACGAGCCCGGCCGGGAGCCCTACCTCTCAGTTCTGCCAATGTTTCAGGCCCCCGCTGCCCGTCCCTCGCTGCCCGTGGTCTCCCGCAGGCTGTCTGCACCCTTCCCATCAGCCACCCCAGGCGGCCTCATTCCTTCCCATTGTCTGCTGCATTCCGGTCCCCCCAAGCCGGGTGGCCTCTGAGGCCGGGAGTGCTCCCCAGAGCAATCACTCTGCCACCCGCTGGGAACCCGCAAATGTAGCTCCGGGTCCCAATGCGCCTAGCGTGAAAGGTGCTTTCTGATAACTGAGCCCTGTTTGTCCACCGCCTACCGATACTGGCCAAGCGCTCACCTTGGCAACCAGATTCCCTTGCTTAACCGACTGAGCCGCCCGGAGGCCCCAGCGTACATGATTCTTCAATGAAAGAGAAAAAGATGAATGAATGGGGCTAAACTGCAGAGAAAAGGGACCCAGCAGCCCTGAGCTCACCGCGGGCTTACAGCTGCCGCAACAGCCTTGTGGGCCCCAGCACCACACTGAGCCCTGATCCCACCCGCACACTGACCCTTGATCCCTGCCGAACTCTGAATCCCAGTGACACACTCAACTTTGAGCCCAGTCCCAGGGTGAACTCTGATCTTGCTGGTGGAGTGAGGCTTAACCCTTGTCACAAGCTGGGTCGTGACCTTGATCACACACAGAATCCTGATCCTAATTCCATACTGAGCCCTAGTCTTGGTCACACACGGAGCCCTGATCCTGGTCACACACTGATGCTGACTCGATCACACTCTGAGTCTTCTTCCTGTTCACACTATGAGCCCCGATCATAGTCACATACTGAGCCCTGATCCTGATCACACACTGGGCCCTGAAGTGGACCCTAACTCTGGTCATATGCTGAGCCCCAATCCCGGTCACGCTCTGAGCTCTGATCCTGATCACACACGGAGCCCTGATCCTAGCCGCATACTGAGCCCTAATCCTTATCCACATTTGGAGATACGGGCTTGGTCAGACATTGAATCCTGACCCTGGTTATACATTAAGCCCCGATTCTACCCTCAACCTATCACTGGCTCTAGCTTTACTGACTGAACCCTGACCCCATTTACTAGTCATGACCACTTTACATCCATCTGTTCCACCCCTGCTTCACCAGGCAGCCTGAAGAAAGCGGTGTCAGCTCAGTTCCACTCTGGCCCCCAGCTCTGAACCCAAATCAGAGGTGGGCCTGGGAGTGGCTTCCCAGGACTACAGATTAGGGAAGGGCGGAGCCATACATTTCTCGGCCACCTCACCAGCTGCCTCCACCCTTCCCGGCTGGCCGAGCCACCCCCACTGCTCCCTCCCTCCCTCCAGCCCGCTGTTGGGGGGATGACCCTGGGAACACGGCCCAAACACCCAGAGCTCCTTGGAGCTGGAGGAGTCAGTAAACACCACGGAAAACAGGCCTCCTGGCACCACTGCATCGGGAAATGGGGTCAGCCCTCCCTGCGGCCTGCAGTTCTTGGCTCTGGACCCCAGTTACCCCCAGCAACTTCTCTGGGCTCTCCCACCTCAAGGTCAGACCATACCTACCCTGCCACGGGCAGCCACCTGACACCTCGATTCAAATCAAAACCTGCCTCTGCCCAATCTCGATGGCCCCAATTCCTTGCTTTTGGGCTCAGTATTTGCTCCCTCCCACTTTTTTTTCCTTTCTTTTAAAGCCACCGTTTATGAAGCACCTATTGCGTGACGTATTCCCCAAGCCTGGACCGGTGCCCGGTATTGACTGGGCCCCAGCAAGGCTTCACTGGATGAATGAAGGCTGGCTCCCCTCCCACACCTTCCTGGGCTTCTCACCAGAGGCCGGGCGGCGAGGTGCCAGCACCCCATTTTACAGGTGAGAAAACTGAGGCTAGTAACGACTCTGCTTCCACATCCCGAGGCCCCTCCGGCAGTCAGTCCTGTGGCTCCAGTGTTTGTCCAGAACGCAGCCTCAGTTCCACTCACTGCCACCGTCTGCTCCCCCGCACCCTCATAGAAGCACCCCGTGGTCCCCCTGCTCTGCACCCTGCAAAGTTCCACGTGTCCCCCTCTGCCCAGACCCCCCTCACTCCCATATCCACTTGGGGGCTCCCTGCGGCTCACTGTGGGTGGCCGCACCCGACCGGCCCCGCCGCCGGCCCCTTCCTCAGCGTCCTTTTTCTCGATAGTGTTTACAACCAGGGACTGCGATTGGTTGCCGTGTCTCCTCACCAGAATATAAGCCCCTTGAGAGTGAGGACTTCATATGTTTGCATCACACACACTGAGTGAGACCCTGGCACCTAGAAGATACTCCGTACTCTCTGCTGAACGAAAGACCGCACGAATGCACGCACAGGGCGTGTGAATGACCAGGAGGGCAGCGCAACCAGGATGCGGCCCATTTCATTTCTTCCTTCCTTCCTTCCTTCCTTCCTTCCTTCCTTCCTTCCTTCCTTCCTTCCTTCCTTCCTTTTTCTTTCTTTCTTTTCTTTTCTTTCTTTCTTTCTTTCTTTCTTTCTTTCTTTCTTTCTTTCTTTCTTTCTTTCTTTCTTTAGTTGATTTATTTATTTTGAGAGAGGGCGACTGCATGTAGGGGAGGGTCCAAGAGAGAGTGAGAGAAAATCCCAAGCAGGCTCCAGTGCTGTCAGCGCAGAGCCCTACACGGGGCTCTATCTCATGGGTCAAGAGATCGTGACCTGATCCGAAACCGAGAGTCAGACGCTTAACCGATTGAGCCACCCAGGTGCCCCTCAGTTCATTTCTAAAGGGCATGCTGTTCCCTGCATGGCCTGGGGAGGGGGGTGACATCCTCTAATGCACCCGACCACTGCACCCCAGGAAAGGGGCGTCTGTGAGCAGGGCCAGGGCCTACGGCCTGCCTATACATTCTCTCCTTCACGGTTCCTTCCTGCACTGGCTGGGTGTGGACGTGTGCCAGGCTCAGCCCAGGGAACAAGGGCCCCAGGGACCAATGAGGTAGGGCAGAGACCATCCTGAGTGGCTGAGAGGGTTGCAGGATTGGTGGCCGGGGCTAGGGTGAGGGCCCAGCAGGCAGGCCAGGGAGAGCTGAGTGACTGGGATGTGGAGGGAGGGGCGATGCCCAGCCCCCAGCGGGAGACCAGACGGGCTTCCAGGGTGGACATCCTTGGGGCTGTCCCCTCCCCTCCTTCAGGTTTTCCCAAGTCCCCTTCACAAGTGATCTTGCCTGACACCCCACCTTGTCCCCCGGCCCCGCCCCCCACTTGCTGCTTCTGCACAGAATCTGTTACCCCCTAACTTACCACACCTGACTTACCGTGTATCACTTGTTCACGGTCCGTCTTCCCACGGGGACGCAGCCTGCCGGAGAAGGGACTGTGTTTGTCCGTCTTCTCTGTTGCTGCTTTGCACAGCATCTGTGACCGTGGCTGGCACAGGGGACATGCACCGTCAGTGGTTATGGAGGCAATAAACGAATGAATGGAAACATATGGCAGCCCTTGGCACCCAGGAAGGTCTCAGTGTTAGCCACTGGGGCGACCGCACCCCCGTGTGAACTCACATCCTTCCCTTGTCTCTTGGGTCCCCATCTGCAAAATAAGGACAAAAATCATCTGACCCCAGAGGGTTCCTATGAGGTCTGGTGAGGCCATGGACAGAAAAATACCTTGTAAAGTGTAGACTGCTCTGTAAATGGTGTGTCAAAGCCCAGCTTTATTTTTGGTGTGTGCTGGGGGAGGCAGGAATGACTACACGCTTGTGTGGTCTGGGAGGGCTTCCTGGAGGAGGTGCCCCTGGGACAGGCAGACCCAAGGAGGAAAAATGGCACTGCTGGCAAGAGGAACAGTGTGAGCAAAGGCAGGGCAAGACAGAGCCAACCCAGAGGGTTGAGGGGGGTGCCATCCAAGCAGGGTGCCAGCTCCTAAGATGGAGGTCTGGCTGAGGGCTGCCTCGGGGCTGGAGCCACTCCAGAGGCCCACCCTGCCCTTATTGATGTCAGCAGGTGGGGCCTGTGCCTTGGGGCCTGGGTGGGGTGGCCCCACGCATCACCTGCCTTCACCCTTCATTCTGAGAAGTCCTGCTAGATGCCCCACCCTGCCACCTGCCAGTGCAGCTGGCTCCCTGCCCTCTCTTCAGGTCACCCTGGTCATTTGGTTCCCGGCTGGGCTGAAGGGAGCCTGGCCCTCCTCCCTCACTGTCCTGGCAAGTGGACTGGAGATGCAGAGCAGATGTTATAGCTCTCCTCCCCCCCCAACTCTGATGGCCTGGGAGTTCCTTGCAAGCCCTTGACCTTGGGCAGAGGGCGCAAGAATGCAGAACCAGACAGCCGGGGTTACTTACCTGCTGTACGACATCAGGCCCGCCGCCTTGCTTCTCGGTGCCTTGGTTTCCTCTTCTAGCAGAAGCGCACAGAGTGCCGTGGGAGTAAGGTGGCCCTGACTGGGCGGGGCTTAGCTGGTGTTCTGTCCTTCGTGTGCCCGGCCCCAGGCTCTTGAGTCTACCAGACAAGCATTAGCACTGAACTCATGCACCCATTTTTTTAAACGATGTTTTAAAAGTAGTCTCTACACCCAACATGGGACTTGAACTCACAACCCCGAGATCATGAGTCACGTGCTCCACGGACTGAACCCGCCAGGTGCCCTCTGCCAACATTTTTGTCTTTTTTTTCGATAGGAGTGGGGTGAGGGAGAGCGACAGAGGAAGAGAGAGAAAAAATCTCAAGCAGGCTCTGTGCTCCGCGCGGAGCCGCACACGGGGCTCCATCCCACGCTCCTGGGATCATGACCTGAGCTGAAATAAGACTGGGACGCTCAACTGAATCAACCACCTGGGCACCGAGAACTCATGCACCCATTTTGCAGCCAAGGAAACTAAGGCATGGAGGAGCAAAGAGACTTGTTCACAGCCAGGACCAGCTACACAATTTTGAGACCTGGCGTAAAATGAAAAATTGGGTCCCTTGTTCGCAAGCTGTTAGTGGCAAAACAGCCATGGTGGAGCATGAAACCGAACGTGGGGGCCTTCTGAGCCCCCCGGGTGGGGCTCCGTGTGCAGCCTGCAAGGAAGGGGTGAGCCGGCACTTGAACCCAGGTGCGCTGACACCCAGCTCCTCTCCACCCCGGGACTCCTAGGCCCCCCAGTAAAGAAGGCCTGTCGGCACTGGTGCCCCGTTCTCCAGCACCTGTAGGACCCACGGGGACCAGGAGGAGGCCCTGGTCACCAGTCATTCCTCAGGCCCAGGCCAAGAAGACACTGAAAGGTGGGTGTTCCAGCCATGGGGTGTGTGTGTGTGTGTGTGTGTGTGTGTGTGTGTGTGTGTGTGTGCGCGCGCGCATCAGCGTGGGTCTGCCTGTTCTCAAGCCTCCACCATCCCCAAGTAAATTTCCTCCTGGGCCACGGTGTCTCAAGAGCCAGCCTCAGCAACGAATTCCTTTGGGGGTAGGCAGTGCCCTCTTTTTAAGAAGCACAAAACCCCGAGGGAGAAGGGGAGACAGGAAAGCAGACGTTCGTTCCAAGGCTCAGTGGGGGCTGGGAGGGGTGATGAGGCACTGGCCCTGGAGAAAAAAGGACCCTCACGGACTTTAGGGATTTCAGATGGCCGGCACCTGTCCCCAGGGCCAGTCCTGTTTCCCGGGCCCTCCTCTCCTGCCCCTGCCCAGCCCCGCCCTCACCCTCTCAGTGCATGGGACAGCCACCTCCTCACTGGGCTGTCCCATCCAGCTGCTTCGAGACCTCCCCAGGCTCCCTCACCCTCAGGACAGAGGCCGCCTTCCGCAGCCGGGCCTCTGAGACCCTCCAGCCTGGCTGAAGTCGGTGTCTTATTTTACTGTTCTATTTATTTACTCTACAATTTAACTGTAGAATAGAAGACAACCGTGGAGAAAGGCATAGCGCCAAGACTTAACGTGTGCCCGCTTCTCCCAACCCCGGAGGGGAATCTGACACCCTCTACAGTTCATCTTCCCCACATGAGGCCTTTCTGAGCCCCGACCGCACTCATCCGGTCCCCAACAGGCATTTTCTAGTATCTGCCCCTCCCAGGCTGGGCGGAAAGCTGCCCCAGTCTCTTCTGGAAACCCTCCAGGTCTGCCCAGGCTAGGAAGGTAATACGTGCTACGCGGGGGGGCCACAGCTGGTTTCTCCAGTATCACAGCCACTTACTGAGCACGGCCCATGGGCCCGTGTGGGTTCTGTCCACCTCACAGAAAAGGACACTAAGGCTGGGGAGGGGTGGGGCTCACCCAGGACCCAGGGGCAGAAGAATGGTCTAGAAGAAGCCTGAATCTCTTCTGAAGACACACTGTGGTCCCAAGTGTCCATATGACCCTGGTAGTTGTATGAGCCGAAGTGGGCACATGGCCCTGGGGCATGGTAGCCATATGATTCCTGGCCATTTGTATCACCCCAAGAAGCCCTATGACCTTAGGAAGCCATATGACCCTGGTAAGCTGTATGGCCCTGGGCAGCCATGTGACCAGGGGGCTATATGAGTCCGGGGAACAATATGACCCCAAGAAGCGATACAACCTTGGAAAACTGTATGACCCCGGATAGGCATATGACCCCAGGAAGCTGTATGACTCCATGTGGCCGTATGACCCTGGGAAGATATATGACCTTGAGTGTCTGTATGACCCAGACAGCTGTATGAACTCCAGTAGCAATATGACTCTAGGTACCTTATTGATTCTGGGGTGCCATATGACCCCTTTGGGTAGCCACAGACCCCCCCCCCCGAGATGCCACATGACCCCAGGGAACATCTATGCCCCAGGGAGCCTGCCGCTGTCTTGCCAGTTCCAGCACCTGGAGGTCCTGCCAGAGATTTGCCCCTCCTGGGGCTGACGCTACTCTGAAGGCCACTCACTGCTTTGACACCTGGCAGGCATTGTCCCTCAGGCCTCCCGTTCCACCATGGCAATTTGGGAGGTGGGGGCTCGCCCCAAGATCTGGGACCCACCTCCCCTGCCTCATGGGAAGTCTGCACGCCACGCTCTGTGGGGGGGGGCATCCTCCCCATTTTGCCTTGGGGCTCATAGAGATGAGGCACATCCTCCAGGGTCACACAGTGGGAAGGGGCAGAGCTGGAACTCCACCCCATGCTCTCTGCTCTCTCCACGACAGCCAGGTTCACCAGGAAGTTGGCACCCAGAGAGCACATGCAGTCAGGTCTGGCCCGGAGCAGGTGCTCAGAATACGTGGTGATAACTGAGCATACTAATTGAAATACCGGGGTCTTGCTAAAGAGTTCATCTTAGCAAGTGTTGTTGCTTAAAAACAAAGGAGAGCTTTACAAATGATCAGAGGAGGCATCCGCTGAGGGACACTGGGGGACAGTTGGGACATTGGCTTCTATGCTCTCTTCCCCTCCTCAGGCTCCACTGGCCCCATCCACAGTATACAGAGGGCAGCCTCAGTTGAGGGCTCAAGCCCGATCTCTGAAGGGACCCGGCAGGTTGGAAGGGGCCTGGCACACAGCAGGCCCTCAGTTATGAGCTGGGTGCTTGTTTGTCATCGCGGTGAGACCTGAGTGGTCTCAGGTGACCGAGTCCCCCACAAACCTCCTCCCTTCCCTCTCCAGCCCTGGGAAGTTGAAAATTACTGCTCACCAGCCATTTAGACGGTGCTCGCTTGTCGAGGTGAAAGCATCCATTTCTTGTAACAGCACTGCGAGGGGCTAACACTCTGCCCTTCTGGAAGCTAAGGATACTCGGGTCCAGTGAGCTGATGTGACCTGCGGAAGGTCAGAGGGCTGGTCAGTGGCAGGGCCAGGGTTTCAGCTTCAGCAGGCAGCTGGCTGCATGTCTGGGCTCGTGACTGTCACCCTCTCCAGGTGAGGTCCATTCCATTTCACGGACTGAGACTTACTTACAGTGAGGTCAAAGTTCAAACCCAGGCCCTGTGACCACCCCCCACCCCCCCCAAGCCTGTCTGCTGATGGCCCCTCCATTTTTCCAACCCCGACCTGCCCCAAATCCTGCCCTTCCCAAGCCAACTCTCCTATCCTCTCCGCCTCCCAGCACCAGCGTCAGGGGGTGCTAAAAGTTGCAGGGGTCTCATGCCTCCTGTAGGTGTCCTGAACCTGGTGGGGTCACAAGACAAAGAGGAGAGCTCTTGACCCCCATAGGCATGGGAACCCTGTAGGCATGGGGTTATAGGGAGCACGTGGGGTGCCTGGTCCAGGCCGGCTCACGTCGTTTCAGGAGTCTGTGGACCCCCAGAGTCTCTCCATGGGTCCTCTTTAAGAAGTTCCTTTTCTCTCTCTTTGTCCCCCTCTACATGCAAACATGTCTGCGGCCCCATTGCCCCACTGCAGGCAGCCTCTGGAATGCAACAATGAACCTGGCCTGGTACCAGCTGCTTGGACAGGGCTTGCAGGCTACCTAGAGAGACAGACGTGCCCAATTACAGTCGGGAATGATTTGTGAAGGGGCAGGGTGCCTCAGAGCTCATGAGAGGGAGCCACTCGCTCCTGTAAGGCAGGACATCTGAGTGGGCTTCCTGGAGGAGGCCATTCCTGGCAAATCTCTGGAAATGGTCAATGTGACAGTTTTATCGGTCCTTAGGCTCTGCGGTATCCGTGGATGAGAAGGACACAATTCTGCTCCAAGGGTCCCCAGGAGCGGTGAAGGCAAGGTTGCGCGTGCAGTGATGGAGATGTTGTCCTGCCCCGGGCTCCCTGCAAGCGTCCCACGAGACCAGTGTGCTCACAAATGAGGCCATAGGATGAGAAATTATGGAGAACTATGGAAATCATGGAGAATAATCATTGGAAATTATGAAGACGTTAAAGACGGTCATGGCAGAGTGATGCAGCAGGCGTGCAGCCCCTTCTGAGGTTGCACGCCTGTGGCGGGAAGTCCCCAGGCACGCCACGCTCTGGAGCCGGGCGAGAGCCCAGGTCTCCCTGACTTCGGGGCTTCTCTCCTCACAGGGCTGGTGGCCCTTCATTCAAGGAGCTGCCACGGGGTGGCTGGACGGTGGGGCCACGAGCTACGGGCACATCTTACCCTTTGTCTTAACGGGCTCAGGCTGCCTTAACAAGAACACCACAGACTGGGCAGCTCAACAACACTTACTTCTCACAGTTCTGGATACTGGGAAACCCAAGATCACAGTGCCAGCGTGGCCGGGTCCTGGGAGCACCGCGGCCCTCCTTGGTGCAGGCACCTAGAGAGAGGGGAAAAGAGGTTTTTCTTTTTTTTTTTTTAAGGTTATTTACTTATGTATTTACTTATTATTATTATTTTTAATGTTTATTTTTGAGAGAGAGAGAGAGGGAGCAGGGGAGTGGCAGAGAGAGAGAGAGAGAGAGAGAGAGAGAGAGAGAATCCCAAGCAGGCTCTGTGCCGTCAGCACAGAGCCCGATGTGGGGCTCGAAGCCATGAACCATGAGATCATGACCTGAGCTGAAGTCAGATGCTCAACTGACTGAGCCACCCAGGCGCTGTCTGTATCAAGTGTTTTAAAAAAGTGCATTTACTCCTCACAACAACTTGTGAGCTAGGTGTTGTTAGAAGGCTCATCTATAGATGAACACGCTGAAAGGTTAAGAAAGGTGTCCAAGGTCACAGCACATCTGGGATTGCCTCTGCCTCCGTCCTCTGGCCACAGGAGCCATAAAACCCACAGAGGAGGTAGATAGACAGTTACGAGGCACCCACTATGTGTCAGAGGTCACTTTGGGCTCTTTATGCACATGCTACTGATCTTATTAACCCCTGATCGAAGTATTACATACACACCCATGTAACCAACACCCAGAGCAGGAAATGGAATCTTACTAGCACCCCAAACACTCTCCCCATTTTCCCTTCCTGGCTCTGGCACCCCTCCCTCTAATGTTAACCACTGTCTGGATTCTATATACATTTCTACCACTTTATTTTATCTTTTAAAAATGTTTATTTATTTTAAGAGAGAGAGAGAGAGAGAGAGAGAGAGAGAGAGAGAGCAGGGGAGGGGCAGAGGAAGAGGGAGACAGATAATCCCAAGCAGGCTCCATGCTTTCTGCACAGAGCCCACCTCTGAGCCTGATCCCACGGACGGTGAGATCATGACCTCAGCCGAAATCAAGAGTCAGAAGCTCAACTCACTGAGCCCCCCAGGCGTCCTTCTACCACGTTATATACATGGAATCCTATATGCTTTGAGGTCTGGCGTTTCTTACCTCAAAATCACTTGTGAGTGTCATTCATGTTGTCCTGCGTGTTTGTAGATTATTCACAGCCATGTGATCATCATTCCACAGCACGAATAGGACACAGTTGATGTATCTGTTCTGTGGTTGGGCATTTGGGTCCCTTCTAATGTTTGGTTATTACAAACAGTGCTGCCGTGCACAGAAATGCGATCACGTAGGGCGTGCATCTAGGAAGGGAATTGCTAGGTCATCAGGCTTGCATAAGATCCAGACTTGCAAGGCGGGGCATCATTTTGCACCCCCACCAGCAGTGTAAGAGAGTTCCAGTTGCTCCACGTCCTCACCAACACTTGACACTGTCAGATTTTCCCATTCTAACTGCTCTGGAAGCTGCGCGGTGCACCCTTTATTTCCAAATCCCTTCGGCAGCCCCATGAGACGGGTCTTGCGATCTGTCTCACAGATGAGGACACCCAGAGATGAAGTAACTAGTCGAGCCTGGCGAGAGCACAGACTGTCTGACCTCAGCCCGCTGTATCACCTGTTTGTCAAGCTGCCTCCCCCGACCTAGTCTCCGGGACTCCCAGCGGCCCCATCCTTGGGACGGTAGCCATCCGCCTGAGGGGTGATGCGGGAGCGGCTCCTCCTTCCCGAGTCAGGCAGTGAGGGAAAGGCTCGGGGTCCGGGGTCCTGCCTTGCTACCAAGAGGGGGCGCAGAGTGCGGGAGATGGAGTCGGGCGAGGGCCCACGCCGAGGGAGGGGGTTTGAGGAGGGAGACCCGGAGGGCGATGCCAGGAAAGCGCTCTCTGCGGCACCTGGGGGCGGAGCCCACCCTGCTCCGAAAGGGCGGAGGAGTTGGGGGAGAGAGGAGGCTAGGCTGGTGGGGGCTCCACTGCGAGGAGGGCGTCTGGAGAGAAGGAAGCAGGGGGTAAGCGTGGGGAGGGACAGGGGCTCCCGCGCCGGGGAGCCGGGGCTGGGGGCGCGCTGGACGCCCCGCCCACGAGGCGGGAGGTGGGACGCAGCAAGGGGCGGGGTCTAGGGCGGGGCCCCGGGCGGCGGGGCGGGGCGGCACGGTGGGCGGGGCTCATGGCGACCAATGGGCGCGCGTGAAGCTAGCCCCGCCCCGGCCTCCCGCGGCGCCTGCTGCATAGTCATGAGCGCAGGCCCGCGCTGCGTCAGCGGAAGCGGCGCGCGGCGGCTGTTTCCGACCCGATAAAGCGGCGTTGTCCCCGCGCGCCGGCCGCAGCTTCGCAGCGCTCCGTCCGCGCCCGCGTCGCTCGCTGTCTGACCGCCCGCCCGCCCGGCAGGCCGGCCGAGAGCAGCCGCCGCCGGGCCCCG
>NW_024412417.1:46561078-46561673 GCF_014898765.1 Herpailurus yagouaroundi | reverse complement strand
CCGCCCGGCCCGGCCGCCCCGCCGCGCCGCCGCCCCAGCGGCCCCGGCCGGAGGAGACAGGTGAGCGGCCGACTCTCCCGCCCGCCGCCCAGGCCCCGCACCTGGTCGCCGCCACCTGCCGCTTCCCGCCTCCCCACCCTACTTCCGCGCGGCCCGGCCTCGAGCCCCTAGTCCGGCTCCCAGCCCGCCCGGGCATCTCGTCCCCGGGGAGGGGACCCTCACCCTCGCCTCCACGACCCGGCCAGGCGCGTCTCCCGCCGGGATTCCCGCCCCATCCTCGGCCTCCTCCCTTCTCTCCCCGGGCTGCACCTGCCTCTGGTCGCTCCCGTCCCAGAAGCCTCCTGGAGCATCTCGGCCCCCGTGCCCGCGGTGGGCGCCCGCACCCGGACCCGGGCCCCGGCCCCCCCCCCCCCCCCCCCGGGTCGTGCTCCGCAGCATTCCCCCACCCCCTATTTCCTCCGGTTTCTCTACCCAGAGGGAGCCACGCGCCTCGCTCCCTCGGTCCCGACCCTGTCCTGCCCCCTCGGCCTGACATCTATTTCCTAACTTCTGAGAGTCCAGCCCCTGTCCCCTCTGCCTCAGCCTGCCTTCCTCC
>NW_024412417.1:46497137-46560978 GCF_014898765.1 Herpailurus yagouaroundi | reverse complement strand
CCCCCCCCTGCCCCAGCACACACGCGCCCCCAGCTCGCCCATCCAGTGTTCCAAACCTCCGGCTCCAAGCTGTTCCCTGGGCAGCGCCTGTGTTTTGTCTTGTGTGCATGCCCTCCCGGCTGTCCCTTTGAAGACACCTTTATTTCCTGTGGCCAAGCTTGGCCCTGGAGGAGAGGGGCCGGTGCATCTGTGCATCCAGGTCCAGAGCCCCTGCCCTGCACATTTCTCCGCATCCCAGCACCGCTTTCCTTTTCCCGAGCAACCCCTCCTCCTGGAGCTCTCGAATTTAACCCATTCCTCCCCAAGGTGTGTTGCTCTTGATTGGGTTATTGGGGAGCACTTTCCAGTTGAGGGCTTTTCCAGGGGAGGTATATCAAAACGGGGAGGAATGGTGGTTTGGGAAAAGTCCAGCCTCCTGGTTAGCTATCCATAATAATTCTAGAAAGTGGGGGGCGGGGGGGGGGCGGTTGCTAGGGAGGAGTGGGAAGGGGTGGAAGGGGCACTTGATCTCCTGGGGAGTGTGAGATTTTTTTGTTTTTCCAATGGGGGCACCGTGGGTCAGACTGAGCCACCGAGCCCTATCGGACACCTCAGCTGACTCCAGCAAAAGAGGCCTTGGAGCCCCTGGTCATTGGGGCGTCTCCTAGTCCTAGATCCTGGGAAGGGAGGAGGGTTTGGAAGGTGAGTGACCGAAGCAGTTGTTGTCGGGTCAAATGATTGTCAGAATCGAAGCCTGTTTCCGCTGGGGAAACGGTCTTGCCAGCGTCCTGTGTACGTGCCTTGCACTTTTCCTTCGCTACGACCGCCTCACACCCTCCGGCCATCGGCAGACAGGTAGGGCGTGGGGAAATCTGTCATCTCTCCGTTTTGTGCTTGGGGGAAAAAAGAAAAAGAAAATGAAAAGCTGGAGGATTGGTTTATTAAGTAGTGTCACTAATGGTTGGCATCAGAAACAGTAATCCCTAGCCTCTTTTAAAAATTAGGAATAATTTCCTTGCTTTTCAGCTAGGTCTGAATTAGCTATTGAAGGAAAGAGTAAGAGTTCATTTAAGGCTTGGGAGAGATTTTGCAGAATCTGCTTGAAGTTCAAGAGTGGCAGTGTTGGTAGTCTGGAGCTTTGCAGGCCCGGGGTGGAAGGACCCGGACTTGATCAGGATCTCTTGTGCGCCCTGGTGAGGGGGTGGGGAATAGGTTGTCTTCAAAATTGGGAATTTCGGCTCCATTCTGGCTAATTGTTTTTGTGGGCAGCAGCTGTAAAAGAAAGAAATGGATCTTTTGAGATGCATTTGAAATGCATATTAGGTATTTAGTGGTGGCTTTTTAGTGGCCCCGGGTGTCCCCCAGGGAGGCTGCCCACCCACTCCTGGGGCCGGTGAGTTGCCTGCTTCCCTTGCAGAGACGAGGGCTGTGGCCTTGGCCCGTGTCGCCTCGTGAGAGCAGAGCAGAGATTGGACCGGGTGAGCTCGACCTCCAAGGTGGCTAGCAGCTTTTAACATCCTGGGGCTCTCTGTGTTCTCCAACTTTGCTTGTTGGAGAGGAGGGGAGCTGGGGAGGGGCGGGAGGAGCCTGGGAATGGGGCCCTGCCCTCTCTGAGCCGGGAGATCCCGCCCTGCAGGTCTGCAGGGGGGAGGGGCTGCGGCAACGGCAGCTCCCCCATCCCCAGTGGAGGCGGGCAGTCCAAGAAGGTATTTTGGCCAGCGATTAGGGTGCTTGACGTTGGGCTGGTTTTATCTGTGTTGTCAGAGGGACGGTGGGGGGAAGAGCGGACGGCTGCGCCGGGGTCCGGGCTGTAGTGTTATTTTCTGGCCGTGGTGCCCGTTCGTCCCTATCGCCCGTCTGCACCCTCTGCCCCCTCTGCCTTCTTCTGCTTGCCCTGCCAGCCCCGAAGCCCAGCCCCGTGTAGCCGTTAGGGGTGGTTCGTGACTAACAGCCTCGCGGCCTGGCACAGGGTCAGGGTGGCTGGTGAGCGCCGTAGGTGGCAGGCAACCCCAAATTGCCAGTGCCCTCCTCGGGAACACCCCCGGCAGAGCCCCGTCTGTAATCTGTGGAGCCAGAATGCGCTGGAAGCCGTGTTCCTGGTGAGGGTGCTGCTGCACAGCCGTTTCCTCTGGTTCCCCAGATTTCTTTATCACACCACAGTTCTGTTGACAAAGGTGCACTCAGGGAGACTCCATTAGGAGGGCCGCCTCGACTCCAGGCCAGGAAACATGAGAGCGGTTCAGCTTTGCTGAGTGGAAATCTGACCAGAGGGAAAAAGCCTCCCAGATGAGGAGCAGCCATATAGAAAGGAGGGGGTGGGAGAGGACCCCCAGAGCCGGGGGCGGGGGCAGTGTCTGCAGGGGGGCTCAGAGGCGGAGGCCAGGCCCCCGTGCACCTCCCCCACAGGCGCCCAGACAAGGACCCCTTGTTTAGATTAGCTTAATTACCCCACCAAAATCAATGAACAAGGATCTTTTTAAACATGGAACTTTCAAAATGTGCTTGGAGTGGCTTTTTTTTTTTTTTTTTCCTTTATAAAGGTATCAAATGCTAAGCCTTTGTGAAATAAGGCACTTGGAGCGGACTGGGGGATTGTGGACCTTTTCGCTGCGCGCGAAGGAAGCTTCCTGGCCCTAAATCAGAAGGAAGCTTGCCAAAAGTCCTGAGTTCACCGGTCTGCACAATAGCTATTTTCAACCCGCTGCCGTTGGGGTAGCGGTAACACTGGAAACATTTAGTGGGGGCCTAATGGTGTTTATGAACCTCCTTCCTTGGCAAGTGACTTTTAGAGGAGACATTTTAAGAAGATTAAAACGTCCACAGACTTCGAGGGCAACAGCGTAACCCACTTACTGTTTTCGTGTCGCAGATCGAGTTCGCTTTAAGCTTGGCGATCCCGCAGTGGCCCTTCCACTGCGGTGCATGGGCCGATGTCACTCCCACAGGAGCCGACGGGCAGGCATTTGAGGGAGATTGTGGGAAATGAAACACAGCCGTGAAGTTGGAGAGGAGGGCTCTGAGGTCGGTTTGGCTAGTTTGGACCCTTGGGTCAGACGGTGGTCACAGGGTCACACAACGATCAGTGGCAGACTCAGACTCCGTAGGGAACTCCCCCCAGTGAAGGTGGCCGTGGCGCCGGGTTCTTGCCCCCCGAGGGCAGACACAGGGGTGGTGCCTCCGCGAGGGCGAGGTGGCTCCCCTGCAGCCGAAGGGATTTGCAGAGCCTTTTCAAGTTACTCAGCGGGGCTACCTTGCCCGCCCACCTCTGCTTGGCCCAAAGCCCAGGTGAGGGAAGCATTGTTCGGTCGACCTCGACCGTGTTTTCATCCTCCCAAACCTGTGGAAGGATTTTGCTGGCAGAGAGGAAGACTGCATTCCTGAACCAGCGCCCGAGGGGCGCTTTCCTTAAAAGTACCTCCTAACCTGGGATTCTGTGGTGTGGCTGCCCCGGAGCGAGTGTTTAGAGTTTGCCAGAGGGCCTCTCCTGGGGTTCTGCCTCTGAATCCTGGGGCCATTTGAATTGACGTGCAACTGAATTCTTCCCAGTGTAGGGAAAGGAAGATCTTGAACACAGAATGCATAGCCAACCCCTAAAATCGCTGCTAAGAGGAGTTGGAACTGCGGCCAGATGCAGTGGTCACTCGCACAAATCGAGCCATCACTCGGTCATTGCCAGGCCAGAAAACTGGCGCGCTTCTCACTGCCGACCATTTAGTCCTCGCCCTGGCAAAATCTGTTTATCCAGAAGAGTACGATGTTTGGTTTGAAATGGGAAGGAAATATTTTCCCACCAGTTATTTTGAGGGGAGGGGCTTTGCCACCTCTACACCGGAGATGAACTTGTTTTGCCAGAGTTCACTGGACGTAACAAGGGGGGGTGGTGTGGGGAGCACGTGGCTGCCTAAATGCTGGGTCTTTCAGCCTTGGGATGCCTCGTAGCCGAGACCTTTGGAGTTTTTTGTTCATGCCCTGTAAAATAACTTTGATGAAAACTACAGGCACGTTTCTGAGTTGACATTGAACTTTATTGCTAATTTTTTGGAATTTTGTTTTGAGGGAGAGAGAATCCCAAGCCGGCTCTGTTCTCTGCTCCGAGCTCTGGCAGCAAAGAGCCCGATGTGGGGCTCAAACTCAGGAACCGTGAGATCGTGACCTGAGCCGGTAGCAAGAGTTGGACTCTGAACCTGCTGAGCCACCCAGGCGCCCCGTTATTGCTGATTTTAAATAGCTGAGAAAGAGAACATTTTTGGAGTATTGTAAATGTAGACATTTTAAGTTGCAGTCGTACCGCTCTTGAAAGTATCCGATATGAAATTCACTAATGATTTGATGACCACGGTTGCCTTTTAGAAAACGGAGCAGCAGACTGTGAACGGTTGTAATGCGTACGTGTTCTTTTCCTCTCGAACTTGGATGTTTGTTCCACTTTCCCTCGTGGAGTTTTATTCTAAAGTCACAGACTTTTACACTGGAAAGTCTTACTGATTGTTCTTCACGCTTGTGACACACGTGTACATAAATTGTGGTTTAAAACATTGCTGTGCTCAGAAGGCTGTTGTTAAGCCCATCTAGAAGCAGTTTTTCTCGGGGCGCCTGGGTGGCGCAGTCGGTTAAGCGCCTGACTCCAGCCAGGTCACGATCTCGCGGTCCGTGAGTTCGAGCCCCGCGTCGGGCTCTGGGCTGATGGCTCAGAGCCTGGAGCCTGTTTCCGATGCTGTGTCTCCCTCTCTCTCTGCCCCTCCCCCGTTCATGCTCTGTCTCTCTCTGTCCCAAAAATAAATAAACGTTGAAAAAAAAAATTTTAGAAGCAGTTTTTTTCATTGTAATTACCGATACAAAACTAACCACAGAAGCATAAATGTATCATTGATCTTCATAATTACTGAATGCCCAAAATGAAAATACATTGGAAGGTATGATCTGGGTGGGGGTCCATTTGAAGTGCCTCAGTTAAAAGGAATTACTGATCTGCCCTTGGTGCCTGGTACACACCCTTGCTGCTGGAACATTCCAGGGAGGAGTGACTCCTGCTGGTCCTGGAGGAAGGGAGCGTGTGAAGGCTGGGGCTGCCCCCGCTGGCGAGGGCTCAGGCCATTCTGACCCTTCCCTTGGGGACATTGAGATCTGTGGACTCAGGCTCCCAAAGGCACCCCACCTGAGAACCTCAAAGGTGCTTAGTGCATGGAGGGGTAAAGAGCATCTGCCGCTTCATTACGTTTCGCTGTTAAGCGCTGATCCGTGTGTACTTTAACATTTAATTGCGTGTTTTCTGGACTTATGTGTTAAAGGGCAGAAGATGATACATCTCATGAACGTGTGTGTTGAAGTCAGCGGCAATGCATTTTTATTTGGTTGGGTTAAATTTTAAGCTTAATGGAATTGTGCCTTGAGTTAAATTTTAATTTTCCAGAAAGATGTGTTAGAAGCAGAAAAGACTGCTTGGCCAGGCCTTGGATTCCGAAATGGTTTTTGTCCTGCAGGAATCCAGTGAGCTGCCGTGCTGGGCTCCTTTCTGGGAGGAGGGGAAGGGTGGTGTTGACTTGCCTCTAGGATGAGAGCCCTAGGGGTGGGGATGAGGCTCCCGGGGTTGCCAAGGAACCTGACCACCTGGGGTTTGCAGAGGTGGGGGGCTCTCCCTGAGAGGCCTGGGCGGACCCAAGGACTTCCTCAGGCTGTTTGAAAGTCCTGGGCTGGAGATGCTCTCAAAGCAGAAGCATTCACTATTGTTAGCCCAGAGACCAAAAATGCTTTGGATGGAGAGCTGTAGAACTTTGTATTATAAGATGGTTTTGTGACATGAAGGGAGTTTCCAAAAACAAGGGGTCTCTGGCTTCATCCAGCTTTGGGGTTGGCGGGGGGGGGGGGGGCGGGGAGAAAGCAAGCCACTTGCCTCGCTCCTTGGATCTCAGGAATGTGCGTCCTGAAGTTTTATCTGTCTCCTGTCCTCGGGCCTGGCTGTTAAGAATCCAGTTAAGAATGCTTCCCCACGAGTTTGGATTTGTAAATATTTGGGGACAAGTCCTGTCCTCGGTTTGTGAGGCAGCGCCTTTGTTCTTAGGGATAAGGGCAGAAAGGAGCTAATTCCGGATTGTGTTCTAGGAACCCTGTGGTTTCTGTAAGCAGTGAGGAGTAGTGCTGGGCTAGGCAGCACACCAGACCTGCCCCAGTGGACACAGGGTGGGACATCCGTCACGGGGACCCTCCACTGATCTCTCAAGCACAAACCCTTGTTTACACTTTCCTAGCATTTTGAGCCTTGAGCCTGAAATCAGGGTTTCGGGCTCTTAAAACAAAGGCTAAACGAAAGATGTGTGTTGCTGAAGGCCAGAGGTGACCCTGCGTGGGGGGATTCAGTTCTGGAAACACTGCCTGTCTCCTGGGGCCTGACTCAGATGCCCGTCTACACCCAGCCAGTCGTGCTGCACAGACTGGAGTCACAGAGGAGCTGCTAGTGGTTCTTCGCATCGCTTGTGTAAACCCATTTGCAGGGGAAGCTTGGAGGACGCAGCCCTCTCTCCGGCAGGCCCTGCACACCGCCACCCTCTGCTGGACGGAGCCAGAGCTGCCTGGCCCGATGGCCGAGGTGGCCTCTGTCCTTCAGGGCGCCCATGCGAACGAAGGAGCTCTGATTTGGTGTTAGGGGTGGAGTAAGCAGTTGAGGCCGGCTTGAACTTTGCTTTGCCGGCATGGGCTCGGCAAGCCTAGCGGGACGGGCAAGCCGAAGGGAAGCTTAAGGGCTGTTTGAAGTGTGTTTAGCTCATCCTTGAATGATTCAGATGTCTAAAGTGTTTTTAATTCTTAAGAGGATAGGGAGGGGCCCTATGCCTTTTACTCTGCAGTGGAAATGTCCTCGAGCCCCACGTTGTTCGGGGTGCAGGGACCATTAACATCCAGGGCTGGGCCATCCCTGGCTTTGTGACCTTGGCCCAGAAGCTACCCACTGCCCTGAGCTTCAGTGTGTATGTTGTGATCTGTGGAGCATAATGAGTGCTTGTTCCTGGTACTTAACAGGCCCTGAGAAACATCCAGAAGACCAAGTCCTATGCAGAACACTCAGCCTCATTCTCTGTCTGCAAAACCCAGTCGGGGCTGTCTGTCATTACCTGCATTTTACAGAGAGGAGAAGGAGGCACAGAGAGGCTAAGTAACTTGCCCAAAGACACACAGTAAGTGGCTGAGCCTGGGGGTGAACCCTGGAACCCACCCCCGAGACACGGGGCCCATAGGTCTCCCATGCAGCGCCATGAGCCCCAAAGCTGTGGCGCGCCTCCACCCAGATGAAAAACGGGGTTTACGGGTGTGTCAGGAGTGTATGTTTTTGCAGTTTGAGGTGTCTCGTCTTCACTACAGTGTATGTAAAATACCGGTCACTTTTCACACATGAGATGGTGTTTAACGCTAATCAAATGCAAGATAAAATCAGGACCGTGTTTTTTTTTTGGGGGGGGGGGGTCTTTTTAAATTTTATTTATTTGTTTTTGAGAGAAAGAGAGTGCAGGGGAGGGGCAGAGAGAGGGAGAGAGAGAGAATCCCAAGCAGGCTCCGCACTGTCAGCGCGAAGCCCGATGCAGGCCTTGAACTCACAAACGGTGAGATCATGACCTGAGCTGAAACCAAGAGTTGGACACTCAACTGACTGAGCCCCCCAGGTGCCCGGACCGTGTTTGCAAGCGAACTAACCAGGTGAACTGAGAAGAGCCCGTGCTTTCCGCACCTGCCCGGAAGATGCAGGTGAAAGGAAGCACCTGTGCAGGCCGGTCATCCGTCCTTGGTTAATTGCTGACCGTTTGAACAACCTCTGCAGAAGTGAGGCTGTGTGTGTGTGTGTGCCGATAAGAAAGAGTCCCGTGGATGGTGTCAGTTTGTGGCTGTGAAGTTCAAATAGGGTTTTGATTAAATCTTGTGGGTCTGTGGGAGAGTGGGAGCCAAGTAGATGCGGGCCGTGTGGTTTCTGCCTGCTTCTGATATGGTTTTTGAGAAGAGTTTACAACTTTAATAGGGACTTCCTGCTCGTCCCCTCAGAACCTTGCCCGTCTGGGGATTTATTTTGCCCACGTAGTCCTGCCTCGGCTTGGAGCCCTTCACACGGGGACCGGGATCCCAGGCCTGCCGCCCCACGGTGCCGCCAGCTCCCCGGCCAGAGGGCTTCGCCGTGAGGCTGAGGAAGGTCCTCGCTGCTCGGCGGCATCCCAGTCCCTTTTGGTGGGAGTCCGGGTGCACTTGGCTTTCAGAACCCAGTCGAGGGGCAGGAAACCGCTATGATGTTCCCACTTTCTAAAACACCAAATGGATTGTATGGGGGAGAATCTGAAGAAGAATCTGGACTTCCTAAAGCCATCGCTCAGCAGGCATGTTTCCAGGAGAGTGTGGTAAACTTGGGGGGACTCAAATGATTAGTTCTGTTGACCTGAGTCCCCGTGAGACCCCAGAGGCACTGTGCTTTGAGTTCTGTCGTGCCTGGGCCTCGGCTGTCCTCCCTGTGCATTGGTGGAGTCCTTGAAGCCCCAGGGGATCCCACGGACGTCTGTCTTGGACAGGCACCTGGGACCTGGGAGTGTGCACCGTGGGCCAGCTTCTGTGCCGCCCAGAGTTCACTTGTGAATTTTCTTGACTGCTCTGCATAGAAGCAGTGGTTTCCTTGCTTCACAGATGAGAAGGCCGAGGCCCAGAGCTCTTTGGGGCCCGCCTGAGATTCTAGCTGCTGACTGAATTCTCTGCTGGCAAATGTACGGGGGACAGTGGGAGACGCATAAGCGGTTTTAGCCTAGCAGAGAGGTGACAGTTGAAGAATAATATGGAGACAAGAGTGATAGAATCTAAGGCCCGTCCAACACGAAAGATGATTATCACCACCCTCATGCGTGGCTCCTCAGGGAGGGCTTCCTGGAGGTGGAGGCCCTTTTAACTGTCCTAGGAAGAAACAAAGCCTGACTGTTGGGGCCCGAGGCTGTGAAGTGACAGCCCCACTTGGGTCAGGCAGCCAAGGACTGCTGGGAGGGGGTGGGGGCCCTGTGCCAGAGCCGGCGAGCCAGGGCCGGACTGCGGGGGGGCCCCAGGTGTACTGCTGGCTTGTGTGGAGTCCTTGGACTCTTCCAGGAGCCGTTCGGCCTAGGAGAGGTGTCCCAGCTCGATGCCTGGGCCGTGTGCCCTGCGTGGCATCCGTGCGAGCGCCCTGCTGGCTGTGGCTTGGTCCCTGGCACAAGGAGCTGCCTTTGGTGCTTCCTCCATCGAGGTACACGCGATTGCAGATGGACTGGCTCCTGCCCTGCCCGGCCGCTTTCCGGCCTCCCTGGGGCGAGTTTCTGGGCAGCCCCCCAGGGAGGGCCGGTGGAGCTGCGGCTGCTGGCTGAAGCCGGTGCGGCCCACACCTTTGTGTACACCCGCAGGGGCCGCTGATGGGAGCTGGGTGCTCCAGACCAGCCTCTTTGGGACTCCGCTGCAAGATAAGAGGTAGGAGGGGCTCGAAGTGTCCCGCTGAGACTTCCATCTGCCCAGTGTCCCGTAGTTGGGCACCCAGCCCCCGATAGCATTTGAACTGAAAGCAGCGCTGTGGGGGAGTTATCTCTCTTTTGAAAAGGAGATCTTGTCTTTATTGACGGGATCAGGGGACTAGCCGCAGGTCACATAACTGGAAAGCTGTGAGTGACCCTAGGAGTTCTGGTTGTGCGCCCTTGGGCCATACAGAACAGCTGGTTGCAGGTGAGGAAGCTGAGGCTGGGAGCAGCGAGCTGGCCGGGTCCTGCAGAGATTGGACCCTGCTGCCCCCACTTGTGACTTGCTCCTTAACCTGTGAGCCCCAGGGTCCCTACCCAGAACCAGGTGTGATGGTCATGGGTCTGTGCCTTAAGTCTCCGGAGGACCAGGGCAGCCTGGGAGTGTCCAGAAGCCCCGTGAGCACCCATACGCCTTCGGTAGCAGGTCCGCGCTCCTTGGCCGAGTTTTCTGAGCACTGCCCCCCACTACCTTCTGGGTCTCCCTTGCACCCCAATCTGCGGCCTCTGTACCAGTCAGGGCTTCACCCGCGGATGCCATTTTGTGGCCTGTTCCTGCTCCCTCCGTGGGATGCCAGCACCCTATGCCAGCAGAAGATAGACCTGGATTTCGTGGATCCCGAAGGCCATGTGGAAAGCCAGCGTGGAGCCTGGCAGACCTGGCGAGGTGACCTGGGTCCGTTACCTGCCGCTTCCCGGCTCCCGGCCCTCACCTGTGAACTGAGGCCGCTCGGAGTGCCACAGGATTAAGGGAGAGAGGCCTGGGTGTGGGGCGGCCCCTGGGAGATGCTCAGCTAGCCATGACCTAGGAGGTGATTCTCCAGTGCTGCCCGGCCCCGAGGAGCATCCGGCACCCCGTAGATTCCCGGAAGCCCTCGGAGCCTTTGAGGCGGGTCCGAACGGGCCCTTCTCCCCACTCTGATCCGTCCTCTTATCGTGAGGACTGAGGAGCTCTTAACCATGTGCCAGACCTGCAGCCGCTGACCCCTGGCCGTGCACCTCGGTCTCTGAGGCCCGAGTACCCTGCCGGCGGTGGACTTCGTGGCAAGGGCTGGGACCCCAGGGCTGGCCCGTGGGCTCCGGACCCTCCTGCTCCTGGCTGGCAGCGTCCTCCCCGGCTGGCTCTTTGCCACCGGCTGGTCCTAAGCTCTAAACTATTCCTGCCCACGTCTTCTCGTAGATTTTCACCCCGGGAAGATCTTGTCTAGATCTTTTTTTTTTTTTTTTTTCCTTTTCCCCAATTGCAAGGCTTTTATTCGTGTAGTATTAATTCCCAACTTAACTGTGCCTTCCCCTACACTCTGAGCTGAGCCCCCATCAGGCTGTCTGCAGGGGGCTTCGGTTTACATCTTATACTTGCTATGGCGGCATACATCTCGCCCGCATTTTGTGGGCTGTGGTGTAAGTCGACTACCCACCCTGCCGGCTACACAGTGAGTTACTCGTTTGCATCAAACAGAGCCCACGCTTCCAGTCAGCGTGGGGTTGCCTTTCAATTCCATTTTCTTTGCACTGTCCCCGAGTAACTGCACCTCTGGGCGTCTGAAACCCGTTTTGGTGATTCATGTGTAGTTTGGGCCCTTCGGCCTACAGGCCTCTTGTCTGGAGTGTCTGGAATCCGCGTACACATCCCGTCTTGCCTCCGAGAAACTGTTTCAAGGCCGATGGCTCTAGTCTTGATTTTGTGATGCATTGAGAATGATCTTCTTGAGTCACTCCTTCGCAATTACCCAGAGGCGATAGTGTTATCATTGCCAGCTGCTTCCTCCCCCGCGACTGAACGAGCCTGTGTGTCCCCGTCGTCACAGAAGGGTATTGGCCGCTGTATCTGTTGTGCCCTTCTGTTTGCAGGAAGCAGATGGGCATCGCAAGTAGAGTGATGAGCGTTAGGGCCGTACAGAGAGGTGGGCAGGGTTAAGGGACACCGGCAAGGGAGGTGACACCCCACCCTGGGCCTGGCCGCAGCTGGGAGCCTTCCCCCCCCAGGCACAGGGGCACCTGCACCCGGGGGCTGCAGGGGAGGTGGTGGCTGTCTGTGGCCAGCCGATGCTGGCCAGTCAGGGCGGGAGCCCGGGAGGCCAGCGTCTTCACCGCACCTGCCACTGCTCTTCTGCGTGGTCACCGAGGTGGAGCATGTGTGGATGCGTGGTCTTCAGCCGCCTGCCATGGTTCCCTGTTTGGTGGGAGCCGATGCCTGTGGCTTTATGGGAATTTGGGGTCTTTGTAAAGTGGCGGAAGGGAGAAACTGAGTTGCCCAGCATAGCTGAGAAACCCAGGCTGAGTGGGCTTTGCTGAGTCCAGGGTGCAGCTGTGACCATCCTGGTACATGTGACCATAAAGTGGCCCGTGCCACTTAATCTGAAAAAGATTTTTTTTTTTAGTGTTTATTTTTGAGATAGAGAGAGAGAGACAGAATACAAGTGGGGGAGGTGCAGAGAGAGAGGGAGACACAGAACTTGAAGCAGGCTCCAGGCTCGGAGCTGTCAGCGCAGAGCCCGACGTGGGGCTCGAACCCATGGACCGTGAGATCATGACCTGAGCTGAAGTCAGCTGCTCCACTGACTGAGCCACCCAGGCGCCCCCTATGCTGCTTCATCTTTTCCTAGGGTTGCTGGTTTCCCGTTGTCTGCCGGGTGGCCTTGAAGCAGCTTGAGGGCAGTCTGGACTGCATCGGTCCTGTGCACGGTGGGAGCACGGTGAGCGGCCGTGAGGGAGGAGGGCCTTGGTTAGATGGGGTGTCTGTGCAGCTAGCTTTAGAGCCAGACACAGTAGAAGGAGCACCGCTGCACTCTGGATCCGAAGGAGAGAGGTGATACCCGGACCTGTTGTCTAAATGCAACGTGCAGGTCAGAGTAAGGTTTTATCTGGAGCCTGGCTTGTGTTTTGGTTATGAAACGTGAGAGCAGTGTTTTGCTGACCTGTTTTTTCTTGCTCAGTGTTTCCCCAGCTCTGTCTGTCCTGGGTTACTTTTGAAAATGAATGAGCTAACACCATATACAGGAGGTTCAAAACAAGCTCATTATCACCCTAGCGAGCCAAGTAAGTAACATTTATTTAGGACTCGACTTCAGACAGCATGGCCTGCTTGACAGAGGGACGGTCCCCTTACTTGTTCATACTTGGGTCCATTCCTTGAGGACCAGTTCTAGAAACTCTGTGGTTTGATCTTTACTTTCTGATGTCACCAAATGTGTGGTGAGCTCTGGGAAATTGTCTGGACTGGGCCCTTATAGTTTTCCCTAAATTTAGAATTCATCTTTCTAGTTTTGTTTTTATCTGTCCTTTAACCCCCACCCCCCACCCCCGCCCCGTATGAACCTAAACCGTTCAGTTAATTCTAAAGGAAACTCTAGGGGCGCCTGGGTGGCGCAGTCGGTTAAGCGTCCGACTTCAGCCAGGTCACGATCTCGCGGTCCGTGAGTTCGAGCCCCGCGTCAGGCTCTGGGCTGATGGCTCAGAGCCTGGAGCCTGTTTCCGATGCTGTGTCTCCCTCTCTCTCTGCCCCTCCCCCGTTCATGCTCTGTTTCTCTCTGTCCCCAAAATAAATAAAAAACGTTGAAAAAAAAAATTAAAAAAAAAATAAAGGAAACTCTAAAGGGGAAGCCTGACTTTAAAAATTATGGTAAGTAGGGGCACCTGGGTGGTCTCAGCTGAGCGTATAACGCTTGATCTCGGCTCAGGTTGTGATCCCGGGGTCGAGTTGAGCTCTGTGCTGAATGTGAAGCTTGCTTAAGATTCCGTGTCTCTCTATTCCTCTGCCCCTCACCTGCTTGCCTGTGTACTCTAAAATAAAAAAATAGGGGCGCCTGGGTGGCTCCATCGGTTAAGTGTCCGACTTCAGCTCAGGTCATGGTCTCGCGGTTCATGGGTTTGAGGCCCCCGTCGGGCTCTATGCTGACCGCTCAGAGCCTGGAGCCTGCCTCAGATTCTGTGTCTCCCTCTCTCTCTCTGCCCCTCCCCCGCTGGGGGGGGTGCGCTCGCTTGCGTGCTCTCTCTCTCAAAAATAAATATAAAAATTAAAAAATAAAAATTATGAAAAGCTGATACACTCTGTCACAACAAAAATCTCTTTAACCAGCTATGTGACCATGGTTACTTCCCTCCTCCCCCATTGCTACTGGGGTAGTGCTCCACCCTTTTGGGGTCATGAATTCCTTTGAAAATCGGGTGCAAAGACAGCATTTTGTATATATACTTTAGGGATCTCCTAACACCCATCCATGATGATCCTTGTCAGCACCCCCGTCTCTGGGCCTCAGCTAAGGAAGCCCTGTTTGGAGCTGAGGCTGCCTGGGCTGTGTGGAGTCCTGAGAGCGGGCTGCTTGGCCGGCAGTCAGCCTGAGACTCTGCATTTGGAGGCTCTAGAACTGGGCAGATGGCTCCGGCTGGCCATGGGCTGGTCTCTCCCGGAGGAGTGTAGAGAGCAGCCCCGAGGGTGGTGGCTTGTTGTGTTTCCTCGTTGTGACCCAGATGAGCGGTGCCTGCGGACTCGGGCGTCTGTCTCAGGCACCAGTGAGTCTGGGAACCTGATGGCATTCTGCCGTCCAGAGTGGCGGCTGGAGTCTGTTGCGATGGTGACAGTGGGATGCTCCAGTTTACTTTGTGGGGAGATGTAGGGTAGTTAAAATTAGCAGTGAGGGTCAAGTCAAGGTTGTCCAGAAGAGTTCAGCAGTGTCACGTGGAGATCGGACTTGGCAGTGGCTGGCTGGGATTCCTGCCCCTGGGCCAAGCCCAGGGGGAAGGGTCAGGCCGGCCTGCGGCCTGTGCCACCTGCAGAGGGCCCGCCGGGCTGGACCGGGGTCTGCACTTGTAGTTCATCCCCGGCCAGACGTACGCCCTGGGGTGGACAGTGCTCTGGACTCCAGAGTATGTATTCGTTGGACAGGGTGTGCTATTATGTCACGATGTGGTACGTACCTCACGTACCTGTTATGGTAAAGCGTTCGGGTCGTAATAGGTGTTCTTCGTTCAGCGGTGTATGCGATAGACCCAAGCACAAGGTCTGCTGCATGTAGTAAGTTGTGTAGTATAAGGTGACGGCATGATATGTGTTACACTTACTTAAAGTTTCCTTGGAGGGACTTGTAGGCGTCTGGGTTCACGTTCTCCACTAGCTCGTTTTCACTGACCTGAGGAACAATGTTTCCTAGGGAAACTGTGATTGAGAGTCTGAAGCCACAGCGCCAGGAGATCTCTGGACCCTTCTTGGTGCCTTGGGCCCGCCTGGCTGAGAAGGTGCTTGGCTGCCTCCTGGTTCACGGGAGCTGGGGGGTCGGCAAGGGGCCTGGTTTGCCCTGACTCTTGCCCAGCTGCCTGTTTTCTCTGCAGAGGCCACAGCCCCCCGGGGACCCCGCAGGGCTCTCTGGCGCGTGGCCACTTGGTTCCCCCGGAGCCAGGACCGGTGGGGGCGGCCGGCTGCTTGGCAGAACGGCCCAGATCTTCTTCTCTTTTTGATGTTTATTTATTTTGAGAGGGAGGGCGCACACATGTGCAAGCAGGGGAGGGGCAGAGAGGGAGGGAGAGAGAGAATTCCCAGCAGGCCCCCCGCGGTCAGTGCAGACCCCACGCAGGGCCTCAGCCCACGAACTGTAAGATCGGGACCTGAGCCGAGATCGAGAGTCAGACACCTCCGCCGACTGAGCCACCCACGCGCCCCGAGCCCATCTCTTCTAAGCTGGGAAGAGTCCAGAGTCCCATCCTTTTATAAAAGCGCCTCTCCGTACTCTTCAAATGAAGAGAATGCGGCTTTAGTGTATGAAGAGTTACTGGTGATATTCAGCAATCTCTTAACCCCGCCTGCAGCCCTGAAGATTAGAATGCGGTCTGAGTGGGAGGCCGTGAGGCACATATCATCTGTGTAACTCTACACATTTCTCTAGTGGTCGTCTGTCATGTGTGGAAAGTGAAGTAAAGGCCTGTCTTATTTATATTTTATGTCTTTGCTGTTTTTTTTTTTTTTAATGTGTTTTTATTTAATTTTTGAGAGGGAGACACAGTGTAAGCAGGTGAGGGGCCGAGAGAGGAGGAGACAGAGTCCGAAGCAGGCTCCAGGCTCTGAGCTGTCAGTGCAGAGCCCGACGCGGGGCTTGAACCCATGAACCCTGAGATCATGATCTGAGCCGAAGTCAGACACCCAGGCGCCTGTACGTCTTTGCATTTTTAAAAGTAATCTCTATACCCAGTGTGGGGCTCGAACTCACCACCCCGAGATCAAGAGTCGCATTCTCTGCTGAGCTAGCCAGGCGCCCCAGTAAAAGACTGTTTCAAAGCAGGGGTTTTAATCAGGCTAGGTTTTAGTTTCTTTGGTTAAAAGACACAAGCGCAGCCCTCTGTGGAGCCACGGGTCCCACGTGCAGCCACTCTGCTCCTTTTCCCACGTGGGCACGCGCTCCTAGCCTGGGACGGCCCATCACCGCCAGCTTCTCCACGTTACGGCCGAGGGTCTCTCCAGCTGCCTGCCTGCCAGCTTTGTTTGGACAAGGAGGGTTCCCTTCAGAAATCAAGACCAGAATGGCGCTCTTGTGTCTCCTCTGGTCCCCACCGCTTTTCCCAGCCTAGCAGTGACCTTGCCCTGGGCTGAAGCGGCCGTGGCCGGGCTGCTGCCCCACATCCGCTGTGTCCTTCCCGTGCCCCCCCCCCCCCGCCCCCAGTGCTGCATCTTCTGGGCACCAGACTTGGTGGCTGCAGCTCCCTCACCTATAAATTGGGGCTAATGATAGGAGTCCCTGTGTCGGCCTGTCACGAGGGTTCAGGAAGTACATGTCTGTGTGGCCTCTGGGGTCGGAACTGGCCGGTAGGAAGGACTTGGAATTGGAGCTGGTTTTATCTTTGTCCTATACGAAACAGTTGCTGATGGCAGTGTCTGCAGAGAGACTTGGAAGTCCCCAAGAGAGAGGGGGTGGGATCCAGCAGGGGAAGTTGGAGTTCCGGAGGTGATCCACTCCTGTGTGGAGGGTTAGGGCCAGGCCGAGCAGGGGCGGGGGGAGGGCACCCGGGGCTCGTCCTGGCAGGTGCAGGATGGTTAGAGGGGTTGTGGACAGAATGAGAGCAGGAGGTTCCGGTGGCCGCGGTCTCTGCTTGTTGTTGGTCCCTCGTGTGTGTGAGCTAGGCTGGGCCCCTTGTGCGGTGGGGGCGCTAGCCTGGGGTGAGGGGCTTGCCTGTGAGAGGAAGTCAGGATCCAGCCGGGAGAGTTGGGATTCTGGGGAGGGGGGCGGCCGGGATGGTGGTCAAAAGGCGCTGCTGAGGCCGCCCGGGCTTAGTAGCCGTGGTGTGAGCCACGTGTAGGCAGGAGGGGGTGAGAGAAACTTGGGGGGAGTTAGGGCCTCGTGCCCTGTGCCCAGGGAGGCCTGTGGGCGCCTGGCTGCTGGTGCCGTAGCTGCTGGAGATGCTGGCCGTGCCGTCTGCTCGCTGGTCTGAACACCAGGGTGCCAGACGCCCCCGGCTGAGTGGCCTTTGGCCCGGCGTGGACACCTGGGGCACCTGTGGCAGGTGCACCTGTGGCAGCCCTTGAGGGGGGTGGTGGGCAAAAGGGGCACGGTGGCTCTTTCTGGCCTACATGTTTTTGTTACTAGACTCACCAGATGCCCGAAAGGACAACCTCTTTCAACAAACCCCATCAGGAACTTTCATATTTGTAGCTAACCGCCTTTAAGTGGCTGATCAACCAGCTAGGCCAGAAAGGCCAGCCTGGCTGTGGGAACGTTCCTTGGAAGGAATTTGGAAATCCACATGTGCCGTGAAGTGTTAATGAGGGGGTGTCAAAGGACCCCGGAGGGGGGAGTGTGGGGAAGGCAGCGGGCCGCTCTCCCTGCCCCGTGTGTAGGTGTAGGTTGTTGCCTTGTGAAAACACCTCCGCGCCTCCGGGTGACCTCACCTCTCAGGCAGTCAGGGCCGCTGAGTCACGATGCTGTAAATCATATCCGCAAGGAAAGGTTTGTTAGCTGTGGTTATGTCTTCTCCCTGTTAAAATTAGTCTTGAAGACAGAGTGAGGTGTGTTGAGTTTATAGCCTGTCTATTACAGGCTTCCTGCCGGCCCTGCAGGCCTCGCTCCTGCGATGATACCGCCCTTGGTGCACGGTTTTAAATTGTAGGATCGCAGCTCGTGGAAGCGGAAGAGAAGGGACAGGTGCTTGGCTCGTGCCTTGCCGCTTGGCTCATGGCCTGGAGAGGTGAGTGACCCTCCCGGGGTCACACAGTGGCCTTGGGGTCATGCTCTTTTAAATGTGCCCTGATGGGGAAACGCTTGCTTTGGAACTGTAACTGTTACTCTGATGATGCTCGCCTGATTCTGGAAAAGACTTAAGGTGGCTTAAGTAGGGAGTGTGTTGAAGAGGCACCTTTGAAGGTACAAGAAAGATGTACGTGCAGGTTTGCAAGCTTCCCTCGCTCTGCTTGGTCTGTTTCCAGCAGGTGCGCTGCAGGGCCGCCTCTCAGACCGTGTCTTTCCTGGGCTGCAGAGGCCAGGCCTCTGTAAGGGATGGCCAATGGGCGTAAACCACTGCCCTTCCTCCTTTTGTGGTCCCAAGTCCCCTATTTCTAGAGGGATCAGTGAGCTCCAACCCCTACCTCCTTGGGAGCTGGGTGGGGCCACAGGAAGAGATGTTGGGGTCCCGGTGCAGGGGCTCCCCACAAGCTGGAGTTGCGCCTGTCTTTGAGGCACCTCTCGCCCAGGAAGGGGGAGGGTCTCCTTGGACTCCCCGGCGAGTAGCGGCCCACCCAAGCCAGTGCGTCTGCATCCCCGTGCCAGGTACATAGTCACCATGGAATCCCGGGGCACTGGCCTGAGTGACCCCCAGTGCCCTCCCTCCATGGGACCCTCCCTCCATGGGACCCTCCCCTCCTGCTGACGCCTTGGTGTTTTCCTAAGCAGCAGTGTCGTTCTTCTTCCTCAAGATGCCCAGCTTGAGGACTGATGTCCAAGGGTGGTTCCAGAAGCGTCAAGGGTACTGCATCTGGGATTGTTGCTAAAACTCATTATTTGGCATCTTTACAGACTCTCTGCAGAAAGACTAAAATCTCGCGTTTGCAAACATCCTGGGCCTGCAAAGCTGCTCGGTTCGGGGTGGGCCCCAGGAAGTGTGTACAAATGCATGCGCGTAGCTGCTCCTTCCTCTGCTGTCTCGGAGTTCCGGGGCAGCCTCTGTCGTGGGCTTTCCGTGGCACATCCTGTTTCTGCCTCCATCTGGTCTCGTTGGTCCTCGTTTCCTGGGGGCAATACTGGTTCGGAGGTTGAAGGGACGGTGTCACTGGGGAGGAAAGCGGGGGGCTGCCTTGTTCCAGGGCAGGCAAGGGCTGGCTGCGGCCAGAGGCGGGAGCTCTGCGCTCAGGATGAGAGGGAGGCCTTTGAGGTGCGGTGACCGAGGACGGCCTGCAAAGATGATGAGGGTGGGTCTTTGTTCGGTGGCCGCCCTGACAGAGGACCTCAGGCTGAGGACCACCTGAGGCAGGCAGGGGCCGATGGCCCCTTCGCACTGACTGGCCCATGCTGGGCGCCGTCCTGCGATGGGGAGAGAAGCCCCCTTTGGAGCCGGCAGACCCCGAGCCCCACTTTCAGCCCACTTCTGGGTCTGCGCAGGCCTTTGCGGGTCACGCGTTGTCTCTGGTTAGCCTTGCTGGGCTGTGGGGGCTGGGGTGGACACGTGGGACAGACGCTCAATGGCTGGTTATTTTCTCCCGCGTGAGGCCGCGGTGGGGACAGAGTAGAGTCCCTGGGGGAGGGGAGGGGTTAGCACCCAGGAGGACCCCCCCCAGAGGCAGGGAGAAGCGGCCAGTGTCCCGCCTTCTTTGTAGAATTTGGACAAACATGGGCCCACTTGGTGTATTGGATTAGGCTTTTATCCCCCAGGAGAGTAACCAAGTAAACAGAATAGAGTTTCTTTGGGCCACTGGCCAAATGAGAAATATTTTGGATCTGGTGACCTTTTTCTTTGGGTCACTATTCTCTGTAGGAGGTTTTGACCCGCATTGCATTTCGGAATAGGACGAACGGCTTATTTTTCGGAGTGGCAAATAAGGAAAGGAATGAAAGTCTCTCAGAGTCTCTGCTTGCAGAGGCTCCCCTGGGAGGAACATTTTTATAGACACCAGACGTCCTCTCTGGCTCGGGCCAACTTTCCATCCTGATGGCGGGGGCGTGCCATGAGCCGGCCCCTCTCTCCTGAGCCGGCCAGCCAGGCTGCGGAGCCAGCCCGCACGAGCTGGGCTGACGCCCGCGGAGCCACGGCCCCTCCTCCCGTGGCCGAAGCGCCACCCGCCCCCTGGTCCCAGGGTCCCAGACCCTGCCTGTGCAGCGTCTTCCCCTGTGGTCGTGGGCTCCCTTCGGGGACTCTTCCTTCATAGATCACAGAGCTCTGTATTCTCACAGTGAGTTGTGGCAGGTCACTGTCATAATTGAAGGTCGCTGTCATAATTGAACTTCAGGGTAAAGTGCTCATAGGCGTAGTTAAAAGCCAGTGAAGAAAATGTGACTTCAGCCATCGTTAAAGCAAGTCCGTACTGTTAAGATCAGCACAAAAGCATCCTGTCTGACTTTTTCCTTCTTGTCCTGTGACGTGCGGGAGAGGAGCGGATTTGCGATTGGCAGCTGAAACCCCGCACCTAGAGGCCTGCGTGCAGCTGGGCTTACTGAGCCGCTGTGTGAAGTACCAGTATTTGGGGCTGTGTCTTTCCGGTGCCCACCCACCCTCCTGGAGCAGGGAGTCGGGTTTGCACATGTGGTGCACTCAGTCTCCTGGCTGGCGCCTACGTGGGACTTGGCCCGTGTCTCCATCGCCACCTGCCTTCGGTGCCTTCCAGCTGCAGAGGTAGTCGCTGCGGGAGGATCCCTGAAGCCCTTCGCTCTCGCTCTCCCTTTCCCCCTCTCTCTCTCTCTCCCTCCCTCTCCCTTCCTCTCCCTCCCTCTCCCCTGCCCGTGGGTAGCTGACTGCTTACCGCCTGCAGCCGCTCGGGTGCCCTCGGTGTGGTGGGCCCCCGGCACTGCCCTAACAGTGCAGGCCGAGCTGGGCTGACGTCGACTCCTGGAATGTCTGCAGAAGCTGAGATGTTCTGGGCTGCAGCACCAAGAGCCTTCTCGTTTGTCCTCCACCCTGCTTTCCTCTCCTGCCCGTCCCAGGGCACTGGGTGGGAAGCTGTAGATGGGCCCAGAACTCTCAGGCCGGGAGGGAATCTTGCCGTGCTGTTAAATAAATACCTGGCTGCTTGCAGGCAGGCTGCTGCTGGCTTCCCCAGGGTGAGAAGAGCTAAGTGCCCCCAGCTGCTCCCAGCACATATATGCCCTTTGTCCCAGCACACATGCCCTTTGGTATCCTTGGGGTGTCTCAGCTTGACTCCTCCCTGACAGGCTCTGCACAAGCCCAAGACGTGGGGTGTCCTTTGGTGATGAGTTTGTGGCATAGGAGTGGCAGCGGCTTCTGACGAGTTTTGATTGACAGACATCCCAGGGGTGTTTGGGGTGGTTCATTGATCGCTGCTTCCCTACAGCTGTGCCCTTGGCCGGGAAACGCCTGCTGGCCGCCTGGCATGGGTGTGAGGCAGAAGCGGGCTGGCAGATCTGTGGGTACCGCCCATGCTAGGCCCTGCCTTGCTGGACAGCAGACCCCGTCCTGCCACCTGTAGTTCCCGTCACATCCAGCTTGTCCCCTTCCATACACCCAGATGAGAAGTAACCTCGGGGCTTCCGGAGGAAAGGAAGCACGGTCCGGCCTCCAGATCTGTGGCTGCTTATTTGGGCATCAGGGGAGCACAGCACAGTTGTCCCAGGCTTCAGAGGCTTTGTCCCCTGCAGGGGGAGCGAGCCTGACGTGGAGGGAGGCTGTGGTCTGTAGCCAGGGCCTCAGACTGACGAGGATGAGGACGATGAGGACGAGGACAAGGGACCGGCACGGGTTGCTGTGCTTGAGCACAGCAAGGTAGCAGGAGGGGCCGAGCTGGCCACAGGATGTCTGGCCATCTGCATGCTGGGGACACAGGAGCAGCAAGGAGCACCGAGCGGTGGAAACCAACTCAGGAGGGTGCCTCCTGCGGGGCTGGACTCCAGGTGGGGGCAGGGGCAGCCTGGAGAGAGGGGCCCGCAGGTAAAAGGGAAGTGCCGTCACCTGCCAGCGAGCTCACATGCAGCGGGCTCACAGGTTCCTCTGCTAATGGTAGGCGAGCACCAGACTCGTCCTTCACAGCAGCTCAGGACACGTGGCCCGTTTTCCAGAACTTTGAGCGGTGGGGCAGGACCCTCTCGGAGGGTCTTACCAGCCCTGCCGCCCTCTGACCTGCAGCCTGCTACATTTTGGGATGCTTGCCCGGTTTCCAAAGGAGTTTCGCTTCTGCTCTCTCGTTTGCTCCTTGAAGCCCCCCCACTGCCGACCCAGGTTACATCAAAGCTCCAGCCCCTCCCTTTGCGTTGGCGGGCCGGCCCCCTCCTTGAGCGCCTGGCCCTGCTGCCCTGTGTCTGCTGCAGACCTCCTGGACTGCACCTGTCCGCTCCCAGGCTCACCCACCCCTGGGATGTACTGGCCCCTTGAGGGTGTCTCCCTGGGCGGACCCTGCAGGGGCAGGTTCTGCCCGCAGAAAGCGCCCAGCACACTCACGGCACTGTCCGTGGGGGAGTGAGCCAACTGTCCTGCTCCCGCCGAAAATCCAGTCTGAGCCTCTGTGCTTGGGCAGGTCTAGGCTTGCCTGCGGCCCTCCATTGTCACATGGGCCTCTGCTCTGACACCCTGGGTGAGAGGGTGGCAGGGAAGGAAGCCTCACCGGCTGTGCCTTAAGGTGACCTCTTCTCTCCACCCTCCTCTCCCCTCCCCTGTCTTTAGGTGCCTTAACGGGAGAGACCCTGCCCTAGACCAGAGGCGGTTCCTTTGTGCCCATGTTGTCTGTCCACTCCCCAGGTGGCCCGGAGGGGGCAACCCTGGTGACTTAGCCACCCTCAGTCCTCAGTGGTCAGCGTTCTAGTGCTGGGGAAGGTCCCGTGCAAAGGGGTCCGTGGGAGTCTAGGACCCATGCAGGTATACCTTCCTTTACAGCGAAATCACAGGCTATGCTGAACCACTTACTAACCTAAATTTTTGTTTTTCCAAAAAAGAATTTTTCCTTTTTAGTGACAACTGTTACCTAGAGTCGTCATGAAACCAACGGTATTGTCAGTATTGGATTACTCTTTTATTCTTCTGGCCTTTCGAAGCAAGATCAGACCATGTTCAGTAACTTAAATTTTGTTAGATTGTTCTCTGTTCATTTTGTTTTTCTCTTTTAAGGCTCCGTACCTGAGTACTGTGTGATGTAGTTGAACAGAGGGCTTGGTTCACCCAGGGAGTTTTCAACGCTTACCCACGTGTAATGAGAAGCAGCCACTGTTGTAGCGTGAGGGTTTGGGGCGGTGACTGCAACATCCTTTAGCGAGAGGCTGCAGGGTTTGGGCTCCGCCGTGCTCCTCGGCGGTACCTGGTCCTCCACACGGTCTGGACGTGTTGTTCCCATTTGCGGAGCAGGAGATGATGGCTGAGTGTCCGAATCTCTGCAGTCATGAGAGCCTGCGATAGTGATTCAGGCCGTGCGGCCTGTTTCTGGGCACCGCCGTCTGCAGTCCTGGAAGGAAGCATAGCTTGTTTCGAGTGCATTCCAAGGTAACTCGTGCCTGAGAGGACGTTCAGCACACCGCTTTGTTTGAGAAGGAGCGTGAGGAGATCAGGGCTGGCCTTGGACGATTAAGGGGGTGGGAGTCAAGGTCCCCGGACCATGTCTTGCGGGGCCTGTGCTGGGTGAGGCTGCGCTCCACAGGTGCTCAGGTCCCCTCGCCGCTTGGCTGGGCCCGGCCCTGCTCCGGGCCCTCTCCCCGAGCCGGTCCCTTGCTGGGGGGGACTTGTGTGTCACCTGCGCCAGGGCTGGCTTTGTTCTGAGTCTGCTTCCAGTTCCTGTTGAGTTGCAAGCTACTGTGTTAAACATAAAAAGCCCCCCGCAGGTGAAGTGAAGGGTACGTGACATCTGGAGCCGGTCAGGGAACTGGCAGCACAGACAGGGCGCACGCCCACCCAGCCTGGCCTTGGGGGCCGGCCGCCTCCGGCCGCGGCCGCTTCCTTTCCCCTTCTGCACTTGCCGGCCCGGGCTGTTTAACTGTCTCTCAGGAAATTCAGTTTAAATCAGATTTCACCTATGATGCTCCCTGTTCTTTTCCACCCCAACGATTATCTTAAAATCTCTCCTTTTAATTAACTCAATTTTCCAGGTCTTTCTGGACGCTGTGTGGTTTATTTGTTGAGTGCCTGGCGCTGTGCCCCTGATTGGGAGACGGGAGAGCCTGCCCTCCTGTGCTGGGCAGCCCCGGGCCGGGTGGGGAGCCAGGGGGCCCGGCAGCCCAGCCTCCGCCCAGGGCAGGGGCCGGGGCCACCTCCTGTTGGGGGGGGGGGGGGCCTGGGCCGCTTGCTACCCTCCGGCTGAAGCCGCTCCCTTTCTTCTGTTTAGAACTGCTTCTTTGGCAGCTTTCGCTTCTCCTGTAGGCAAGTCTCAAGCTAATATTTATCCCGCAAAGTATCTTAAAAATGCTGGAGGGCCAGTATTTGTGGAGAACTTTATCAATCTTTGAAAGAGAGTTATTGTTACATTGATAAACTGAGGCGCTGTTTACAATAGCCAGATTGTGTTTGAACTTGCAACCTTTAATTCAACAGTTAGTTTTTGTTAGCAGATGGAATTGTTTTGGCTCTTCTTGTAAAGAGGTCCTTTATCCATGTGGTTTTTGTTTGTTGCTGGCGAGCACTTGGCATGTGCTGGGGGGAGGGGAGAGCGGGCCGCTGAGTGTTTCTCTGATGCCCGTGTTATGATTGGCAGGCTTTTCAGGAACGCAGACTTTTGTACCTGAAGCCCTGCCTCTTAATGAATTGTCTCATTAAAACCGGAGGTGCCTCCTTCCAGAGGGAAAACTGGACTCACTGTGAAAACAAACTTAACGTAGCAAGAACACGGGGTGGGTGGTACTGTTTAGATCTGAAGGAAAACAACACCGATAGTGAACGTATTCCTCAAGAAATAAAGTAAAACCTTTCCTGAGGGGGTTACTGTTCAGTAAAAGGAGCCACTTCCTGGATCTTGTCCGGAACCGTTCCCCTCCACCTGACAGCCCTCCTTGATTCTCAAGCGAGTGAGTGAGATGCCTCCTGCTGGGGTGGGGGCGGAGGGCCCTGGGCCAGGTGCTGGTGCTAGGCGTGTCCGTGTCGGGGAGCAGTGGAATGTCACGGTAATTCAGGCGTGGCAGGTGGGGGCTGGCCGGAACTGGACACAGAGGCTCTCTCCCGGGGGCTGGGGCCCCTGGGTGATGAAATGTGCAGTGGGTGCCTAGCACAGAGGTCACGGTGGCACCTGCCTGAACACAGGCTCCAGCGAGGCCCGGGGCCTGGCTCTTGGTGCCTGTGTTTGTGCCCCGTGGGGAACCTCAGGGACCCAGCACTTCCTTCTCGGTCAGCTGACTCACTCTGTCCTGCTGACTTGCTGTTCCTTCTCTGTCTCCACTTCTCTGTCTCTGTGTGTGCGCGGGTCTCTGTCTCTCTCGCTGCCTCCCTCCCTCCCTCCCTCCCTCCTGACTCTGAGCTGGGCCGGATGTGTGGCCAGGGCTCTGGGTTGTTGGTGGCTGCGGCAGTGCTGGGGGGCCCTGTGTCCCGTGACTTCCCGCTGTCCCCACACGGCTGCACGGGGCTTCGTTCCTGTCCGTGCCCCCGTGTCCTGTAGCTGTCAGAGTCCATGTTGAAAAGATTGGGGTCGGTCGGATTGTTTGGGGAACCTGAGTTCCCCCGGTGGCAGAAACCCCACTTCCTTGCTACTAGGACTTTCTAGATAAGTTCCTCATAATACGTTACTTGCTTTTTTTTTTTTTTTTTTAAGTTTAGTTTGAGAGACCGGGAGAGAGAATCCCAAGCAGGCTCCCAGCTCTGTCAGCACGGAGCCCTATGTGGGGCTCGATCCCACAAATTGTGACATCATGACCTGAGCCAAACTCTAGTGTCAGACCCTTCACTGGCTGAGCCACCCAGGCGCCCCATGTTTGTCATTTGCTTTTATTTTGGTAAAATATACCTAACAGAATCCACCAGTAAGCGCACGTTCACAGCTGAGAAACTCACCATCACCACCGTCCAAGTCCGCAGCTTCATCTTCCCAAAGGGGGACTCTGTCCTTCCGTCTGCAAACTCATCCTAGGCAGTAAGGTCCTTACTAAGCAGTAAGGTTAGTGCTGCGCGGTCCTGTGTTGAGCCCCTGTTGCCGTCCGGTACGAGGGCTGTCGGGATGGAAGCACTCAGGCCGGCCTGCGGGACGTGGGGTATGTGCAGGGAGCACACCCCAGGTGGGAAGGGCAGCATTGAGGGCGTGAATTGCCGTTTGTCTCCAGCATGTGTCAAGTCTAACCTGCTTATTAGCACACGGGTCTGTGATGGCACATTCAGGTCCTGCTGTCGGCTGAGTTCACGTAAAGGAAACAGCACACGTGGGGCTGAGAACCCACTGTGCTCAGGGTGGCTTACTTGTAAGGACACTCCTGCTTTTAAAGACTGGTGCTTCCGTTTCATTAACTGTTTTAAGATTCCCCTGGTAGATATGTTTTTATTAAGGTGATCTTTACACCCAATGTGAGGCTCGAATTCACGACCCCGAGATCAAGAGTCACGCGCTCTGCTGTCTGAGCCAGCCAGGCGCCCCTAGTTTCCTAGTTTCACGAACCTCTGGCCAGCTTTAGTGGGGGGAAGGAGGTGGTGGTTCTGTGCCTTTGTGGTCTCACCTGCGGCGTCCTGGTACTTCATCCCAGTCATTACCTGACTTGTGCCAGCATTAGACGGAGCTTGCCTGTTTTCTAGAATGGCGCGAGGGACGTCTGCGAGCCACCTGTGGCTTGCCGTGCGCGGATTCGCCCCGTCTGGTGTAGGGGAAGGTGGCATACGGGCTTCTAGAGCTCGCGCTAGGCCTGCTTTTCTCCACTGGCGCTCACCTGGATTGCAGGTGTCTGGGGAATCTGGGCTTCCCTCTAGCTCAGAGAGGCCCAGGCTCGTTCCCAGTGTTGTGTTTTTGGCTGTGTTCTCCGCACTGGCTGGAGGCAGCCTTCTGCTGGCTCACAGAGGGAAATCCAATCCCGGAGGGCCGGGCCGAGAGGCCCGGGGAACGTCAGCACCCACAGATTAATGAGTGGGAAAGGTGCCTGTCGGTGTTTTCAGCTGAAAGACTCCAATGGGGCCTTCGGTCCGGGGAGCCCAGGGCCATCTAGGGTTTCAGGCAGGGAAAGCTGCTGTACATCACCTGGACAAGATTAGAATTTCTTAATCCCACGTGGGCCTCTTTCAGACCTCATACAGGGCTGCTTTGTCTTGTCTCTTACCCTGCAGAAAAGAGGAAAGAGCGCTTGACTCCCTTCTCCTTGACGGGCACAGGGTCTGGTCGTTGAGGCTGAGCCGGGAGTCCTCTTAAGTGCAGTGCACTGTGGGAGAATCTGCGAACAGGGCGGGTGGCTTTGTTAGGGTGGATGCCTGCCTTAGCCCAGCGGGGAGAGAGCTAAGTCCAGCGGAGTGAGTGTGCGTTACAGGGAGGGGTGGAAGGAGGTGCCGTGGACAGGAAAGCTGTGCGATTGTGTTTGGGAATGGGAGGGGGCGGGTGGATGGCTAGCGAAGAGTGAGCCAGGGGTACCGTCGAAACGACTAGCCTGCACACACCAGGACATGTGGGAGGGGCCTGGTGCTTGCCCAGGTGGGGAGAGAGCACAGTCGGTGATGCCCGTGGCGGACTGGGAGAAGCTTCTGAGATGGTCTCGGCGGTCAGCTCTGAGTCTGTACCAGTTATGCGAACCCTCCGGTAGCTCTGTGCATCAGTCGGTGGCTTTCCAGACCTGCCTCTGTTGGCACCGTTTGGGCTGCCTGAGACTCGGCTTTGTGATCGGAAAACGCTCCTGAGCGTCCTGCCACACAGCGAGATCTTCCTCTGTGTTTGCAGAGGACAAGCGGATAATCTGTTTTCAGAGGAAATTTATTGTTCCTTTTTAAATTAGAAACAAACTTAGGTCCTCCTGATGCAGAAAGAATACAACTACAAATCACCCAGAAATAACACTCTTCTCTGTATCCATTCCTCAAAAAAAAACCTTAGTTTTTTATGATCATAATACGTACTTGATTTATAAGCTGTTTGCACTTAATATTAGGTGTACTTCCGTATCAACAGGGAATCTCGCCGCATGATTTCGTGTCTGCACCAACCACCCTTTATGTACGGACCCTTCCGGTTTCCTAGTGGTGTAATCCCCCTGCCTTTGTTTCCTCCTGACGAGGTCCAGAGAGGGAATTGGAGTCGAAGGGTCTCACGTTTTAAAGCCCTGGATACCTAGTGACCGCGGCTTCGGGTTTCCAGACGCCCTTTCAGCGGTGCCGGGCTGCCGTGACGAAGTCCCTGTTGGACACTTGAGCTCGCCGGCATCCGGGGGAAGCCCTGCTTCCGAATGCTGACTTTGCCAGATGGCAGAAGGGTTAGTCAGTCAGGTACCAAACTGGGTTTCTTAGTCACGGAGAATCGCGGGCCACCAGGTGAAGGGGTCAGTCCTCTCTGTTAGAGGCAGCGTGTGATCTGCGCTGTTAAGGAAACTGGGAGCAGGCCCCGTCCCCACTTCCCCCTTCCGTGGGAGTTTGTCGCTGGAGCGGCCACTTCCTTGAGCAGAGACAGGAGGGGCAGGGGAAGCGGCTGTCCTGCCCCTCTCCTCCTTGCCCTGCCTTCCCCGGGTCTCCGGACTGGGGCCTGCGCACCGGGCGCCCCCGGGGGACTCTCCTGGGACCACCGTGTCCTTGACGTAGCACCACCTGTAGGTGCCATAAGGGCTTTGTGAGATGGAGGGGGTTAGAAAGGGCGTAGGCACTCAGAGCGGCTCAGCGATGTGTGCCATCTTGTAGATGGCGCGGACGTGACCCATCGCGTCTGTGGATCCCTGACCACAGGGCTCTGGCTTCAGGTGCACGGAGGGTAGTGGAGGACGGTGGTTTTGTTAATGCTGTTTTACTTGTTAGAAAGGAAGAGTAATTTGAACTCTGGGCCATACATGAAGCCATCCCGAAGTTCTCATTAGCCAAAACGGTACCTTTTTTAAGAAAACTAGCTTTGATTTTACTGTTGTGAGTATATTTCATACTTCCCTTTAAAAACGGGCCTTGGGGCGCCTGGGTGGCGCAGTCGGTTAAGCGTCCGACTTCAGCCAGGTCACGATCTCGCGCTCCGTGAGTTCGAGCCCCGCGTCAGGCTCTGGGCTGATGGCTCAGAGCCTGGAGCCTGTTTCCGATTCTGTGTCTCCCTCTCTCTCTGCCCCTCCCCCGTTCATGCTCTGTCTCTCTCTGTCCCAAAAATAAATAAAACGTTGAAAAAAAAAATTTAAAAACGGGCCTTTTGTATTCACCTGATCCACGGGCCAAATTGAAGTAACTGAAGGAATTCACAGCGGCGAGAGACCTTAGTTTCCAGTTTGAAACTTTTGTGGCACTTCCTCCTTTTTGCCTTAGGATAAATTCAGAACCTGGAAACCGCTTTGGTTGGATTTTACATATAAATACCATCAAAAAGGCCCGTTGTGTCTTGGCAGTCTTTAGTGGTGTTCCTTAATTACCCCTTGTCTTTGAGGTCAGTTCCTGATTATATGTATGTAATGTGAGGAATTTTTATTCTTATTTTTTAATCCCATTTGGTGGTTACGAGTGTCCTCAGGCAGCCCGCAGCCTGCCTGTCTCCCATCTCCTGGCACAGTTCCTGTGTACCTGGCTCTGGCCCTGGTGACGAGATTGCAAGTTCAGAGAAATACTGGTTGATCCTACAGGCGTTTGCAGCGGTTGCCCACTTGGCATCGCGGGCGGTCCTGAAGCTCGGGTTCCCTGCGCTTGCAGGGGTCCCGGGAGGGGTCCCCGGAGCTGCGTGGCGGACAGGCACGCTCTTGTTTCCATGGCAGCCAAAGCTTCATCTGACTCCAGTGGCTTAAGCTAGAACATTTTAGAAGGAGGGGGTGGTGGAACCACTCACTGCTTTTTAATTAAAAAGCAAAATCCGTTGCACTGAGTTGATTCTGCAAATCTGGGAAAACTATCTAAAGATCAAAGGTAAAAAGTCACAGGAGAAAGTCTGTATTTTAGCATAAAGCAAATGTTCCCTCTGGGGACAGTTGGTCCTTCTTTCCGCGTAATTTCCTCCTAAATGTTCTTGTGCCTGCTTCCTGGGTGCTGGATGCTGGCCATGTTGTCCTTCACATTAGGGAACAGTGTTAGTGCAAGATGCAGAGGAATCCTGTTTAGAGAGATGCTTGATGTCGATCCTAACGCCTTGCCCCCTAAAGTTTAGGAAGAAAATAAGTACTTTGATTTGACTCAACATTAGAAATATTTGCTGTCACGTGGACTGTCATTCGAGTCATCTGATGTAGCTTTAGTGCCTGATCCTGCATTAAAAAAAATTTTTTTTTAATGTTTATTTGCTTTTGAGAGAGAGAGAGAGGAGCAGAGAGCGAGGGAGACACAGAATCAATCGGAAGCAGGCTCTAGGCTCTGAGCTGTCAGCACAGAGCCGGATGCGGGGCTCAAACCCATGAACCGGGAGATCAGGACCCGAGCCGAAGTCAGACGCGTAACCGGCCGAGCCCCCCCAGGCGCCCCTGCTCCTGCGTGTTTAAACCTGGCCCTGTGCTTGTGGACGGCGCAGGCTGGGCAGCTGCCTCGAGGGAAGAGGACGGCGGGGCGCGGGGTCCCGTTGGAACGCGGTGCCTTCCGCGCTGTGTCTACGTAGCTGGGTTCACACACGCAAGGCTCTCCCCAGGCCGCCACCCCCCCCTCGTGTCCGACTGGGTGTTACCTAAGAGACACACGCAGTTCTTGGATGTCTGGGCAGGTCTGTGACCGTGAGGAACCTGTGCCCGTGCCCTGGCCCCGTGGCCCTAGGAGTTCCTGGTAGGGTCCAGCAGCCCTCTTGGCAGTTCTGACATTTTCCTTTGCAGATGGAAAAGTGGGTGTGGGTGTGCTAAGCAAAGAAACTCTGGGGCCCTGTGAGTCCATAGTGTTAATCCGTGGCATAGCAGCCTTCCCATCAGCGTCTTGCACCGCAACTGGAAGGTCACTGTCTTTCCGGAAGGACTCTGCTGCCGCTGCGTTTCCCTGCCAGTGTGTGCGTGGTTACGCCAGCGTGCTGGGGGAGGGCGGCCCCTCTGGGGAGCACTGCAGCTGGGGCTCCTGCCTCTGGTTTAGCGCAGCGCCTGGGATGACTTCACCTGTCCTCTTGCTGTGTCCCATCGTCTTGATCCCCGCCTGCACCTGGGGTAACAGGTCTCACGGTGGGCTGGAGAGACCAGCGCAGGAGGCTGCTCTTAGCTGCTGTGGAGCCCGGGTTGGGGCAGTGGGAACCAGCGGTGCCCTCCCTGGTGTCCCACTAGGAATGCAGGCCCAGCAGAGGCCTCCAGCTGGGCTGGGACAAGTCCGCTAGACCGCACCGACGTCAGACTCGGCACCGAGAGCCCCAGCGGGTGGCCGGGTCTGGTGGTCTGGTGAAATGTGGCCGTGCAGTGCTTTATGCTCCAGGAGCCCAGGTCACATCCCGGGAGACCCTAAACTATGCTGTTAAAAGCATAGTCATTCCTGAGAAGTTATTGGGAGGTGTGGTGCCTTAGAAAGAAAAAAAACGCCCTAAGTAGCGTGTGCAGTTTGAAGGTTTACTTGAATTGCAACATGCCAGTTTTAAGGCGTTAAAAACAGCATCTCAGCTATTCGTTAGCGTTGGCACACCGGTCTGCTTGCTTCCTGTTCAAAAGAGAAAGGGATTTTCCTTGAGCTCTGTGCTTATGTTGCTCTTTTCTCTAAGAGGGAGAGGTTGGGGCGCCTGGGTGGCGCAGTCGGTTAAGCGTCCGACTTCAGCCAGGTCACGATCTCGCGGTCCGTGAGTTCGAGCCCCGCGTCGGGCTCTGGGCTGGTGGCTCGGAGCCTGGAGCCTGTTTCGGATTCTGTGTCTCCCTCTCTCTCTGCCCCTCCCCCGTTCATGCTCTGTCTCTCTCTGTCCCAAAAATAAATAAACGTTTAAAAGAGAGAGGTTTCTAAAGATCAGGTTTCTCTTTTTAATGGAGTAATTAAGGGTTGCTCTGGCCCTCTACCTTCAGTGCCCATTGAATCCGTTCCTTTCCAGCTGTCTGAGCGCCTCCACTGGCTAGGTGCTGGACCAGCCGGTAGTGATGGGCGCCGGCCGTCTGCTCAGGCCGCCTGCTTCCGGTGGGAAGTGCCCCTCCCTTTAGCCGGGTGCCAGGGTAGGGGGAAAGGCGGGCAGCCGGTGCCGGCTGCCCCCAGGCCGGCGGGGCCTGACTGGCTCCTAGGGAGGCTGTGCTGCCAGGGTCTCGGAAGCAGGGCTCTGAGTTACTCAGGTGGACAGGGGAGGAGCGTGGGCAGGAGCCGTTCCTTCCCGTCCCGCAGACCTGTCCCCACCTCCCGGAGCTTCTGGTGGGGGTGGGGGTGTGATACTGAGCAGCGCCCTACCCACCTATGGGAGGGAGCGGCCTGGCCTCTGCTGGAGGTGTGTGGGAAGGGGGTGGGTGTGTGTGCCAGGTGGCAGGTTGTGTAAGAGGGCAGGGGAGGAGACTGCCAGCACTGTCCAGCAGGGGAGGGCCAGACATTGGTCACCGAGAGAGAGAGAGAGAGAGAGAGAGAGAGAGAGAGGCACCCGGGAGGAGCACTGGGGCCCCAGGGGTTGGTCCTGTCCTGCTGGCGGCTGCAGGGGAATCCACTGAGAAATCATTTAATTAGACTGACTTGTTAAAAGTGTAGCAATATTTTCATCCCCTTGCTCCCAGGGGGGGTCCCTTTCCACATTTCCTTTGCTTCAGTCTGTTAATGCTCAGAATAGTGCGTGTGCACGTGCGCGCACACACACACGGCTCTCCCTTTACCAATGACACCCTGTTCACAGCAAGCTGATCCAAAGGAGCCAAGTAAAAACGGACGTCAGGTCTGACATGTGTCGTGTTTGGTTTCTGGAGTGTCCTCGACTGTGCCTTGTGACACGGAACACTCAAAGCCTGGGTTATGAAAAGATTTCAGTCCTAGTGAAGCCTTTGATCATTTGACGTGCTGTCCAAAGCAGGACGCTTGACTGGAAGGGGTGCAGCTGGTAACCTCGCCGTGTGCTGGGCTGTGCGGTCATCGTGCCCGCTGTGAGCGTGTCCCGCCTGGCTGTGGTGTGGGTGCAGTGCAGGTGCGTGGGTCCGCCAGGGATCTGGGTCCATGGACTGGGTGGAGGCCTGGGTCTGCGTTTGTGAGTGAACTCCCTCGGCTGTCCTGATCCAGACCGATTCACACTGTCTCCCTCCACACGGGCTCCCATAGCAAAACCACCCCCTGGGGGGCTCCGAAACAGCAGACACTTCTCTCCGTTCTGCAGGCTGGAAGTCCAGCCAGGGTGTCGCCACATTCACCAGCTTTCTGTCTCAGGGGCTTACTTCCTGGGTCATAGCCCCTCTCTTGCTGTGTCCTCACAGGGTGGAAGGAGCCAGAAAGCTGTAGGGTGGCTTTCATAAGGGCACCGATCCCATACGTGAGGGTTCCGTCCTCACGGCCTAATCCCCTCTCAGAGGAGTTTGTGGGGGGGGGGGGCCCCACGCACTCGGAGCAGCCACACACATTTGAGGACACCACAGAGTTACACGCCTAACTGCAATTCATGTTAACTTTGTATTTCTTGAGCCCACATTTCGTAGACAATAGAGGCACTGAGTGATGGGAGGAGACAAGCCTGGGTTTCTGCAGGTGACACTTATAATACCCAAAGGCAGGTAATTTCAGGTGTGAGAAAGTATTCCCAAGGATGGAACATTCAGTGTGACCACCTCTTGGTTCCTTTTTTGTTAGGTATTTTTGGTTGTGTTTCTTTTTTTTTTCTGTAAGGACACACATTTTTTTCTTATCAGTGAACTGTTTTTTACAATAGTTTTAGGTTCATAGCAAAACTGAGCATACAGTACCGAGTTCCCATGTGTCGTCACCCTACACATTCAGCCGCCTCCGTCTCCAGCGTCCCCGACCACAGTGGTTCCCGTGTTACAGCTGACAGACCGGTACTGACCCTTGGTCATCAGGCCAAGTCGGGAGCTTGCCGTGGGGTTCACTCCTGCTGCTGTGCGCTCTGGGTTTGGGCAGCCGGGCGACGTGTCTCTACCATTGTGGTGTCGTGGAGAGTGGTTTCACTGCCCTGAAATTGCCGTCTCCACCCTCCCCCACGCCACCCCACTCCGGCCCCGGGCAACCACCAATGTTTTTACTGTCTCCACGGTTTTGCCTCTTCCACGGTGTCAGATAGTCTTTGGGGACTGGTTTCTTTCACTTAGCAATGTGCATTTAAGGTTCTTTCGTAACTTTTCGTGGCTTGATAGCTCATTTCTTTTTAGTGCTGAATAACAACATCCCCTTGTCTGGCTGGACCACAGATTATTTAACTCACCTGCTGAAGGACACCGTGGCTGCTTCCTGGTTTTGGCAATTGTGGATAAAACTGTAAACATCCACGTGCCGGTTTTTGCGTGGACAGAAGTTTTCTGCTCCTTTGGGTAAATGCCAGCGAGCGTGATTGCTGGATCACCTGGGAAGAGCTCGTTCGGTTTGTGAGAAACCCCCGAACTGTTTCCCAAGGTGACTGCGCAGTTCTGTGTCCCCAGGAGCCGTGAGTGCGCGTCCCTGTTCCTGAACGCGCGCCCCTGTTGCTCGGCGTCCCCGAAAGGTGCTATCCGTGCGCATGCTCCGGCCACGCCCAGAGGTGTGTGCTAGGATCTCGTATTTTACAGTTTTCTGACGCTGCATGATGTGAAGCTTCTTTCCGTGTGGTTATTTGCCATCCATGCGTCTTTAGTGAGCTGTCTCTGGGTGTTTTGCCCTTTCTTAAATCAAATTGTTCGTTTTCTTATTGAGTTTGTTGTGTATTTTGGAGATGTGTCTTTTGCAAATATTTTCTCTCAATCTGTGGCTTGTCCTGTTACAACATTGATTTTATGTTGGAAATCAATGGGATTTCTTAAATGCTTTTCAGGAAATAACCTTATAAACAGATTTGCAGAATGCTTCTTTCTTATCAAGGATACTTTAGACTTGCTTGATTAAATTTTATGTCTTTTTATACTCTTGGTCTAAAATCTGATCATCTCCGAGAGAGAGAGAGAGAGAGAGAGAGAGCAAGCGCGCGCGAGAGGGTGAGAGCCAGCACACACACTCGAGCAGGGGAGGGGGAAGAGAGAGGGGAGAGAATCTTAAGCAGGCTCCACGCAGGGCTCGATCCCATGACTGTGTGATCATGACCTGAACCAAAATTAAGAGTGTGACGCTTTTTTTTTTTTAAATTTTTTTTTCAATGTTTATTTATTTTTGGGACAGAGAGAGACAGAGCATGAACGGGGGAGGGGCAGAGAGAGAGGGAGACACAGAATCGGAAACAGGCTCCAGGCTCCGAGCCATCAGCCCAGAGCCCGACGCGGGGCTCGAACTCACGGACCGCGAGATCGTGACCTGGCTGAAGTCGGACGCTTAACCGACTGCACCACCCAGGCGCCCAAGAGTGTGACACTTTTAACGACCGAGCCACCCAGGCACCCCGAAGTAGACCTTATCATCTACTGCTGTCTGCTTGGTTTCCCTGGCTCTTATGTTGTCTGTAGGTTGGTATTCTTTGCCATGGTCATCTGGTGAGAGACGGAGGCAGGCTGATGGCAACGGAGAGGACCGTACTAGTAAATATTTTACAGGGTCATTGGAGGTTAACAGTTGATGACGTTTTAGAAAAATGTTAGCAGTTCAGTGGATTTTCTGAGGGTAGGGATGCCTGTTTTTAACTGGTGGGTGTACAAAACAGACAGCTGTGGCCGCAAACGGGCCGCCGTAACGCATTCGCTGCCCACCTCCAGGGCCCGGAGTGCCGCCGGCGCGCATGCGTGCCCGTGCGCGGGCGCGGGCGGGGGCGGGGGCGGGGGCGGCGTGGAAGGGGCGGGTCGTGTTTGAGGTGGTTGCAAGCGTGCCCCGATTCCCGCGACCGTTATCCAGGAGCTGTGGCTCCGCGGATTTTGTAGTCGCACGGCTTTCGAATGTGCGTGGAATCTCGAAGTTGAACCCAAGCTCCTGGTGCCTGTCAGAAATCACGCTGCAGCTAACTTTTGATGGCATTCAGTTAACAGCGGCTTTCCACATCGCGAATGGTAGGAAGTCACGTGTTCTGGCATCGGTTACTCCTAAATTAGAAACAGGACAATAGAGGAAGTTGTTGATTGGAACAATTGTAGTTTCACTAAGTGCATCTGCAGATCATAACCAAACTGTTGTCCCCGAGCGCGCTGACGGTCCCTGGGCTCCAGAGTTTCTCTGCTCGGGGAAGCCCGTCTGAGAGGTGTTGCTGCTCTTCTGAGTAGAAGACTCTGGAGTCGGAGGTCACAACCTGTCCACGTTCTTCGGCTCCGCGGCAGGGTCTTAGGCATGTGCGGTTTCCCGTGCTCTGGGGTCTTAAGCTGCTTCAGTGCAGTGGCAGGGTTTCGCCTGGGCATGTTACATTAGGTACTTCAGAAGGGAACATAACGTGCTAATGGTTTTAGTCATTTTGGTTAATGCCCCAGCATTTATGTAAAACAGCGTCCTTAGAGAAAACAGTTTGCGAGCTAGAAGAGTACTTCCCGTGCCTCACTTTGTGGGCAGTTAACCTGGCTTTCGGGTACCCGATCGCCCCCCTCGGTGCCATGACTCCCCCGGCACCCAGGCCCGGGGTCAGGGCAGGGCAGGGCAGCCACATGGCCCAGCCCTGCGGTGCTCCAGCTCCTTCCTTTCCTTCTCAAAGGTTCTTTCCATTCCTTTTCCCGTGGAGCCTCCACGGGAAGGGCCCTAGACAGTGAGGGGAGACCGTTTCAGATTCTTCTGCAGACTTTTCATGCCCAGGAAAGGTGCAGCCATCTGCCACCTGGCCCCTTGTGCCTCACTCCTGAACAAGTGCTGTGATTTAGTTCAGTTCAGACCGGCAGGGACCCCGAAATCCTGTCTGAGGAGCCGATGATCGGGCTCCACACAGCGCGCACGCGAGCTTTAGAACATCACCCTCTGTTCCACCAGGTTGGGGACTGCACATAGTGGTTTGGTTAGTTTGGTAATGGTCAGTACGTTTGTCAACCTGGTGATGGCCTTTTTGTCCATTCTCACTCAGACACTAAAGAATTAAGATTATCAAATTAAAATGTAAAAGTCAGTAGCCTTAATTACACAGGAAGGGGGACACGGGGACGTTGCAGAGTATTGGAAATGTCCTGTGCCTTGACATAAATTTGTCAAAACGTAATGAACATGGTACATCTTCCTGCGTCTAAGTTGTACCTGAGCAAATGAATAAACATCACTTACTGGCCGTCTTGTAGGCAAACTAACTGATTGGGAAATATAAGGGAAGAGAAAATCCCATTTACATTGGCCACAAAAAAGATAAAGATTGTTAGGAAGAGGCTTACCTAGAAATGTGGAAAACTCGTGGAAGGAGTATTTCGAAATTCTTGCAAGAGGTACTGAGGTGGTCTCAGACAAATAGAGCGAGAGCCCTCCTTCTCCGGCAGGGCAACGTAGCAACCTACAATGGCCGTTCTCTCGGGGCTGATCTAGAAGATTAATGGAATCACATAAGAGTACCAACAAAAAATACTGTTTTTCCTGAGCTAGTCAGGCTTTTAAAGTTCATGTACTTAAAACAAACATGCCAGAATAAATAGGAACATGTGGGGAAATAGCAGTGTTATTGGACATGGGCAGACAGGCATGCTAGTTGAACAGAATAGAAAACAGGGAAACAGACCCAAGTACCGATGGAAATTTGATGTAGGATAAAGAGAAATCTCAATGTTGGGGGTGGACTTCCAAATACATCCCGTTGCGATGATCAGATGATCGTTGGGAAAAGGTAACGGTAGATCCTTACCTCACACCATACACAGGAGTATGAATCTGAGATCTAAAATGTTCCCACTAGATTTTCACTGGGAACTAATGGCCAAGTTGAGCATCCTACAGGCTGTATGCGTAGCCTCAGAGTCTTTACGGAATGCGCTAGGTGTTCTCAAACCTATCCGATTAGGCCACTACATCTCCCATGTACTGTGGACCCTTCAGCTGTGGCTCTTTAACAGAAATCACTTGCATTGGCTCTTCTGTCTTTAACTGGCTCTCCCCTCACAGGCTGGGTTGCCACGGTCTCTGATTTAGTTCTTCACGTAGCTAATGCTCGTATTGCTAAGTGCATGATGCTGAAATTTTATTTTTAAATTATTTTGTGTCATCCCCTAAAAGGCTTATAAAATCCCCAGGGCTTGCAGGAGTGTTTGGCAACAGTGGCTTTGCCAAGTGCTGTCTTGCTGATTAGCAGTTGGGCGTTATCTTCAAGGTCTGACCGTAAGCCAGGTTAGTCAAACCTTTGAGGAACCCGAGCGTCCACTGACGCGAGTGGATTTTGTTAGTTTGGCCTCATTTAAACTTACTGGTTGGAAAGCAGCTTTGACTCTGGGAATTTGTGCTAACTTGTGAAGGCATTCCCACCGCGGCTTGAGGATGCTAACGTGGTGAGTCCATAGAGCCGTGAGACGCGGTTGGAGTTTTGTATTTACTAACTGCTGCTTAAAGTCAAACTAACCGAAGATGCTAACGATATTTGTCATTTTCATCAATATAGATGACAGTGAAGGTGCCTGTGTAAAGTCTGTTCTTGCCACTTGCCACTGCGTTTGCACGGCTTGAGGAAGGGAAGCCAGCTGTGTTAATGCCTAGACTCCTTGAATGACAGGTAAACCCCACACCACGCTCATGCCATTTCACGCGGGCTTCCCTGAGGCCTGACCCTGGTAGCCGGCCGCCCCGACCATCTGGGCGCGATGCTCTCCGAGAGCTGGTGCGGGTGGGGGTGGCTTTCCAGTGTATACGGCCCCTAGTGCGTACTGGTCAGCTGGTGGGCTGGCTCTCTTTCATTCGTTCATTTATTCATTCGGTCTCTCTCTAACCTCACCGGGCTCCTGCCGTGTGGCCAGGCACAGCGGGGGGTGTGGGGACATGGGTGGTGGCGTCTTCTGTGGGAGTTTCTCTGTTTCCTCGGGGCCAGGGTGGCTGTGAGAGCTCCTCTCACGAGGGGGTGGGGCCAGTCTTCCGGGGAGGGCCGAGCCGGAGAAGGGTCCCCAGAGATGCTCTCTGAACACATGGTGCAAGGTGGGGGGGGGGGGGGGGGGGGGCGCCGAGGCCAGGTGGGGCTTTCTTTAGAGCTCCCCAGAGAATCGTGTACTCTCGAGGGGAAATAGCTGGAACCCTTCTCCCTGTCCCAGACCGGATCCCAGAGGCCACCTCCTGCTATGGGAGAGTGTGGCTGGAGCCCGCCTGTGCTGGAGTCCCGTCTGCTTTGAGCAGCAACTGATTGGGTCCATAAAGGGGCAGGATGTGGACCTTGCCACATCTGGTCCTGTTGATTGATTCAAAATGTAATAACATAAAGTGTCACGTTTCAGCATTTCTGGAGACTTTTCCCTGTTTAATCATAACCTTAGAACAGTGTTTCTCAGCTTTGACAGAGTTGACGTTTTGGGCTGGATCCTTGTCTGCTGTGGGGCCGTGCTGAGCAGCGTCTCTGGCCCCTACTCAAGTTGTGATAACCAGCAGTCTGTCCAGACACTGCCTGGTGTCCTCAGCGGCACACGGCTGCCCCCGGTTGAGAACCACTGCCTTAAAACAGCTCAAGTCTGTTCCATATGGAGCGTGGCTTCTAGCTGTTGCGGAGATGGCCCCAGCGGAAACTGCCTTATCTCAGACGTGGGTGTCGGGACGGCCCCAGCCGTGGGTAGAGGGCACCGGGACGGAGCTAAAGGGTCTCGTGTTTGTAATGAAATCACTAGGATTCATAGAAAACCGATGACTCATTTCTGCCCCCAAAACCCCGGACAGTTTGGGCTTTTACAAAAGCCCAGAGTATGTCTGGACATACTTTCTTCGCATAAAAATCATCTGTCTTATTTGGTGGATGGAATAAGGCATTTAAAGTCATTGACCCTATTCTGGCGTAAGAATCACAGGTTGACAAAAGGGTTTCTTTCCTTTCGTTTTCTTAGGCTGGGAATCGCTCCACAGGTGGGGATAGAGAGTAAGAACAGCAGGTGTTGGTAATTGGGTGTTTTTGTGTGTGTGTTTTTTTAATGTTTATTTATTGTTGAGGGGGGTGGGGAGAGAGAGAGACAGACAGAGTGTGAGCGGGGAAGGGGCCAAGAGAGGGGGAGACACAGAATCCGAAGCAGGCTCCAGGCTCCGAGCTGTCGGCACAGAGCCCGACGCGGGGCTCAAACTCAGGAACCGCGAGATCAGGACCTGAGCTGAAGTCAGATGCTTGACTGACTGAGCCACCCAGACACCCCTTGGTTTGGTAATTGTTAATGTTGGGTGATTTTTTGTTTTCAATATCATTTTGTTTACTTTTTGTGTTAGAAGTACTTTCATAGGGGCGGCTGGGTGGCTCAGTTGGTTAAGCAGCTGACTCTTGATTTCGGCTCAGGTCAGGATCTGAAGGTTTGTGAGTTCGAGCCCCAGGTCGGTCTCTGTGCTCACAGCGCAGAACCTACTTTGAATCCTCTGTCTCTCTCTGTCTCTGTCTCTCTCTCTCTCTCTCTCTGTCTCCCTCCCTCTCCCTCCCTCTCCCATGTGCGCTCTTTCTCTCAAAAATAAATAAGTGTTATAAAAAATTGAAAAGAAGTGGTTTCATAGTATGTTTTCTAAAAAGGTAGAGGTTATGGGGCGCCTGGGTGGCGCAGTTGGTTAGGCGTCCAACTTCAGCCAGGTCACGATCTCGCGGTCCGTGAGTTCGAGCCCCACGTCGGGCTCTGGGCTGATGGCTCAGAGCCTGGAGCCTGTTTCCGATTCTGTGTCTCCCTCTCTCTCTGCCCCTCCCCCGTTCATGCTCTGTCTCTCTCTGTCCCAAAAATAAATAAACGTTGAAAAAAAAAAAATAAAAAGGTAGAGGTTAGAAACCGTGGGCTTTTTTTTTTTTTTTTAATTTAGAAACCGTGGTTTTAATGCAGATATTATATAGTAGGGGACACTTAGAAAATTTGCGAGAAGTCTCGAGCTCGGGGATCCTCCGCGTGAAGCGTAGTGGTGTTCAGGGGCCGTGAGGGGCACACATGCAGTCAGGACACATGGACACGCAATGGACGTGCGATCCGCAAGGATGTTGCTGCATGAAGGGGGCCGGGAGGCAGCCCCACAGTGGTGAAGTGGCGGGGAAGAACTTGACCTTGAGGGAGGGCAGCCCGGCCTTGCCCAAGGTTGGGGACCTGCCATCGCCCTGGGGCTCTCTGAGGGGGCACTAAGTGAAAGTGGCCCTTAGTTTCTCATTCCTTCTGGGGGAAGGGAGAAGGCACTAATTAAGATCATCTTTGGCTATGTGAATAGTAACTAGAAACATTTTTATTTAAACCTTTTGTTGAAAATCTCTGGTAGGATATCAACTCACAGACCTACCTTAATATAAAAAAAGACGTGAACACCATTTGTGTGATTGGGGTCCCCTCTCTTTTAAAACTTTTTTAGAGAGTGAGCACACACGTGTGTGTAAGCAGCGAGAGGAGCAGGGGTGAGTGGGGGGGAGAGAGAGAGAGAGAGAGAGGGAGAGAGAGAATGAATATCTCAAACAGGCACCACGCCCAGTGTGAGGTCTGACATGGGGCTTGATCCCACAGCCCCAGTATCATGACCTGAGCCGAAATCAAGAGTCGAACGCTCAAGCAACTGAGCCACTCAGGCGCCCCCACAGGGTCCCCTTTTTTAATTCACTTCAGATTGAACAGAACCCCAGTTCCTGGAGCCCGGACTCCAGCAGAGTGCATGGGCAGAACTGCCTCCTTAGTCTTGCCTCGCATTTTCCTAAAACCTTTCTAAGGGGAAATCTCGAGTTAAATGCGAGGCAGTCGATGCTTTATTGTGGTCTGCTCCTCTGGGGAGAGAATGCATCACAAAGCTGGGTTGTAGGGACCAGGACAGGGTAAGTGCAGGATGGGGTCGGGAGTCCCACACCCCTAGGAAGGTGTGTGGGTCGGGAGTCTGTGAGCCCCCACGTGCGATATTCAGACTTCGGGATGCATGTACTTTTTTCCTGGAGAGGGGCTATAACTTTCATTTGATCATCAAAAAGTTTCATGACCCGAAAAGGTTAAAGACCACCGCTGTAGATGGCCCACACAGCAAGAACTCAGCTGCCTTTGGGTGGACTTTGAATGTCCCCGCTTTAGGTGGCAAAACCCCCCGTTCTTGCCGTACCCACCCTCCCGCTTTCCACCTCCTGGCCGGCATCTCCGCTCCTTTTCCAGCCTCCCTGCCTCCCCTGCCCCTCCACCCCCACTGCCGGCCAGTCTGCTGATGGTTATTGCTGGCCCGGGAGCGGAAGCTGAGCTGCCTTCCTCTGTCTGCTCGTTTTTCTCTGCTCTGGCTTCCCTCTGTTGTCCTGTCTTCATCCTGCCCCAGGATTAGATCCATAGAAGATGTTTCTCTGGGAGCTGGGGTCTGTTTTCTCTGCAGCTGACCCAGAGTAAGCACCAGAGACCTGCGGTGGTCTGAGGTCGGGGTCTCCCAGGTGGCCGAGGACCAGTCCGTGGAGCGCCTGGCCAGCCAGGGGTGGGAGGCCACGTGGCGGCCGCCCCTGGCTGACTCTCTGGTGGGGTTGTTTTCCTCTTTTGCAGATCAACCAGTCACTCGATGGGGAGCAACGGCGGACCACCTTTTTGTGTCACCTTCCCACTTCTCTGTAGCAAGAAAAATCACTTCAGCACCTCTTCAATAATAATGATGAAACTGGTATTAACTGAATGGCAATTATGGATTTTTAACTCTAATTCACAGTAAACCAGCAAGCCATATGTTTAAAATCCAACCAAAAATCATTCTGTTCTGCTGCGTGTCTCACCCGATTGTGAGAAGTGGAGAGATCTGTTTGTACAAAGAGGGATATAAGCATCACTTGCCGGAGGAACACAACTGAAGCAGAAGAAGGTGTCCTAATTTATCCTTAAAGATATATGATAGCATTATTTATATAGATAGAGGAAATATATATATATTAACAAATATATATATATATACACATATATATATATATATATTTTTGGTGGTAATGAAAATGGCTCCGCAAAATGCCGACTCAGAATCTATGCAAGTTCAAGACTTACCTGTGCCCCTGCCAGACCTGCAGAAGCCCGGAGGTGCGGACACCCACTACGAGACCATCAGCGAGGGGTCCATAGACCGGATCCCTGTGCGCCTGTGGGTGATGCACGGGGCCGTGATGTTCGGCAGGGAGTTCTGTTACGCCATGGAGACGGCACTGGTCACTCCCATCCTGTTGCAGATTGGTAAGTGCCGTCCGTGCCTGGCCTGGTCCTTCGCGCTGAGCGTCGGCGTCGGCAGTTCGAACGCAGGAGCGGACGTCGGCACCCGGAGCTCGCCCTGCGGGCTGGAAAGTGTCGAGAGCCCCGGGAAGCGGCCTCCCGCGCTACGCTTTCCTCAACCCACTCCGGCCGTTGGTTTCCTCCCGGTTTAAACTGCGGCTGGGAGGGGGGTGGTCCTTGGATGCTGAAGTGGACGTACCTGTTGGCAAAGAGGTGGTTGGGCTCTCGAGTGCGTGCAGTCAGCTTTGATACGTTGTAATCTGAGCGAGCCCGTCTCCCTGACGTACCTCCTGCCGCGCCCCCGCCTCCCGGACACGGTCGCCAGCCGTGTGTGTCCTCCGGGGCGAGCGGGGAGCATCTGCCTCTCGCTTGGCTTCCTTCCCGAGAAAGGGGATCTTGTTGCAGGCCGACAAGGCAAGTGCTTGGAACGAGAGTAACGCGAGAATAACCCCGAATAACATGGTTTTCCGTTGCCATCTTGTTGTGGAACTATTTAACTCTGAGTTTCGTGTGGACTTCAGTGGTTGAGTGATGGGCATTTCCAGAAATCCTGGAGTTCGCAGAGTTCCACTCCGCTACGAGGCCTAGTATGAGGAAACAACCCTGGTGTTCCTTGCAGATTACCGCTGGGGTGCCTTAGGCCCTTGGAGTTTTGTCTGTGTTTGGTTTTCCCTGCTGTCTAAGGAAGAGTTCTGGGTGAGGGGTCAAGCTGTTTAAAACCCTTGGTTCCTTCCGAGATTCCACGTACGCATAGTGTCTGCTCATTTTGGTTGTTGTAGGAACATTTCTCTCTCCAAACATAATGTTTCTTGTTGGGTGAGCGCTGACCAGGCCCCGCTCCGCGGATCACTTATTCAGGGGCCTGAGTCCAAAGGTGGTGGCGCTTCCTCCCGATCTGATGGCACCATCGGAGGGGGGAAACAGACCTCCTCCCCCGTCACAGCGGCGACACTTCCACCGGTGGTGGTTCACGTCCGCGCCCCTGCGTCCTGGCACGCGCCTAGCATGTTAACTTATTCTCTCAGTAATGAGGTTACCATCCTTCAACACCTTTTTCTCTCTGTAACCCGGGCTTTCTCTTTCGTCTTTAACAATGTCCTGATAAGGCTTCAGACAAGGCTAAGAGCTTTCCGAGCGTGTGGGGGATGGTAGAGCGTGAGTGGACAGTAGAGCGTTCGTCACTCTTGATCTCCTGTCCCTGCATTTGTGCTCTTCATGTTCCTTGGGGGCCCACTGCACTCTGGGACCCTGAGGGTGGACGGGACCCTGAGGGTGCACGGGACACCGCGTCTGTTCTCGTGCTGCCCGCCTCTGGTGGTGGTGGTGGTGGTGGTGGAGGTGGGGAAGTGGCCAGATAGTTGACAGGGCTGTGAGCAGGAGGGAGCAGGGTGACTGCAGACCCTCACGGGGGGTGCCCAGCTCGCAGGGGCTGGCACGGAAGGCCCGTCAGTGCCGGGGGGGGGGGGGGAGATCTGGGTAGACGGTATGGACAGCAAGCAGAGGGTGCTTGGAAGGGAGGGGTCTTGGCAGGTTTAAGATACCGGAAGACTGGCTTTGTGGCCAGATCTCGGGGGAGTCCAGTGGCCATTAATTTTACCAGACATTTATTTTGTCCTTTAAGTATGTGAGGACTTGGGTTTGGCCCACAGTTGAGGTCATCTCTAGGTGGGTTGGTTGCAAGCAGAAATCGAGTGTCCTCACACTCCGTTTCCAGACGGCCTCTAGACCATCGGAAGCTCTGGGTACTGAGAACTAAGTTCTGTGAGTACAGATTTGGGGGTTGTTATTCCCAGTTTCTTCGTGGTAGGTTATGTGTCCTACGGCTTAGAACCCTGGCACTGACTTCTCCGTGGAATGTTCACTTGACAGGCTGTGACTCTCCCATTTCTGTACAACTTAGCACATTTCATCGTTTGGGTTTGAGTATTTAATGTGCTATGGGAGACCTGCATCAGTTTTGGATAATCTGGGTAATAAACACACTTCTTACTGTTTATATCATACGTCTTCTGTGCATTAACGGCAGCTTTTGAAAGTTGTAGGTGTGTCTGCTGAGTGCAAACCTCTGGAGATGATGACTGTCCAGGGTAGGGGAGAGTGAGAGGGGCCTGTGCTGACCCCCAGCACGCCCCGGGACTCGTTCGGGAGGAGAGAGTGGCTGGGGGATACAGGGGATCTTTACAGGTGGAAGGAATGGTTCTTTGTGAGTTGTTCTTAGCTGGGCTTACACGGAGTCCAGAAACGAGGCCCGACTGACTTCTCAGGGTTGGGCTTGCCACTGAGGGCAACATAGTGATCACAGTTTTCTCTGATTCGAGTCTGAGTTTCTTTTTTTTTTTTTTTTTTTAATTTTTTTTTTTCAACGTTTTTATTTATTTTTGGGACAGAGAGAGACGGAGCATGAACGGGGGAGGGGCAGAGAGAGAGGGAGACACAGAATCGGAAACAGGCTCCAGGCTCTGAGCCATCCTCCCAGAGCCCGACGCGGGGCTCGAACTCACGGACCGCGAGATCGTGACCTGGCTGAAGTCGGATGCTTAACCGACTGCGCCACCCAGGCGCCCCTCGAGTCTGAGTTTCTTAAAAAGCTGTCTGCCATGCGCAGAGGTACGGTGTTTATTATTGGATTTTATGTATTGACAACTATCGAAGCCGATATCGAAACAGTCGCGTTCTTCCACTCTAAGTGGATGATTTAACCAACCTGATCCACGTTTGCGGTTGTGGAACTACCTGTGAAGACCAGGTGTGTTTTCATCACCCCAAAGGGCCCCCGGCGGCCCTTATATCCACCCACTCCCAGCCACCATCAGTCTGCTGCTGGCACAGGTTAGCTCTCTTTGGAGTCCCGTCTACATGGGATCAGGGTATGTATTCTGGTGCCTGTCGGGTAGCATAATGCTCCTGTGATTGATTCGCGAGGCTTCCTGCAGGAATGCGGGCTCTGTCCCCGGGATGGACACACCTGCTTTTGTCTATCCACTCATCGCCGATGCACATTTTTGGGTTGTTTCCATTTGGAGTCGGTCGTAACTAAAGCTGCTCCGAGCATTCGCCTGCAGGTCTTTGTGTGGACGCGCGGTTCATTTCTCCTGAGCAGGCCTGGGCATGGGACCCTCGGGTCATGTGGCCGGGCAGGTTTGCTTTTATAGGAAAAGACCATTCCCCACCTGTTTCTTCACCTCCCTGACAGCATTTGCATTTCCCAAACGAATACTGATGTTAAGTGTCTTATTGGGTATTCATGAAATCATTTTTTAAAAATGGTTTTAAACTAGTTTTTGAGAGAGAGACAGAACACAAGTGGGGGAGGGCAGAGAGAGAGGGAGACCCAGAATCCGAAGCAGGTTCCAGGCTCTGAGCTGTCAGCACAGGGCCCGATGTGGGGCTCAAACTCACGGACCGGGGGATCAGGACCCTGGCCGGAGTCAGATGCCCAACTGGCTGAGCCACCCAGGTGCCCCTACTGAGTATTCATTTATCCTCTTAGGTGAATGGTGTGTTCAGACTCTTCTGATATTTTAGTTGGGGCTTTTGTCTCATTGTGTTACAAGAGTTCTTTATACATTATTGATAAAAATCCTTTGTCAGGCAGGTGTTTGCAAATGTTTTCCCCCAGTCCGTGGTTCCCCTTTCATCGTCCTAATGGTATCTTAAAAGCAAAAGTTTTTAATTCAGATGAAGTTTGGTATATCAACTATTTGTATTTTATTTTTTTTGTTTTAACTAAGAAATCTGTGCCTGACCCAAGGGCATACTGATTTTCTCTTAGGTTTTCTTCTGGATGTTTTGCTTTATAGTTTCAGCTCTCACAGTTAGGTCACTTAGCCATTTTGAGTTAATTTTTGTGTATGGTAGGAGTTGACGGGCCCCCCTTCACTTTGGTAAATGGAAATCCAGTTCTTCCAGCACCATTTGTGAAAAAGACTGTCCTTTCCCATTGAATTCCATGGCACCTTTGTTGACAGCTAACTGCTTACATATGTATGAGTCTATTTCTAGACTCTTCATCCTGGGCCGATGGTCTGTTTGTCTTTCCTCGATACCGTAGTGCCTTAATCACTGTGGCTTTATAGTACATCTTGAAATTGGGTGATATAGGTTCTCTGACTTTATTTACCCTTTATTCTTACTTATTTATTTAAAATGCTTATTATATTTGTGAAAGAGAGAGCGTGCAACTGGGGGAAGGGCAGAGAGAGGAGGAGACAGGTTCCCAAGCAGGCTCTGTGCTGACAGCTGAGAGCCCACAATGCCGGGCTGAGACTCAAGAACCGTGAGATCATGGTGTGAGCGAAAGTTGGATGCTTACTGGACTGAGCCACCCAGGTGCTCCGAGAGAGAGAATCTTAACCAGGCTCCACATTCAGCACAGAGCCCAGTTCAGGGCTTGATCCCATGACCTGGGGATCCTGGCCTGCGCTGAAATCAAGAGTCCATGCCCAACCAACTGAGCCACCCAGGCACCCCTTAATTTTCATTTGTAATTGTAAATCACTACATACAGAAATATAAAAACTTTTAAAGTATGTTCCATGCCCAATGTGGGGCTTGAACTCACAACCCTGAGATCAAGAGTTTGATGCTGTACCAATTGGGCCACCCAGCTACCCCCTCCCCCCCAAATTTTTATATTGGGTTTGTATCCTTAGTAAACTCACTTATTAGTTGGAGTAGCTTTTAATGTCTGCAAGGTCTGTAGTGATGTTCCTTTTTGCTTGATAATGATAATTTGTATCTTCTCTTTATTTGGTCACGTTGGTTACAGATGGGTCAATGTTATCTTTTCAGAAACTCAGCTTTTTATTTCATTGATTTCTCTATTTGTCCATTTCCTATTTTATTAATTTATGTTCTTCATTTTTTCTTCTGCATACTTTGGTTTTAATTTACTCTCTTTCTGGGTTCTTAAGGTCAAGCTTAACACATTGTTTTTTAAATTTCTCCTTCCCGGGGTGCCTGGGTGGCTCAGTCGGTTAAGCGTCCCACTTTGGCTCTGGTCATGAACTCGTGGTTTGTGAGTTTGAGCCCCGCATCGGGCTCTGTGCTGACAGCTCAGATCCTGGAGCCTGCTTCGGATTCTGTGTCTCCCTGTCTCTCTGTTCCTCCCCTGCTGGTGCTGTCTCTCTGTCTCTCTTAAAAATAAATAAAGAATTTTAAAAAATTAAAAAAAAAAATAAATTTCTCCTTCCCAATAAAATCATTTCTAATAAGTCACTTGTTAGAAATGATCTTATTTATAATAAATAAATTTGCAGAGAGGGCTCAGGAGGAGTGTAAATGGGATCCCAAAGCCCCGGGGTACCTGCAATGGTCAGTAGACTCTGAGATGGCCCCCCGCGGCCCCCCCCCCCCCCCCGCCACCAACCTGGTTTCCTTGGCCTGCTGTAATCTTCTCTTGAGGTTTCTCTTTTAACCGATAGAATATGGCAACAATGAGTGGATGTCCCCTCTGTAACTAGATCACAGAAGAGTGTGGCTTCTGTCTGGTCAGAAGGCCGGTTCTTTCGCCCTTGTGGCTTGTCTCCTTTGCTGAATCACTGTTCTCAGGAAGATTTATGTGGCCAGGAACTGAGGGAGTCTCTAGCTAGCAGCCAGCGAGGACTAAAGGCTCTAGGTCCCAGAGCCTGCAAGAAACGGAATCCTTGCGTAAGTCAAGCAGGTGAGCATAGCAGCCGATCTCCGCCTCCCACCCCTCCAAGCCCTGAGACAGCTGTGGCCGTGGGAGAGCCCCTGAGCCAGACCACCCAGCCGAGCCGTGCCTGGGTTCCTGACCCACAGAAACTGAGATAGCAAATGTTCTCGGCCACTGTATGGCACGTGATTTGTTACGAGGCAATAGCTAACCAGGATGTGGGCTCTGTTAAGGTTTTTGACTACAGTGTTTCACCCCTTTCAGTTTAGAACATTTAGCATATATATATATATATATATATATTTTTTTTTTTTTTTTTTTTTAAGATTTTTTTATTTAAGTAATCTTGACACCCCACGTGGGGCTCAAACTCACAACCTTGAGATCAAGAGTCTCACACTCCACCTGCTGAGCCAGCCAGGTGCCCCTAGAACATTTAGTATTTTCCCCATTACCTCTAAAATACTCTTCATGTGAGACAGTGTGTAAGTGCTTTGGAAGAAATGTGCTTGTAGTGATAAATATCTTGACACAGAAGCTTACGTTCTAATTCGTGTTTTAAAATATCAGATGATGGCAAATCTTTCATAAGGTTGATTTCCCCAACTCTGAGGACTTCCCCTGGAAGATCACTGGAAACTATGAGAAGTAAGTGAGTTCATAAAACTTGGGAAGAAAGTGGTTTTCGTCCAGGAGCAGCTAATTGAGGGTGTGGTCGTTCCTCTTTGGCAGCTTTCTGAGGTTGTTAAGCTGATGCCGTCTGTGTTGAGTGCGTCATCCTCTGTCCTTAAAATGCCAGAAGCGGTGGCCCAACTGCACACGAAACCCGGCGAGTGGCACAGGTGCAGCAGTGGCCCCCCGCGGAGAAGTGCCCGCTCACGGCCTGTTACCTCGAGGCCGTCCTGCGACCCGGTGGCTGTTGACCCAGCCCGCAGACGGAGCTCTTGTGCCCAGGAAGGGCCTTCCACCCCTCCTCAACCTTGGGGTTGGTCCCCTGGCCTAAGGCTGGTTCCTGGGCCCCTTTGTCTCCTCTGCCCCTCCTCCCAGCTGGCCGCCCTGGGGCTGTGCTCTTCTCTGTAAAACACCAGCTTGGGTTAGATGAGGGTCCGGGCCTTGGGACCCAGTGTGCTCTGAGCTGTCTGTCTCGGGGTACCTTTGATGCCTGTAGAAGCTGAACTTGGCTGTGGAGAGGCCGGATGCTGTGGAATTCAGAGCCCGCCCCCCCCGGGAAGGCGAGAGCTAAGGGGCTCAGGGAAGCTAGCTCTGGACCTGGGCTGTGGGAGTGTGACTGCTTAGCTGCTCTGTGCAAGGCTGTTTCTGGCTTTTCATTTGCATGATTTGCTCACGGGGCGCAGATTTCCTGACCCTCTGTGGTGGTGGGGTGGGGGGAGCCTTCCAGCCAGCTGCTGGCTGTCGGAGGAGCCTGTGCTGCGGTCTGCGTCTCTGTAGCCTTAAGTACCTCTGCGGGTCCCCACACCGCCTTCTCTGAAACGGCCCACGGAGCTGGTGTGGATGAAGCGCTTGGACTGGAGTCTGACTGTCTGAGGCGCTTAACCTCGTCCGCTCTCCCCGCCCTGAGCCCCTTGGGTGTCCAGCTCCGCCCGCCAGGTGACTCACGCCGGGCCACTCCCGCACGTGTCCTGCCCACTTGCAGGTGGCGGTATAGATGTGACGAGGCACGGCCAGGCTCATTTATCTGGCCTCTTAGAGCTCACGCCTGCGGGGATGCCCAGCTGTCCGCAGACTCGCCGTGGGCACCCGGGACCCTTCCTCGCGTGTTCCCACAGGTCACCCGCCGTCGTGATCCCCCTCGGGGCAGGTTCACGCTTCCCCCACGCCCGGCGTGGAGCCACCCACTCTGCGTCTGCCGAAGGGTGGACTTGCTGGGGACGAAGCTGCCCTGCCCCGCACGCCCGCCCGTCCGAGCCCGAGGCCCGGCCGCCCGGCTGTCTGGCGCGTGGGTGAGGACTTGGGGCTCTCCGGGGAAGGGGCCTCTTGGAGCTAGGTGTTAGCGTCAGCGCGTGTCTGCCCCCGAATGGAGCCTCCCCGTGGCCCTGGGACACCCCGGGTGCACCTGCTTCAGTTGGGGGCCCCCCAGGATGGAGCAGGGACCAAGAGTCTCAGGTAGCCCAGCTGAGCCGCTGGCGGGGAGACGGGCGTCCTTCGGTCTCCCGGAGCGTCTGGCAAATGTTTCCGCATACTTGGCGTGCTGTTCTGTTGTCCTGACGGTGGGAGCCGCGGGCTTGGCCACAGCCCTGCCCGGTTTGTGACCACGGGGGCCCTTCCCTTCTGTTTGCTGCGGCTGCTGAGCCGGGTGCCCCACGGAGCTGCTCCGTGTCGTCGTCGGGTGATGCCAGCTTCTCCCTCTGCGTGGGCCTTTCAACCCCTCCTGGCCTTCCTGCCTGGCACCGCGGGTCCGTGGTGTGGGGGACCTCGTGAACCACAGGGCTGGCGTCCCCAACACAGAGGGGAGACATGGTGGGGCGCCTGGAGGGCTCAGTCAGTTGAGCGTCTGACTCTCGATTTCGGCTCAGGTCACAGTCTCATGGTTCCTGGGATCGAGCCTCGTACCGGGCTCTGTGCTGACAGCATGGAGCCTGCTTGGGATTCTCTCTGTCTCGCTCTGTCTCTGTCTCGCTCTTTCTCTCTCTCCCTCTGCCCCTCCCCAGCTCCTGTGCGTGCACGCTCTTTCTCAAAATAAACTTAAAAACAAACCAAAAAAAAGACGACACAGTGCCCTCCACCCACTCCTCCCAGCAGAGAGGACAGATGTGGCAAAGGTGGCTGTGACTTGGTGCTCAGAGGATGTATCCTGTGCGCGGTGTCCCCGGGGGAATGACCGTGCCGATGCCCGTGATGATTCTTACCGTGGTCCCTGACGGCGCGAAGGTGGGAGGGTTTGTCCCTTCCCTGCTGGCTGTCCACCGCATGGAAGTCCGTGCCGGTGGCCACTGAGGACAAGCAGGCCTCTCTCCGGGAGGCGAGGAGAGCACTGCCGCGTGCTCTTGATCTGAGGCCGCAGAGATGGTTCGGAGCGAGCCGTGGAGTTCTTCCCATCTTCGGGGGGCCGTGCCCCATCAGGGGGACACCGGAGCGTGCCTCTCCAGCCAGCGGTTGCCCCGATTGGCCCAGCAGCTCCATAGTGCCCTGCTTGCGAGGTGTCCGCGTCCTCAGTCCGGGCTCTCCCTGTCTTGGGCACCCGGGCGCGGCGCACCTGTTGCCGGAAGCCAGCCCTTCTGGTGTTTTTTTAGGCCTGACGTAATTCTGTGGCATCCCGAAGAGTGGTGGCTTTTTCACAAACGTACCTTCTGTTTTGTTGAAGTAATAACTGTCATAGTTGAATTTGTCAGCGGGATCTGAACAGGTCCTCTGAAAGCCAGCCAGATGGGCTTGGCAGATGTTAGGGGCGCAGGGAGACACCTGACAAGGACTCATGTCCTCCCCTGGGAGGGGCTCCCGTCCCCTGGTCTGGGACCCAGGCAGCCCGGGTCTGCAGTGCATCTCCGCGTTTTAAAGTCCAGTAAGCGATGGCCATTGGGACCCACGTTTAAGGTGAAAGCGTCCTTCCTGGTGTGTCTGTCGGTGTAAGCTTGGCCCCATGGGTGGTGCCGCGGCTTCCCAAATACCCGGGGAAGCTGAGTGGGCGTGGCCGCATGGACCAGCGACCCAGTGACCAGGTGGCACTTGCCACCACTCCCTGGAGCTCCAGCAGGCGACAAACCAAGTAAACTTTCATTCTTGCGAGAACTTCACGTTCTTTTATGGAACCGGTGTCTGTTCCCGGGTCCCGGTGCGGCGGAGGGCGATGGTCTGTCGGTCTGTTCTCGATGCTGGATTCCCCACCTTCCACTGCGGCTTTTCCTTCCTGTGCTGAACGTCCCGTGTAGGAAGGCGGTGTCGAAATGTCCCAGCCGGTAGCCAGGCACGTCCATGGTGTAGTGTGGAAGCCAGCTGGGCTGGCCGGTTGCAGTCCCAGATTGGAGAAATTGGAAGGATTATAACTCCGGTATTTGTTTTGCTCCATACATTCTGTTTGTCACGTGGGCTGGATCCCCTAGAAGTAGGGGGCCTTCCAGGCGTCGTCCCACGCACCCTTCGCAGCCGCACAGCTTTGTTTTCCTCTCACAGTAAACGTGGGTCTTGCGGGTTTTATTTTGGGTGGTGCATTGTCTCCTGTGATCTCGGCTAAGTGCACGTGTGGTGAGGAATGGACTTGGCGAGACTGCTCGGTTTCCATGACGATGGAGCCCATGTGTCCTCGTGTCATTCTGTGAAGGACGGGACCCTCGGCCTGCGCATTTGCCGCGGGGACCTGCTGGGGAGTCAGATGCCAAACTTTTTCCACAAGAGGTGAAGAAGTTTAATAAGTGCCAGTTTAAATCCAAACGCTCTAAACTGTGTGTGTGTGTGTGTGTGTGTGTGTGTGTGTGTGTGTGTGTGGCTGTGGCTGTGGCTGTGGCTGTGGCTGTGGCTGTGGCTCTCCAGGGACGTGCGCTCCTGAACACCAGGTAAATGGAAAGAGCACCACAGCACGCGAAAGTTCTGCCAAGGAAAGCTGCTGTCCCTGCTTACCTGGCTGGGTAAAACGTCAGGTCTCAAACAACTGCTTCCTTCTCTAAAAGGGGGCTCTAGACTAGAAGTGAGTGTCCTTCCCAGGTGCTGGCACGGTGTTGCTGAATTGGGGAGCTCAGTGGGGAGCAGAGGAGGTGGATGGGGTGCGGGGACAGCGGAGGGATGGTGTGGGGCCGACCCTTCCTTCGCGGCCCTGCGCCCCAGGCGTCCAGCCGGCTGTAGAAGGGCACAGCGTGGGCATGAAAGGGACAGTCGGTTCCCCGTGGAAGATGTCCACCAGCAGCCCCTGAGCACTGTCCATGGAGCCCACCCAGATCAGCCTGCAGTCCGTGCCCACTGTGGTTCTGAACCCTTCCTTGCTCACAGGGGAAGCTGTCTTTTTTCTTAATGTTTATTTTTGAGAGAGACAGCAGATGTGAAGCAGACTCTGTGCTGACAGCAGAGAGCGCAATACGGGGCTTGAACTCACAGACTGTGAGATCATGACCTGAGCCGAAGTTGGACACTCCACCGACCTAGCCACATGGGCACCCCCCCTTTTTTTTTCTTAGAACAAGTGTGAACAGGGGGCGAAAGGGCAGAGGGAGAGAGAGAATCTCAAGGAGGCCCCATGCTCCGCACAGAGCCCGTCTGGTGTCCATCCCATGACTGTGGGATCACGACCTGAGCCGAAATCAAGAGTTGGATGTTTAACCTACTGAGCCACCCAGGCACCCCCTTTTTTGGGGGGCGGGAGGAGGGTGTCTTTAAATTTAAATTTGATTTCTCTTGAATCAGTTGCATTTCCACCAAGCTCAGATTTCCAGAGTCCCAATTTTTCAGCCTGAGATTTCCATCCTCCTGCCCCCAACCTCCAGGTTTATCCCCGGAGGCAGAGCCAGCTTCTTGCGCCTCCTTCCGGAGACTTCCCACAGGCAAGACACGAGACCAATGGCTCTGTGACTCGCTGTCTCCAGCAGTGGCTCCTGAGGCGCATCCAAAGCAGTTCTTCTGGGATAAGGATCCCAGTTCCAGGTCAAAGCACAAAGCCTGTCTGCGGTGGCTCTGGTGCCTTGCCGGGTGGCCCAACCCCGCTCTTCCTGGGATTTTCCCATCGGTCTTGCGGCTTGTCCCTGGTCCCTTCAGAGTCCCTGCCATCCCTTCCTCAGCTGTCCAAGAGCCGGGTTTCTTAGCCACTGTATACCCACCCCACTTACTGAACAGTTCAGCTTTTGGAGGGGGCTTTTGTTTTAATGATGATTTGTTTTTGAGAGAGAAAGAGACAGAGAATGAGCAGGGGAGGGGCAGAGAGAGAGGGAGACACAGAATCCGAAGCAGGCTCCAGGCTCTGAGCTGTCAGCACAGAGCCCGACGCGGGGCTCGAACCCACCAACAGTGAGATCATGACCTGAGCTGAAGTCTCTTAACTGACCGAGCCCCCCGGGGGCCCCCGGAGGGGACTTCTAAAGCTGCATTCTCAGGCCCCGGGCTCAAAGATTCAAATACAGGACGTCAGAGCGGCACCTCCAAGGCCGTGTTCCGGTGTTTGTTTTGTTAGTGCTGAGGCGGCTTCAGCCCTTCTCGGAAGGAGGGACTGCCCCGTGGTCTGCGGGCGCAGGAGGGGCTGCCCCGGAAGCTGCTGCAGAACGCTCCTCCGCTCGCCTGGCCCTGTAGGTGCACTGTCTGTGCCGCGTGTGTGCGCATGCGCGGGTCTGTGCGCCTGCTGGGTGGTCAGAATCCAGTAGAAACGTGCGGTGACCCGTAAGCCTGGGGAAGCACCTGTCCCCGAGCCCTGCACAGCCCTGGCTGAAGACCAGGTGGCCGTGCCCCTCCTGGGCCTGTTCCCATCCGGCACCCTTCCCTGGGAAGGCGATGTCTCCCCACCTCGTGGTTTGCCTCTTGCTTTAGGGTGTCTCCTCCAGGGAAGAGGAAAGTCATATAAAAGTTGCGGCCTCTCAGTTTGACTAATGAGTCAGAACTGGGTTGTCATTACAAGATCCTAATTCGTGGGGAAAGTGAGGTTTCGTCTTCTCTACTTGGTCCAGGATGCAGGGTAAAGCTTGATGTGCGGCCTTTGCATGTCTGCTAATAAAAAAACCCCAGGCTTCCCCCCTTTGCATTGTAGCTTAACGTGAGCCAGGATTCCCAGGCTATGATTTGTTGTTATTCGAAGCCCACCTTTTCTTCCTGTGGGAAAAGACTACCCTTTAACAGCCTGCCTTAAGGAAAACATTTGAAGTCTGAGTGCTTTAAGTGCTAGTTATTTTCTTCCACACCCTGGATTGTTCAGGGAGGGGGATGTTGGCGGCGGTGCTGGCCCAGGCGGCAGTCGGAACATGACCCCGTCGGATCTGTGCCCTGCCCTTGGGGGAGCCCCGTGCCCTGTCCTGCAGCCGCTGCCAGCCAGTGCCGCTGACTCTCAGTGTGAGGTTGGCAGTCGGCAGGATGCAGCGCCCGTGAGAACGGAGAGACAGGGTCACGCTGCATCCAAAGTGAAAACGCATCCGGTTACCTTGCGTGCACGCGCGTGTGTGCGTGGATGGACTCCACGTGTACCTCCTGCGTCCTCCTTGAGTGAGCTCGTGTGTTGTTGAACAGGTCGTGTTCCTGTGTTTCCTGCAAGATGCATCCAACTTGGAGCTCCCAACAGGTGTGCTTAGACCTGGGCAGCGACTGTTGCCTCGGAGGTGGCAGGTTATCTTAACGGTGTACTCTCTCCATTTCAAACGCACTTGCCGCCTTTCTAGGAGTTCCCTTCGAAAGGGTCCAGTGAAACCTTTGTATTTTGTCTGAAGGTACCGGTGGCCCGGGGCCTTTTGTTGATAGCACTCTTGGTTGGTTTTCCTATTTTGAAAAAGCAGACCCAGCAGCCAGCTATCCCGTTTCCTTTGTGCAGGAGGCGTTTCTAAGGCACACCTGCCCCAGTTCACGCAAGCTGTAGTGTCCGTGGTGCTCAAGGGGGGCCCTGCAGAAATCCACTAGGGCCCCACTCACCTCGGGACCTAGACAGCCGACCCCCAGGACACGAGAGGAGTCGCGTCAGATGCCCCGGTGCTGGCCTGGACTCTTGCTTCTTTTTTTTTTTTTTTAATTTTTTTTTTCAACGTTTTATTTATTTTTGGGACAGAGAGAGACAGAGCATGAACGGGCGAGGGGCAGAGAGAGAGGGAGACACAGAATCGGAAACAGGCTCCAGGCTCTGAGCCATCAGCCCAGAGCCCGACGCGTGGCTCGAACTCACGGAGCGCGAGATCGTGACCTGGCTGAAGTCGGACGCTTAACCGACTGCGCCACCCAGGCGCCCCATGGACTCTTGCTTCTGCTGAGGTGTGGGCACACTGGTTGGCAGAATGCACATAGAGGCTGGGGTCGGAGTGGTGTCATTTGAGGCATATTTCGAAGAATCAGGTGGCCATGTCAGCCTGAAGAAGTGATAGCTTGGGGAAGCTGGAGGTCTTGTCCCTGAGCACCTGGAAAATGGGCAGGTAGCAGAGGCAGGAGCTATACGTCTGGGGCCCAGAACCCAGGGCCAGGAGACCAGCTGCCCAGCTTATACGTGAGTGTGCACCCGTCAGCCCATCTGAGGTCATGTGCACAGGCCCTCCAGCACCGGGGCACGAGGACCCTCCCTGTCACCGTGGGCAGGAAGCCCTGGGTGGTGTGTGGGAACCTCCCCCGCATAGAGGGTCTGTTGTTTAGGCAGAGCGCAGGTTGGAGTTTGTGGGTTTTAATTCTGCATTCCACTCTCTGGTTTTTCTCTGACAGCTGGAAGACCATCAGTCCTGGTGCAGCCCCCCCCCCCCCTTCAGGTTGTTGAGGCTCCTTATCTGACAGCTCTCGGATCAGTGGAAACTGATGCGGTACAAGCCTGGGGGGACTTTATGAGCAGGCTCTCTGGGCGTCCTTCCTGGCGCTTGGCTCAACCCTTGGCTTATCTGTGGTTGCGGGTCTGCAGGGCCCCAAGGGCAGAGGCAGGTCGGCCGGCCCCCCACAGCGCCCCCTGGGTTTTGTCCCCGGTGTGTGCACCCAGCGTCTAGCATCCCGCCTCGTTGGGGGGGAGGCGAGCCCAGGCCGCTCCCAGCTGGGATGTGGGGCACAGGCGTCTAGGGCTTGATTGTTCCCTGAGTGGGGAGTGCTGGGCTCAGTGCCCTCCCCTCACCCCAGGAGCTTCACCGAGCGAGGAGGCAGGCGCACCCAGCGTCGCCCGCAGGGTGGGCCGCGGCGCTGGAGGCAGGGAGGGCGAGGACGGTGGATGCCTGAAATTGGACAGCCCCTCGAAGACGTTAGTCTAAGCAAACAATCCAGATGCAAAGGGACAAATCCTGCGTGATTGCCCTTCTTTGAGGGACCCCGAGGGGTCCAGTTCATAGAGACACAGAATGGAGGGTGGGGGACGGGGGCGGGGGGGGGCTGGGCGTTAGTGATTAATGGGGACAGTTTGGGTTTTGCAAGATGAAAGCGTGCTGGGCGGACGGACAGCGGCGATGGCTGTGCGGCAGCGCGACCGTATCCGACGTCCCCGAACCGCACGCCGCGAAACGAGTCAAGCGGTCAGTATTATCTGTCTTTTACCACAGTTTTCAAAATGTGGAAAAAAATAGGACGGGCCCCACAGAACGTCCAGCTAAACACTGGGTTTCCTGCTGACGCGAGACTGAGGAAGCCTGAAGGGTGGCACAGGGCCCGGGCTTGGAGACGGCTGACTGCCTGCGCTCTCCAGTGCTGGAGAATTCCACCACCCGCGGGCATGCTGTCCTCGCCTGGGACTCCCGGGAAAGACCCCCCCCCCCGCCCCCCCGGGGTCAGGGGACCCTCACCGTGCCCCCGGAGCACCGTCCTCACGGACTGTGGAAACAGGCCACGTGCCAGAAGGAAAGGCGTGTACGTAGGCGGGAGCTGGTGAGAATCTCCTGAATTTTGACCAAAATAATTGAAAAACTCTGTGTAAGACTGTTTTGTTTGGATTGGGAAGTCGGGATTTCCTTGTGTTTCAGATCATTGTTATTTTAGAAACAATGAAACGTCAGCTGTGGTCATTTTTCCCAAGGAGTTATGAAGCCTGTTCCTCTTTGCTCAGCGCCCACGGAGCGCCTGCCTGCTTGGTGCTGGGCCCGGCCCCAGCGTGGAGACCGCCGCCGCGGTGGCCGGGTTACAGTCGCACGGAGCTGAGGCCGTGTGGCCACGACAGTTGGCTGAGGTCAGGGGTTTGGGAGTAAATGCGCAACGCCGGAGCCCTGGTTCCGGGGATCAGATGTTTCCAGATCAGGGAAGGCCCGCACGGAGGCGCGATCTGTCCAATGAGCCGGGCTCCAGGGCGTGCCCGTGCTGGGTGCTCCGCCAGGGCCTGGTGAGGGTTGTGATTGATGGGTCGGAGGAGCAAGGTTAGGAAGGACAGTTAGGGGACTAGCTGTGGCCTGCCCTGTTGAAGGCAAGCATGGGAACAGCAAAGACAGGAGGCTGCCCTCCCGGGCACAGGGGACAGGAAGTCAGCAGGCCGTGGAGAGACACTGGGCCTCCTTGTTGCAAAGAGTAAGTAGAGGTCAGTGGGTGAAGCAAGGGTGAGTCAGCGCATTCTGGGCTGTGACTTGTGGGGGGAGTCGTAGAGAGTGTGGCGTGCCCAGTGGCACAGGGGTGGAGGCTCACTGCAGAGTGAGTGATGTGAGCCGAGATCTGACCTCTGGGAGGCAGGGGTCAGATCACAGGAGACCTTAAGTGCCACTCCAAGGAGGTTATTTACAGAGAAACCTGGGCAGTTCCGCCTTTCTTCAGTATTGAGCATATGAGCACTGGTAAGGCAGGAGGTTTTTAGAGGGCTTGTTTGTTTGTTTGTTTATTTTTGAAAGAGCGTGTGTGTGCGCGCGTGCACACTTGTGCGTGATCAGGGAGGGGCAGAGAGGAGGAGAGACGGAAGCCCACGCAGGCTCAGTGTGGAGCTGGACATGAGGCTTGGACTCAGCGAACTCTGAAATCATGACCAGAGCTGAAATCAAGAGCCGGACACTTAATTAACCAACCGAGCCACCCAGGCGCCCCATAGAAGTTTTAATAGTAGGCGACATACCATCGCCGTTTCCAGACTTAGCAGACTGGTTCTCAAAACTGTGGTGACTGTACGCGGAGCATATGCACACGCGGTCCAAGAGGACGGAAGAAGCGAAGCTAGCCGTTCCTCAGAAAATGATGGTTGAACTTCACAGCGAAAGCCAAAAAGAAGTTAAATCCATCTTAACCAAACATTACAAACGTGTTGAAAACATAAGCCACCAGGCGGCCCCACTCCCCGAGTGTGGGTTTGGGGTGACCTGTGGCACCCGTGTGCTCCTCAGGTGAGCACAGCTGAGTGTCTTCCTGATTGTCTCCAGAGGGGTGTTCAAGGCTGACTTCGCAAGGGAAGCACTGTAAATGTGCAGCATTTTCCTTAAACATGTATCAAAAAAAATAGGAGAATCCCAGAGAGGCTTAACAATTTTTTTAAAGTTTATTTATTTATTTTGAGGGAGAGAGAGAGAGAGAGCAGGGGAGGGGCAGAGAGAAAGGGAGAGAGAGAGAGAGAGAGAGAGAGAGAGAGAATCAGCACAGAGCCCCATGCGGGGTTTGAACTCATGAACCGTGAGATCATGACCTGAGTTAAAGTCAGATGCTGAACTGACTGAGCCAGGCGCCCCGGTTTGTCCCCCATTTATTTTTTTTTTTATTATTATTTTTTTTAATTTTTTTTTTCAACGTTTATTTATTTTTGGGACAGAGAGAGACAGAGCATGAACGGGGGAGGGGCAGAGAGAGAGGGAGACACAGAATCGGAAACAGGCTCCAGGCTCTGAGCCATCAGCCCAGAGCCCGACGCGAGATCGTGACCTGGCTGAAGTCGGACGCTTAACCGACTGCGCCACCCAGGCGCCCCTTGTCCCCCATTTAAATGAAGAATGGATATGGATGTATCTTCCAGCTTGTGAACTATTTGGGGACATCACAGAAAGCTCAGTATGACGTTGAGAATCCAAAGTAACTTTGTTACAAGTGCTGCATCTGCAACTCTGGACGGAGGTCGGTGGGTCACAGAATGGAAAACGGGGTGGAGAGACTGAAGATCCGAATTTCAGCTTGCGGTGACCAGGGCTGGACGAGGGCGGAGTCCGGCGGGGACTCTCCGTGGTCGGTTCAGCTGGCTCTGCCCGCCCGTGGGCCTGCATTTCCCAGCCGGAGTCGCGGGCAGAGCAGGACGGGGGCTGGTGGAGGGGTGGGGGGTCCGGCATTTCTCACTTTTAGCCAAGTTACGTTCTACTTTAAGTTCCTCTTAGACTTACACCTGTGTACATTTTGCTGTCATTTTAAACCATGACTAAGGACAATTGCTGCCTGTTTTGGTGGTAGTTTTGACCCAGCAGCAGTTTTGTGCTGCGCCCCACGCTCTTCCTGTTCCGCGAGCCCCGGGGAGGCCCGGGCTCCGAACACTTCCCTGTTGTCACAGCAGGCCCCGGGCCCGTAGCTTGCTCATCAGTTACTAGCCGTCCCGGAGAGCCCCCGCGGGGGGAGCGGAAGGCCTTCGCTTCCCCATATTCTGTCCACACTTGCCAGGTTGTGACAGCCAAGCAGGATTTAACCGGGCCAAGCTGAATGTGCGGGCTGTGTAGACGCAGCCGCGTTGTGGGTTTGGGTGCTTTTTCTCTGTGCTGCTGTGACCTGACACTCAGGATTTATAGACGGGGCTCACGAGCATCTCCTGCAAGGTGGGGGTGGTGTCTGAGCAGAGTAGGGGCCCCGCTGCTGGTTTCCTTCCGACTGGTGTTGGCAGGTGCTCCCGCGGGGCGGGACCCCGGCCTCCGCAGGTCCAGAGAGCGGAGCCAGAGTGCGCGGGTCGCCTGTGTCTCTGGGCCCCGGCCTTTCGCCTTCACTGGAGGCGAGGCGGTGTGCACCCTCCTGTCCTTGCCAGAGGGCAGGCCGGCGCTTAGAGGGCCGGCCCCCACACGGCAGCGCCCCGGGAAGCTAGCTGCTGGGAGGAGGCCTCTGAACCGAGCCCGGTGTGGGGAGCCGGACGAGCACCGTCAGGAGGCCAGTCTGTCAAGGCCCTAGTCGTGGCCACGCGGAGGGGAGTTTTCTAGAGGCAAGCTGTCCCGTCTGTTCGGGACCTGGGCTCGTAGCTGGCGTGTTTTCCGACTGCTTTGGGAAGCCTTTCGTGGTGAACGGCAGGTATAGGTGGGGAGGCCAGGCCACGTGGGACGCTGAGGGTGGTAACAGGAGGCGGATGTCACGGTGGGGAGGGGCCTCACGCCAGAGCCTGCCTTCCTCGCTGGGCCTCGCCTCACCTGCTACCTTTCAGTCCCCGGAGGTCCCGGACGAGGCTGGCTAGTGTGGGACGTGATGTGGCTCCGTGTTTTCCTTTGGTCCTTTTCTCTGGAGCAGGCTGGGCCGGCCCGCCTGAGGCTGAGTGCTGCTGGGGGGCCGGGCCCGGACCGCTGAGCCCACGCTGAGCCCACGCTGAGCCCACGGTGGCCGGGCCCCGCGCCTGCGAGCTCGATGTGCAGGCCTGCAGTCCTTGGGTTTGTCTGTGGTGGGGGCTGTTCTCGTGACCTTGAGGGTGCTTCTCAGCCTCCAGTGAGCTGCAGTGTCTACTTCTTGGTTTTAAAAACTCCACTTGACAGCATCTTGTTTCGACAGTCTGTGTTCGACTTGCAGGCACCGCTGCCTTCGTTCAGCCCCCAGGTGTCGCTGTCCCATCCTCGAGGCGACTACAGCGAGGCCCCAGGAGCTGCTGGAAACCCCTCCGTGTCCTCCTGGAGCCGGAGGTGCCTACCACAGTGCCTGGGTCCCTGTCACTCACCTGTTGCCCGCACAGGGGCATGTGGTCGCCCTGTTACCATTTTTCGGGCCAATTTCTTCCAGGAATTAAGGAAAACGTCAGTGTCCCCATGGCCTAGGCATGAAACTTTTTAGGCGTCTGGTCTCACAGAAGGAGGCCAGGGAGCCCGGTGGGGGGCCGCTGTGGTCCACGGTGGAGCGTCTGAGAACATGCTCGGGGCGGGGGGAGGGGAGTGGTTCCCAGAAGAGGGGGGCTTGGCTTCGGCTCTGCCCCTCCAGCCCCCCGCCCGGCCTTCCTCTGGGAACTGGGCCCACACTGGGCCCCCGAGCTGCCCTCAGCCGTGTTTGTCTATGACTCGGGGTGCATCCCGTGGGTACATGGGGCTGCCAGGTCAGTGGCGGGTGTCTTCCAGGCGCCCGACTGTCTTCCCACGGGCCTTCCAGACAAAGGGCTGGGTGCTCCCGGGGTGACCCACGTTCCCTTGCAGCAGCGGAGGCACACGGGAGCTTCCTGTTCCAGAAATGGTCCCCTCCCAGGGAGGCTGATTTCAAGGAGTAGGTTTAGGACTCACACTGTGTGCAGGGCCGGCCGGCTGGCCGGCACCCATATGTCCCGTTTCCTGAGAGCAAGTGGACTCCCAGAGAACTTGAGCTCTCGAGGTGTCCTCCCAGCATCTTAAACTCCCTGCCCCCCTGAGAGCTTGACAGGGCTGCAGGGACACGGGAGGGACGCTCGTGTTTGGAGCGGCCCCGTGCCAGGTACTGAGCTATGCACTCTGTCTTCCTGTTGAATCTTCAGACGTCCCACCTCTGTCCGTATGTCTAGGTTACATGGGGGACAGGGTGTTCAAGGCCGGGTGCTCCCAGAGCCTCGGGCTGCAGAGCCCACATGTCCCTCTGGAGCTCAGCGGAGCCTGCCCCTTCTCCCGTGAAGAATCTTTGCCCTCCTTCCAGGCCTGGGACGTCTCAGTGGGTGGCCGTTGGCTTCTGGAAGCCATGTGGCTGTGAGAGGTGGCCGCAACTTGCAGCTGACCTGACCCGGGAGCTCGGGCATGGCTGTGGGGTACGCCGTGCGTCTTGTGCACTGCAGGAAGCTTCTGGAGTCTTAGGCCAAGTGCGTTGTGGTTTCTTGTAAAACTCAGGTGACCTGGCTGTGCCATCATGAAGAGGCTTCTGCATTATGTTTTCTAGAGCCATGAGGCGGTTGTGTCAGTAGGAGGTGCTCCCGAGGGGTTCCGGGCAGTGGGAGGCTTGCGCCCCTAACTTTCCAGAGGTTCAGTGTCCCACCAAGCACATCCAGCCAGGCTGATGAGTCTCATCCTTGTTTGAAATAGGACCAGCGCCCCCCACGCGGAGGTGTCGGGAGCCCCTGGTGTGGGGCTGGGTTGGGGGGTGGGGCAGGCTGTGCACATTTATTCCCTGGAAACAGCTAGCTTCAGGGCCAGCACAGGGGCTGGAGAGTGCTTGTTTTACCAGAAGAAAGATCATTCAGAGAGTGCTGGAATTTAGTGGAGCCCTGGGTAAGTTTGAAGGACACAATTTCTGAAGTCCTGCCTTCGTCCAAAGTAACTTGTTCTGGGGCGCCCGAGTGGCTCAGTCAGTTAAGCCTCCGACTTCGGCTCAGGTCATGATCTCGTGGTTCGTGGGTTCGAGTCCCGCATTGGGCTCTGTGGTGACAGCTCGGAACCTGGAGCCTGCTTTGGATTCTGTGTCTCCCTCTCTCTCTGCACCCCCCCCCCACTCATGCTCTGTCTCTCTCTCTAAAATAAATAAACATTAAGAAAAAAATTTAAACAAACAAAGTAACTTGTTCTGACGTGGCACAGTGAGCCCCAGAGAGCCTCCTGGGCAACCCTCTAACCTTCTTTATAATCGACCCACAGGAAACCCCTGATGAACGAACTGACCGCTTTCCCGTCTGTCCCTGATCTTGAGGGGACCCTTGGGGGGGGGGGGGGGGGGGGGGGGGG